>NW_012101660.1:0-8922 GCF_000951045.1 Mandrillus leucophaeus | reverse complement strand
GGAGGCGGAGCTTGCAGTGAGCTGAGATCCGGCCACTGCACTCCAGCCTGGGCGACAGAGGGAGACTCTGTCTCAAAAAAAAAAAAAAAAAAAAAAAAAAGAATATAGATACAATAGCTCTAAATAAAGTATTAGCCAAACAGACACAGCAATATGCATAAAAATACACATTATGCACAGCAATATGCATAAAAATATATCATTAGCAAGTTGAGTTTATTCTAAGACTGCAAGATTGATTAAATGTTAGAATAGCTGTCAATGTATTACATTAACAGTTTATAGGAGAAGCATAATCATATCAACAGATGAGAAAAATGATAAAATTCAACACTCAAAATAATCAAACTAGAAAGCAGACAGGAACTTACTTAAACTGAAAAAACATAAATACCAAAACCTATAGAAACAGATACATATGTAATTGTAAATCCATGGTAACATACTTTTGAAAACAGGATTAACACAAGGATACCCGTGGACAGTGACTCTATTCATCGAAGCGTGTATTGGAAGTCCCTGCCCGTAAAGTAGGACATAAGGATATAAGGAGGAGAAACATAAGGATTAGGATGGAAAGAAATAAAGTTGTTATCATTTATCATGAGTGGATCATCCACATACAGAAAAATCTAAGAGACTCAAAAGACATTACTAATAAGAACTGAGCAACTTTTGTTGGATATAAGATCAACATACAAAAATCTATTGCTTTATTAATACTAGCACATAAATAGAAAACGCCTATGAAAATAAAGTTTTCATTTACAGTAGCAACAACAGCTATGGGATACCTAAGCAACAATTTAATATAAGACACAGCTAATTATAACACCTTATTTAACTGGTGTGAGATGGTATCTCATTGTGGTTTTGATTTGCATTTCTGTGATGGTGAGGGATGATGAGCATTTTTTCATGTGTCTATTGGCTGTATGAATGTCTTCTTTTGAGAAGTGTCTGTTCATATCCTTTGCCCACTTTTTGATGGGGTTGTTCGTTTTTTTCTTGTAAATTTGTTTGATTTCTTTGTAGGTTCTGGATATTAGCCCTTTGTCAGATGAGTAGATTGCAAAAATTTTCTTCCATTCTGTAGGTTGCATGTTCACTCTGATGGTAGTTTCTTTTGCTGTGCAGAAGCTCTTTAGTTTAATTAGATCCCACAATTTTGGCTTTTGTTGCTGTTACTTTTGGTGTTTTAGACATGAAGTCCTTTCCCATGCCTATGTCCTGAATGGTATTCCCTAGGTTTTCTTCTAGGGTTTTTATGGTTTTAGGTCTCACATTTAAGTCTCTAATCCATCTTGATTTAGTTTTCCTATAAGGAGTAAGGCAAGGATCCAGTTTTAGCTTTCTACTTATGGCTAACCAATTTTCCCAGCACCATTTATTAAATAAGGAATCCTTTCCCCATTTCTTGTTTTTGTCAGGTTTGTCAAAGATCAAATAGCTGTAGATGTGTGGTATTATTTCTGAGGACTCTGTTCTGTTCCATTGGTCTATATCTCTGTTTTGGTACCAGTACCATGCTGTTTTGGTTACCGTAGCCTTGTAATATAGCTTGAAGTCAGGTAGCATGATGCCTCCAGCTTTGTTCACACCAGTTAGAATGGCAATCATTAAAAAAATCAGGAAATGACAGGTGCTGGAGAGGATGTGGAGAAATAGGAACACTTTTACACTGTTGGTGGGACTGTAAACTAGTTCAACCATTGTGGAAGACATTGTGACGATTCCTCAAGGATATAGAACTAGAAATACCATTTGACCCAGCCATCCCATTACTGGGTATATACCCAAAGGATTATAAATCATGCTGCTATAAAGACACATGAACACATATGTTTATTGTAGCACTATTCACAATAGCAAAGACTTGGAATCAACCCAAATGTCCATCAGTGACAGATTGGATTAAGAAAATGTGGCACATATACACCATGGAATACTATGCAGCCATAAAAAAGGATGAGTTCGTGTCCTTTGTAGGGCATGACTCACAGTTGACTCACAGTTCCATGTGGCTGAGGAGGCGTCAGGAAACTTACGATCCTGTCAGAAAGCAAAGGCGAAACAAGGCACATCTTACATGGCAGCAGGAGAGAGGGAGAGTAAAGGGGAAACTGCCACTTTTAAACCATTAGATCTCATGAGAACTCCCTCACTATCACGAAAACAGCATGGATAAAATCATCCTAATGATAAAACCTCCTCCCACCAGGACCCTCCCTCGACACGTGAGGATTACAATTCAAGATGAGATTTAGGTGGGGACACGGAGCCAAAGTATATCACTGGTTAAGCCAAGGAAACAAATTCTCTCCTAGAGCCTCCAGGAAGGAACCCAACCCTGGGCACACATTTGATTTTATGTTAGTGAGGCTTACGTCAGACTTCTGAACTACCGAAATATAAGATAATAAATTTGTGTTATTTTAGGCCACTAATTTTGAGATAATTTCTAATGACAGCTATAGAAAATGAATCCAACTGCTTCACAAAGAAATTTTGCAACATCTACAAAGTCAACTCCTAGGGACATATCCAGTGCTTTGCCACTTAACTATGTGGTCCAGGGACCATCAGTGTCACCTGAGAGCTGGTTAGAAATTCAGACTCTCAAACCCTACCTCCAACCTATTGAATCAACATCTGTGTTTTAAAGATATGCCCAGTGACTTCTAAGCACATTAGACTCAGAAACACTACCCTATGAAATATCTCTCATTTTTGCACAGAGACAGTTATTTCAGCATTATTGATTATAGCAATGAATAATAATAACCACATAATGTCTTTCAATCACAGAGTGTATATAAATAAGTTGTTGCATATTTATACATTGGAATAACACATGGCTGTTAGAATAAATGAAGGAGAGCTTCTTGGAGGTACAACTTCTACAAAATGTTGAATAGAAAAAAAATAAGTTGCAAAGGGATATGTAGAGTATGATGGTATTCATATAAAATTTTAAAACATCAAAAACGATACTATAAAATGTTTATTGATACAAACGCATGTAATTAAAGTGTAAAAATACTTATGGAGATCATAAATACTACCTTTAGGATGATGGTTGCCTCTGGGGAGAAAAGGAAACAAATGGGATGAAAAGCAATTATGATATAAGGTTAAGTTTTGACAAATCTGGTTGGTAGGCACACCAATGCTCCTTATATTATTGCCTACAATTGTTTGATGACTTGAACTATTTCATAATTTAAAAGAAGGTATTATTTGCTAATGGAATTTATAAGATTTCTGCAAAAGTTCTGCATTTATTTTTGTATTGTTTGATTGAAATTCAAGTCAGCTGAAAATGACTAATCTAGGGTTTTTCCCTTCAAGGCTCCCAGGGCCTGTAGTGAGTTTTGTAACAAAATGCCACACCATAGTTTCCTGTCTTAGATGGCAACTACAGTCCCTTTTAACGTGACCATTTTTAGCAGTTGATCAGTATGTCCTCATAACTAAGTTCTATGATCTAATGTGGGCTGTACAAATTGGGTATTGCATTAAAAAAATTCCTGATCTTTTAAGGAGACACCCACAGTAAAATAAACAAAAAACAAAGCAAATTGTTGAAAATTAAATTATTGAAAATAAATACTGGTGAACACAACATTTTAAAGAAAACTGTAAATATTTTCAACAATTTGTATTCTGGAGAACATGATAAAACCTGTTTTAGACTTATTCTATGAACTACATGTGGGGAAAAAAATTCTCATTTTTTATTGTCTCCCAAATTAATTCAGTTTTATCCAGAATCACACTTTCATTAAATTTAGATATTGATATTCTGAAAATTCTGGCCTTCTTTCTTTAATAATTGTCTTTTATATATAGGCATGTTCCTACCATTTAATGAAGGTCCATATATGTGTAATTCATGCTTATTTGATTCTTTCTGTATATGGCTTCTATATACAAAGTCAAATTTAAAGTAAAAGTAAATAGAGTCAAGAAAATTATTGTTCAAGAAATCCCTAGAAACAATTCCCCTGAGACATTTAAGTACTTGTGAGGATTTTGAGAAAAAAAAATCCATACCATAAAGTGATAAGCAGATGTTGCACATATGTTGATTGCAGATAAGTTTCTATACCTTATGTAATATATTTCTTGAGGTTTGGCATTATAAATCTAGTTGTCCATACATATCTTTGAGGAAATTATGTGTGACAAACCAGCTGAGGCTAAACTTCCCTTGAAATAGTGCAGAAATTGTGGATTTAAATTTGCATTACTACTTCTTAAACTATTCATAAAATAAGCATAGTTTCTGTATGTGAGTTGACTAAATTATGATTCTGTATCTTCCAGGAATGTGAATTAATTCCTCTGCACTTTTTCTGTTGTTCAGTTTCATTTAGGTCCATGATTATAGCACTGCTTAGCTTTCATTTAAACATCATCCAAATTTTGTTTATCATCAGTAATTCTTTACTGGAACTGTTTCCTTCAAAAGGGTGTGGTCTGATTACTGTCAGAGTTCCTCTATCCCCATGGTGCATTACTCAGGAAAATTTTTCATTAGTTAATGGTGCTGATTATATCATAAAATATTTCCTTTTGTGGAATCAGAGTAAATCACATTTTAATCTCAGAATAAGGTACCACGTTATTTTTAGTAAAAGAATTGGCCATCAGTCTGTGCTATTTAATATGTAAGTGCCAATATTATTACATTGGTAATAATGTTATTTCTGTTGCTCATGGCTTGATAAAGTCATCATTTCCTTTATTGTTCCCTTAACAGGTAACACCATGTTGTTGAGAGTGTTACCTGCTGTGTATGAAAAGCAGCCTCAGCCAATTAATAGACACCTGACAGAACTCCTGGCCTTGATGTCTCAGCTGGAACAGCCAGAACAGTACCATCTACTACGGCTTTTGCATGTAGCAGCAAAGAAAAAACAACTCGAGGTAAAAAGTACATTGTATATGTCATGGTCCACGCAACCAGGCATGTTTCTTTGTGTGTGAACAGCATATGTGCTTAGGATTTCCTGTCTCATACATTTATACATGTCCATTTTTAAGTGAAAGCACTCATCTACTTATTATATTTGTATAATGAGAAATTGGCTCATGAAATTATGGAGGCTAAGAAGTCCCATCTGTCATCTGCAAGCTAGATGCCAAGGAAAACCAGTGGCATAATTTCAATTCAAGTCTGAAAGCCTGAGAACTGGAGAGCCGATGGCATAAGTTACAGTCTGAGGACAGGAGAGACCAATGTTCCAGCTCACAAAATCAGGCAGAGAGAGTAAATTCTCTCTTCCTCCACCTTTTTGTTCTTTTCAGGCCCTCAGATAATTGGATGAGGCCCACCCATATTGCAGGGGCAATCTGCTTTATTTAGTCAACCCATTAAAATGCTAATCTCATCTGAAATCATCCTTACAGACACACCCAGAAATAATGTTTAATAAAATACTTGGGTGCCCCATGACCCAGTCATATTGACATATAAAATTAACCATCACAGGCCAAGCATGGTGGCTTGTGCCTGTAAGCTCAATATTTTGGGAGGCTGAGGTGGGTGAATCACTTGAGGCCAGTCTGAACAACATGGTGAAACTCTGTCTATACAAAAAATACAAAAATTAGCAGGGCATGGAGGAGGCACCTGTAGTCCTAGCTACTCAGGAGGCTGAGGTGGGAGAATCACCTGAGCCAGGGAAATTGAGGCTACAGTGAGCCAAAATCATGCCACTGCACTCCAGCCTGGGTGACAGAGTGAGACCCTGTCTTAAAAATAAAGACATAAATAAATAAAAATTAAAAATTAAAAAATTAACCATACAGATACAGTAATGAAAAGCAACAAATGGGCCAGGCAGAGTAATGGCTCATGGCTGTAATCCCAGCACTTTGGGAGGCTGAGGCGGGTGGATCAGAAGGTCAGGAGTTCAAGACCAGCCTGGCCAAGATGGTGAAACCCTGTCTCTATTAAAAATACAAAAACTAGCTGGGCATGGTGGTGCGTGCCTGTTATTCCAGCTAGTCATGAGACTGAAGCAGGAGAATCACTTGAACTCAGGAGGCAGAAGTTGCACTGAGCCAAGATTGCGCCACTGCACTCCAGCCTGGGCAACAGAGCAAGACTCTGTCTCAAAAAAATAAAAAATATAAAGAAGAATTAGCCGGGCGTGGTGGCAGGAGCCTGTAATCCCAGCTACTCTGGAGGCTGAGGCAGGAGAATCGCTTGAACCCAGGTGACAGAGGTTGCAGTGAGCTGAGATCGAGCCACTGAACTCCAGCCTGGATGATACAGTGAGACTCTGTCTCAAAAAACACAAAACAAACAAAAAAAAGGCAAGAGATGTGCGAATCTGTAGCTATTGTAGAATGGCGTTAAAGAAAGTTTAATGTCACCATGCAGTTCTAGGAATCTGTAGTTTCTCAGGTAAGACCAAGAGAAAGAACTATACTTAACTTTATTTGTGAATTAATCAGCCTATAGTGAGAGCAAAGGTTCATTTCTCAGATAGCAAATCAGTTATTGTTCTTTGGATTCAAGTATTCAAGTAGAATATTATAACAATTAGGATGCTTATGATTATCAGTAATAGAACACCCAAACCACAATAGTTTCATCAATGATAGGAATTTATAACTAATGTGATGGGAAAAAAATCAGATGAGGTTTGGTTC
The DNA here is from genome assembly GCF_000951045.1 of Mandrillus leucophaeus. Taxonomy (NCBI): domain Eukaryota; kingdom Metazoa; phylum Chordata; class Mammalia; order Primates; family Cercopithecidae; genus Mandrillus; species Mandrillus leucophaeus. The sequence goes on along the minus strand of NW_012101660.1, from coordinate 2,256 downwards.
AAAAATAATATGAACAAACAACTTCTCTATTTTGATTTCTCAGATTTGACTTCTAGGCTTCCATTTTCCACAGGCTTTCTCCTTGTCATTTCCAAATAGGTGCTAGGGGCTCTCTTGGCACTATGCTTCTCCTGCATCTATCACTGCCACCGGCAGCCAACAGAAGTCTTGATATTCTATCTGTTTAGGATACATGCTCTACCTCTAGAGCTTCTCTTGAACTGGAGGATACACAGACAGAAACTAGAGGCTGCCAGGAAGAGGGAATTCGAAATGGATTTTGGAGAGTACCAATGTGTTATTCTGTTTTCATGCTGCTGATAAAGACATACCCAAGACTGGGAAGAAAAGAGATTTAATTCGACTTACAGTTCCACATGGCTGGAGAGGCCTCAGAATCATGGCAGGAGACAAAAAGCACTCCTTACATGGTGGCAGGAAGAGAAAATGAGAAACCCCATGCAAAAGCAGACAACCCTGATAAAACCTTCAGATCTCATGAGACTTATTCACTACCAGGAGAACAGTATGGGGGAAACCACCCCCATAATTCAAATTATCTTCCACTGCATCCCTCCCACAACATTTGGGCATCATGGGAGTACAATTCAAGATGAGATATTGGTGGGGACACTGAGCCAAACCATAACACTACATCCCTGGCCCATCCAAATCTCATTTCCTCACATTTCAAAACCAACCATGCTTTCCCAGCAGTCCCTCAAAGTCTTAACTCATTTCAGCATTAACACAGTCCAAAATCCACAGTCCAAAATTTCATCTAAGATAAGGCAAGTGCTTTCTGCCTATGAGCCTGTAAAATCAAAAGCAAGTTACATTGGATAAATACAACTGTTCCAAATGGGAGAAATTGGTCAAAGCCAGGGGCTACAGGTCCCATGCAAGTCTGAAATCCAGCAGGGCACTCAAATATTAAAGCTCCGAAATGACCTCCATTGACTCTATGTCTCGCATCTGAGTCACACCAATGCAGGGGTTCTTCGGCAGCTCCACCCCTGTGACTTTTCAGGGTACAGCCTCCCTCCTGGCTGCTTTCACAGGCTGGTGCCCCGGTAGGGACTCTGTGTGGAGGCTCTGACCCCACATTTCCCTTCTGCACTGCCTTAGGAAAGGTTCTCCATGAGAGCCCTGCCCCTGAAGCAAACTTTTGTCTGGACATCCAGGCATTTCCATACAGCCTCTGAAATCTAGGCAGAGGTTCCCAAACCTCAATTCTTGACTTTTGTGTACCTGCAGGCTCAACACCTCATGGAAGTTGTCAAGGCTTGGGGTTTGCACCCTCTGAAGTCATGGCCCGAGCTGTACTTTGGCCCCTTTCAGTCACAGTGAGAGTGTCTAGGACACAGGGCACCAAGTCCCTAGACTGCTCACAGCATGGGGGCCCTGGGCCTTGCCCATGAAACCATTTTTTCCTCCTAGGTCTCTGGGCCTGTGATGGGAGGAGCTGCCATGAAGACCTCTGACATGCCTTGGACACATTTTCCCCATTGTCTTGGGGATTAACATTTGGCTCCTTGTTACTTATGCAAATTTCTGCAGCCAGCTTGAATTTCTCCTCAGAAAATGGGTTTTTCTTTTCTATCACATTGTCAGGCTGCAAATTTTCCAAACTTTTATGCTCTACTTCCCTTATAAAACTGAATGTCTTTAACAGCACCCAAGTCACCTCTTGAATGCTTTGCTGCTTAGAAACTTATTTGCCAGATACCCTAAATCATCTCTCTCAAGTTCAAAGTTCCAGAAATCCCTAGGGCAGGGGCAAAATGCTACCAGTCTTTTTGCTAAAACATAACAAGCATCACCTTTGCTGTAGTTTCCGACAAGTTTCTCATCTCCATCTGAGACCACCTCAGCCTGGACCTTACTATCTATATCCCTTTCAGTGTTCTGGTCAAAGCTGTTCAACAAGTCTCTAGGAAGTTCCAAATTTTCCCACATTTTCCTGTTTTCTTCTGAACCCTCCAAACTGTTCCAACTGCTGCCTGTTACCCAGTTTCAAAGTCACGTCCAAGTTTTCAGGTGTCTTTTCAGCAACGCCCCACTCTACTGGTACCAATTTACTGTATTAGTCAGTTTTCATGCTGCTGATAAAGACATACCCAAGACTGGGAAGAAAAAGAGGTTTAATTGGACTTACAGTTCCACATGGCTGGGGAGGCCTCAGAATCATGGTGGGAGGCAAAAGGCACTTCTTACATGGTGGCAGTAAGAGAAAACGAGGCCTCTCATTTTCGG
>NW_012101659.1:204766-217919 GCF_000951045.1 Mandrillus leucophaeus | reverse complement strand
ACAGTTGCATGTGGCTGGGGAGGCCTCACAATCATGGGAGAAGGTGAAAGGCACATCTCACTCGATGGCAGACAAGAGAAGAGTTTTTGCAGAAAAACTCCCTGTTAACCATCAGATCTCATGAGACTTACTATCATGAGAACAGTATGGGAAAGGCCTGCCCTCATTATTCAATTACTTCCCACTGGGTCCCTCCCACAACACGTGGGAATTCAAGATGAGATTTGGGTGGGGACACAACCAAACCTTGTCAGCCAGGATTAATTACTGCCCACTGGAGGAAGGTATGAGTCTGCTCTGGTGTAGGAAAATCCTTTGAACCCCAGTCTTGTCTCTAAAACGCACCTGGTTAGTGTGTCTCTACTCATCCTATGCCCCAGCTTTTCTTCACAATTTAGAGAAATCCATTGCCTCATCTCTTCCACCAAACATGCCCGTAATTAACTCACCACTGCCCCATTTCCACAGCCCTCAACATAGATAAGTGGAACTTCTCAGCTGGCTGGCTTCTCACTTTAAAGATTTGGGCTAAGAAGCATTCTGGACCATTTTAAGATTGCTGCAAGTATTTTAGACTTGTCATAAGGATTAATGACATTTTTACTCAAATCTAGGTCTTTTGAGTTGAAATGTCATTCTGATTCCATTTGAGATTGCAGTTAACTGCAGTTTTGAAGTTCTTACTGTTGGAAGCACATTTCAAACTTCAGAGTAAGATTCAATCATAGAAGATGCAATGCAAAGATCTGTGGGTCAAGGGTCAGGAGACCCAAGCCATTATCTCTTCTTTGAAACTCTATTTTCCTCATCAGTAAAATGAGAGAATTGAAACAGATGATCTCTAACACTGATTCCATGTCTTATATACTGTCTGCAAAGGCAGTAGTAGTGTGAATACTTAAAAGACAGGCTTTAGGCAGTGGAGTGTAGTTTATTCTGGTCTCCCTCTTTAACTCCATGTGACTTTGGGCGAGTCTCATGTGTCCTCATAACAGGGAATACTCAAAATACCTACCTCTCCAGGGTGGTACTGAGAATTGTGCTAGTTTAATGCCCACAATGTCCTATGCATATCACAAGTTTTATTCTGGCCATCATGACATTTGACTACATTAAACGCAGTAGTTATTACATCTATTAACATGCATTGTTTCCCATTCTAAAGTAATCTACAGTAGTAGTTTCACTACTTTCCTCAGTCCATGTGGGTGCTAGGCAAACCTGCACAATTTTTTGTTTGTTTTGTTTTGAGACAGAATCTCGCTCTGTCGTCCTCCTGGCACATACAGTGAAATGTTCTGGTTGGATGTATCTAGGTGAGTCTCTAATCTCCTCTCCTCTGAGCTGTGGTGGCATTTTTTTTACTCATCTGTGATAGCACTGGACATTGAAGCAAGCATCTTACTGCAGTGGGCACCAGGGAGCCACAGAAGGTTTGTGAGCAGGGCAGCCACCCAGTGCACAGGACCCAAGGCCCACAATATATATTGAAGGACCATGAAAACATTTCACTATATTTTAAAATCAGAAGGAAAAAAATACACTTGTAGGTCTAAGAGAATGTCTTAATGCCTAAGAAAAAAAGTATTAATGTATTTATACCAACACAGTCTTGTGATAATTTTTCATATTTTTCTAGAAGAAAGGTCCCACGAAGGCCAAAGTGTTTGGGGTCCCTGAGAGTCACAAGCATGGGGAGCAGGAGGCAATGACCCAAGTGGGGCCTGTTTCTGGGGGTGCCAGAGGTGTGCCCACTGGGCAGTGGGGAGGAGTCAGGGAGGGGACAGCTGCGCAGGTGCCACCCAAAGTCGGGTTCCGCCTCAGGTGGGCGGGACCAAGGGAGAGGGTCTCCAAAGGCCGCAGGGCCAGAGGGGTGGGGTGAGGGCAGGGATGGGGAGGCGGCTACTCTAATGCCCCTTGGCCTGCCCTCCTGAGAGGGGCCACCTGAAGTACCACCTAGGTCCAGGCCTCTGGCAACCCTGTACCTAAGGCTCTGGGTCGCTGCTCACGAGCCCAGGCTGTGCCCCACGCGGGACCTTGCTGGCACCCCTGGCCAGGCCACTGGAGGATTGCTTGAGCAATTGTGCTAGTTTAATTGAGCAATCCTCCAGTAGGTAGGACCACAGGCAGCCACCACCACACCCAGCTAACTTTTTTTATTTTTTTGAGATGGAGTCTCACTCTGTCATCCAGGCTAGAGTGCAGTGGCGTGATCTCGGCTCACGACAACCTCTGCCTCCCAGGTTCAAGCAATTCTCCTGCCTAAGCACCCTGAGTAGCTGTGATTACGGGCACCCACCACCACGTCCAGCTAATTTTTGTATTTTTAGTAGAGACAGGATTTCGCCATGTTAGCCAGGTTGGTCTCAAACTCCTGACTTCAGGTGATTCACCCTTCTCGGCCTCCCAAAGTGTGGGATTACAGGTGTGAGCCACTGAGCCCAGCCACAGCTAACTTTTTATTTTTTGTAGTGATGGGCTCTCACTGTGTTGCCCAGGCTGGTCTTAAACTCCTGGGCTCAAGTGACCCTCCTGCTTGGCCTCCCATAGTGCTGGGATTATAGGCATGAGCCACCGCACCTGGCCACAATCAATCTGAGAACATCTCATCACCCCAAATAGACCCTCCTCCCTCCTTGCCATCCCCTTTCCATCCCGGCCCACCCCATTCTTACTAGCCCTGGCCTTGAGGCAGGAGATCAGCAGGACTCGTTTTCCCCACCTTGGTCACCACCCTGCTGATCAAAGCAGAATGTATTAATAGCAAAGAAACCAGCCCACACCAGCTAGGACCAAGAAGGCCATGAAAGTGACCTCTTGTTTCTCTAATTGTTCATTATACACTAATTATAATACATTTGCATAAGACACTCCTACCAGTGCCATAGCAGTTTATGATGTCATGGCAATAACCTGGAAGTTACCTTATATGGTTCTGGGAACTCCCCGCCCCTTTTCCAGAAAGTTTGTGAATAACCTGCCTGTTATTTAGCATATAATTAAGAGTGAGTATAAATATAGCTAGCCAGCAGTCCACCAGTGCTGCTCTGGGCCTCTCTGCCTATGGGGTAGCTCTACTTTGTGGAGCAGCTATTTTGCTGTATGCTGTTGCTCTAATAAACATTCTTTCATCCTTTTTTTTGAGACAGGTTCTCTGTTGCCTAGGCTGGAGGGCAGTGGGATGGTCATGGCTCACTGCATCCTCCCACCTCAGCCTCCCAAGTAGCTGGGACTATAGACGTGTGCCACCAGCTGGGCTAATTTTTGTATTTTTAGCACAGACGGTGTTGCACCATGTTGCCTAGGCTGATCTTGAATTTCTGGGCTCAAGTGATCCACCCATCTTGGCCTCCCAAAATACTGGGATTACAATAGTGAGCCACCAAGCCCGGCCAAACTTACTTTCTTTCACTGTAAGCTTGTTCTTGAATTCTTTCTTGGGTGAAGCCAAGAACTCTCCCCAAGTGAGCCCCAATTTTGGGGTTCACCTGCGTCAGTCTCTGTGGATTTGCCCATTCTGGATATTTCATACAAGATATGGTCCTTTGTGTCTGTCATCTCTTAAGTAACAAACTTGTGTTGCTGATCAATTGCTGAGTCTTAGAAAGTATCCGCGGATTGACCATGGAAGATGAGGATCTGGGGCCCCCTCTCTCTGTACCATGCACAAGTCCCATCCCTCATCTTTCCAGTGGAGTTACACTGGTTCCCCCTCACCCACCTGGCCATGTTCCAAGGCCCCCAGTGGATGCTGGCAACCACAGATAGTAGCAACCCCTGCATCTGTTGTTTTTTCTGATCGGATAACCCCTACAGCTACTGAGTGACTGATGGGCAAGTAGTGTAGACAGTGTGAAGATGCCGAACAGAGGGATGATTCATATTCCCACAGGACAGAAAAGGGCAGCACAAGATTTCATTACGTTACTCAAAACAGTGTGCAATTGAAAACTTATTAATTGCTTATTTTTTTAATTTTCCATTGAAGATTTTTGGGGTAACTGAAACCACTAAAGCAAAACCTTAAATAGAGACTACTATACATCCTAATTTCCTGTGTTCATTATTAAAGACTAAAAATGCTATTCATGTGTTAGTAAACTGTGATTTTTTTCCTTTCTTGGTGAATTTTTGTTTTACTTCTTTTGTCCTTTTCTTTTTGCTTTTCCCCTTGTTTTCTGTGTACTTATGTATATCTAATTAAATTCAAACTCTGCTAATTGCATAACTCTCCTAATATGCTCAGATTCAAGGTATTAATTTTGCTTCCTGGAGAAATCTCTTGGGAACTCAGTATCATCTTGGGAATTCCTCTCTCTCTGATCTACATAAATCTCCTTTTCCTAGTGTCCAGTGTCTTCTTATTGGATTTCTTTTAACTTTGGTATGTCACACCCTCTTATAGCTTTCTGGTAATGGAAACATGGGAAGCATTAAAAAAAAAAAAAAAAAAAAAGGTTTGTCTGAAAATGTCCTTATTCTAGCTTCAAGCTTGGTATAGAATTCTAGGTTGGAAATAATTTTCCCTCAAAATTTAGGAAGGGATTACTTCTAGTTTGGTTGTAGTTTAAAGTCATTCTCACATATGGTCTTTTGTAAGTAACTTTTCTTCTTCTCTCCGGATTTGTACATTGTTTGAATGTTCTGAAATGTCATGAAAATATGTTTTGTTGTCAACCCAACTTCCTCCATTTGTGTCAGGAACTTGATGGGCTCTTAGATCTGGAAACTCATATCTTAAGTATGGAATATTTTCTTGAATTATTTTGTTGATGATTTCCTCTCCATTTTTAAAAATGTATGTGTTCTCTTATTTTGGAACTTGTTTCATTCAGATGTTAGGCTTACTGAACAGCTGCTCTAAAGGTCTTGTTTCTCTCCTATTTTTAATCTTTTGGGTTTTTACTCCACTTTTTAGGAAGCTATCTCAATTTCATCTTCTAACCCCTCTATTGGATTTTTTATTTCTCCCATCAGAGTTTGAATTTCTAAGAGTTCTTTTTATGTTCTCTCAGTGTTCATTTAAAAATGTCATCTTGTTATTATTGCAATAATTTTTCTTCTATTTCTCTGAGGATGTTAATGATGAAAAAAATACAATATATACTTTCTTCTTTCTGCATGCATTCCTCTGATCTGCTTTTTTGGTTTGTTTTAGTCTCTGTCTGTTTCTGAGATGTCTAGTGATCTTTGTCTGCTCCCACTTTGGAGAGGGGTGTTAAAAAGCATATTGGGAGTACTGAGCAGATGAGTGGTGCTTATTAACAGTGAGTTTCACCAAAGGCCAGTGGTGCCGACTTGCTTGAGATTAGAATCATCTAGTGTTTTTGAACTTTTCAATGCTCTTACCACAGAGCAATTAAACCAGAATTGTAAGGTGGACCCTAGGCATCAGTGTTTTTTTTTTTTTTTTTTTTTAAAGCTCCCCAGTGGATTCCTGTCTACACCTAGGGCTGAAACCTCTGCTAAGGGTTTCAAACCATCTGCCCTGCTATTTCCTCAGGGAAATCAGATTCTCAGGGAAACCAGATGTCTGTATCAGTTGGTCTTTTTCTTAAACTGAGTCCCCAGGGAGGAATCTTCCAGTCTTCTGCCTGGAAGGCAAAATCCTGGCTGCCTGCCATTTGGGAACCCAGTAGAAGCCAGGCTGGATGGAAGTAGCCTTCAAGTGTAAACAATTCCTTTCTTTTCATTTCTTTTCTTTTTTTGAGACAGGGCTTCACACCTGTTGCCCAGGCTGGAGTGCAGTGGCATGATCTCAGCTCACTGCAACCTCTGCCTCCTGGGCTCAAGCGATTCTCCCACCTCAACCTCCTAAGTAGCTGGGATTACAGGAGCACACTACCGCACCAGGCTAATTTTTATATTTTTAGTGAAGATGGGAGTTTCACCATGTTGGCCACACTGGTCTTGAACTCCAGAGCAATCCTCCTGCCTCGACCTCCCAAAGTGCTGGGATTACAGGCGTGAGCCACTGTGCCTGGCCTATTCCTTTATTTTCAGTTTGATGACATTGTTCACAGTTGTGCCAGGTGATCCCCAGCCTAGTGACTCTGTCTTCTGCTCAAGTAAGGGAGGGGCAGTCTCCCGCTACGGAGTAAGGGAGATCTGAAGATCTGATCTGTTTCTTAACAATAGTTTTTCAAAGCTTATTTTAGCCTCTGTGCCTCTGACCCCCCATTTCCTTCCATGACCCCCTCCCTGAGATACTGGATCCTCTGGAGGACTCTGCAGTCTTTAGCCTGCAAGAAACGGGCTGCACAGCAGGAGGTGATTGGTGGGCGAGTGAGTGAAGCTTCATCTATATTTACAGCCACTCCCCATCACTCACATTAGCACCTGAACTCCACCTCCTGTCAGATCAGCAGAGGCATTAGATTCTTATAGGAGCATGAATCCTCTTGTGAACTGTGCATTTGAGGGCTCTAGGTTGTGTGCTCCTTATGAGAATCTAATGCCTGATGATCTGTCACTGTCTCCCATCACCTCAAGATGGGACTGTCCAGTTGCACAAAATCAAGCTCAGGGCTCCCACTGATTCTACCTTATAGAGAGTTGTATAACTATTTCTTTATACATTACAATGTAATAATAATAGAAATAAAGTGCACAATAAATGTAATGTACTTGAATCATCCTGAAACCATTCCCCCAACATCCGTGGAAAAATTGTCTTCCAGGAAACTGGTCCCTGGTGCCAAAAATGTTGGGGACTACTGCTCTGTAGGCTCTAGGGGAGAACACTTCCTTGCCTCTTCCTGGCTTCTGGTGGATGCCGGCATCCTTGGTGTTCCTGAGCTTGTATGCACCACTCCAACCTCTGCCTCCATCTTCACATGGCCTTCTCTTCTCTGAGGGTCTCTGTATTTCCATCTGCTCTTCTGTAAGGACACCAGTCATTGGATTAGGGCCCACGTTCACTCAGGATGTCCTGTTAAAGAAAAATGTATTCAAGACTCTTATTAAAGAATGGTATGAAGGACTTTATACAGGACCATTGCCATAGGCATAGGGACCCCTAAAGTGGGGTTTTGCAGTAGAGGAGAGAGATTAGGCTTAACACCAAATACAACAAAGAAAAGTGGGCATTTATAGTCAAGTAACAGAGTAGTGGGGTCTGTGGATGGAAAATTGTTTAGAGGAGGAAACATCAGGGGAATTCTTGCTAAACAGACTGATATGGTTTGGCTGTGTCTCCACTCAAATCTCATCTTGAATTGTACTTCCATAATTCCCATGTGTTGTGGGAGGGACCTGGTGGGAGATAATTTTAATCTTGGATGGGGCAGTTTCCCCCATAGTGTTCTCATAGTAGTAAATAAATCTCATTAGATCTGATGGTTTTATCAGGGATTTCTGCTTTTACATCTTCCCCATGTTCTCTTGCCACCTCCTTGTAAGAAGTGCCTTTCACCTCCTGCTATGATTCTGAGATCTCCCCAGCCATGTGGAATAGTAAGTCCAATTAAACTTCTTTTTCTTCCCAGTCTTGGGTATGTCTTTATCAGCAGTGTGAAAAAGGACTAATACAGTGAATTAGTACTAGTAGAGTGCGACATTGCTGAAAAGATATCCAAAAATGTGGAAGTGACTTTGGAACTGGGTAACAGGCAGAGGTTGGAACAGTTTGGAGGGCTCAGAAGAAGACAGGAAAATGTGGGAAAGTTTGGAACTTCTTAGAGACTTGTTGAATGGCTTTAACCAAAAGCCTCATAGTGGTATGGACAATAAGGTCCAGGCTGAGGTGGTCTCAGATGGAGATGAGGAACTTGTTAGGAACTGGAACAAAGGTGACTTTTGTTATGTTTTAGCAAAGAGACTGGCAGCATTTTGCCCCTGCCCTAGAGATTTGTGGAACTTTGAACTTGAGAGAGATGATTTAGGGTATCTGGAGGAAGAAATTTCTAAGCAGCAAAGCATTCAAGAGGTGACTTGGGTGCTGTTAAATGCATTCAGTTTTATAAGGGAAACAAAGCATAAAAGTTTAGAAAATTTGACAATGTGATAGAAAAGAAAAACCCATCTTCTGAGGTGAAATTCAAGCTGGTTGCAGAAATTTGCATAAGTAACAAGGAGTCAAATGTTAATCCCCAAGACAATAGGGAAAATGTCTCCAGGGCATGTTGGATGTCTTCCCAGGGGCCTAGGAGAAAATGATTTCATGGGCTGGGCCTTGCTTTGTGCAGCCTAGGGACTTGGTGCCCTGAATCCCAGCAGCTCCAGCTGTGGCTGAAAGGGGCCAACGTAGAGCTCACGTCATGGCTTCAGAGGGTGCAAGCCCCAACCCTTGGCAGATTCCACGTGGTGTTGAGCCTGTGAGTGAACAGAAGTCAAGAACTGGGGTTTGGGAACCTCTACCTAAATTTCAGAAGATGTATATAAATGCCTGGATGCCCAGGGAGAAGTTTGCTGCAGATGTGGGATGCTCATGGAGAACTGCTAGGGCAGTGCAGAAGGCAATTGTGGGGTTAGAGCCCACACACAGAGTCTCTACTTGGGCATTGCCTAGTGGAGCTGTGAGAAGAGGGCCATTGTCCTCCAGACCCCAGAATGTTAGATCCACTGACAGCTTGCACTGTGCGCCTGGAAAAGCTGCAGACACTCAACTGACCAGCCCATGAAAGCAGCCAGGAGGGAGGCTGTACCCTGCAAAGTCACAGAAGCAGAGCTGCTCAAGGTCATGGGAACCCACCTCTTGCATCAGCTGACCTGTTGTGAGACCTGGAGTCAAAGGAGATCATTTTGGAGCTTCAAAATTTGACTGCCCTGCTGGATTTTGGACTTGCATGGGCCCTGTAACCCCTTCATTTTGGCCAATTTCTCCCATTTGGAATGGCTGTATTTACTCAATACTTGTATCCCCATTGTATCAAGGAAGTAACTAGCTTGCTTTTGATTTTACAGGATCATAGGTGGAAGGGACTTGCCTTGTCTCAGATGAGACTTTGGACTGTGGACTTTGGGGTTAATGCTGAAATGAGTTAAGACTTTGGGGGACTGTTGGGAAGGCATGACTGGTTTTGAAATGTGAGAACATGAGATTTGGAGGGGCCAGGGGCAGAATGATATGGTTTGGCTCTGTGTCCCCACCCAAATCTCATCTTGAATTGTACTCCCATAATTCCCACGTGTTGGGGAGGGACCTGGTGGGAGATAATTCGAACCCTGGGGGTGGTTCCCCTCAAAGTGTTCTCAGGGAAGTGAATAAGTCTCATGAGATCTGATGGTTTTATCAGGGGCTTCCACTTATCTTCCTCATTTTGTCTTGCCACCACCATGTAAGAAGTGCCTTTTACCTCCCACCATGAGTCTGAGGCCTCCCCAGTAATGTGGAACATAAGTCCAATTAAACTTCTTTTTCTTCCCAGTCTCAGGTATGTCTTTATCGGCAATGTGAAAGCAGACTAACACACGGACTCAACAGGATTCTTGCTGAGGGCAGGCCAAAGTGATCACACATCACCTGGGGTGTGGTGGGCAATGAGGAATTTGGTCAGACATTGAGGGTGCCCAGATGTTGAGGGTGGGGGGTTCTGGCTAAACTGACTTAGTAGGATTCTTCATAAAACTTGGATAATGCAGGACAGATATGGAAGTCCAAAATCAAAGCCTGGTTGGGAAGACAATTAAGAGGAGCCTGACTAAAGTTTGGTTAAGGAGAAACTCTTTGTCAGACCTCATTTTAGTTTAATTATATCTGCAAAGACCCTATTTCCAAAAAAGGCCACATTCTGAGATCCCTGATAGACAGATTTTTGTGGGGGTGACACTAATCAACCCAGTGAATTTATCTTTCTACACATTTTTCTGAAGAAAAAAAAAAAAAGAATACTGAGATAGTGTCTTTCAAAAAATCCTCTGTATTTCCTGATTTTCGCATTCCCTTCCCACCCAATTTAGGTAAAAAAATGGACTCTGTTCATTGTCTCGGGGGAAGGAGGGAGCAGGGCAGAGAACGTGGGGGCTGGGGAGGCTGCCAGATTTTGCACCTAAAGGTCCATGAGCCAGAGAAGGAGGGTATTCGGGGCTAGCTGCTGAATGCCTTCTCCTGAGTCTCACTGCCGAGGCCTGGGGTATCTTCATGTGCCATGTCATTTCTTTTGAGATGAATGAGGCAGGGAGAGAATTCTCCAGAATAATGTCATCAACTGGTGGGTGGAAGGGAGGAATGGAAATAAACACATGGCCTGTTACTGACTGATACTAATTAAAATTTGAATTATTCTTTACACTTCATAATTATTTTCACATCCACAATCACATTCCAATGTCATGATAATTCTATTCCTGAAGTAGACGAGTAAAATATAATGAAGGTTATCTTAATTTTACAGGGGAACAGAGAGGTTGAGAGACTTGACTAAGGACACATAGCAGTACTAGGGTGTGAATTCTTTTCTTATTTTCCTTTACTCTAAATCAGTTCTACCCAATAAAAATATAATATAAGCCACATACACAATTAAATTTTTCTAGTAGCTACATTTAAGTAAAAGCAAATAAAATTAATGTAATATATAATATTTTATTTAATCCAACATATTAAAAACATTTCACCACATCATCAACATAAAAATATTAATGATGTCTTTTACATTATTTTTTCTCATACTAAACCTTCAAAATCTGGTATGTAGTTTAGTCTTCCAGCACATCTGAATTTGGGATAGGTACATTGCAAGTGATTAATAGCCACATGGGCTAATTGCTATTGAACTGGACAACACAGATATAAACCATGTGCTATTCTGATTGCATTATCCTGCTGACCCCTGAAGAACAAAGAGAAAGAAAAGCTATCGAAATATCAAGTAGTATAGGAACAGAAAAGGCTTGTGTCTTCACTGGTTGCCCCAGGCTGAAGTGACTGTGACCATCTCATATGAAACACTTCTTGTCTTGTATAATAATTGTTGTGCTTTTGTGTATTCTAGTAATGGATGCCCCAATTTTCTTCTACACGCTTCTGATTTGAAATTTTCTGTCCTCAACTCACCAGGAATTTTGGAAGATCCAGGTATTCCATTATTTTGGCACCTGACCTTCCTCTCCCTACCTGCCTCTTGCCCTTTGTGTATCAAGTATCCTGATATCTCTCTCTTTCTCTTTATATATATATAAAAGCGAGAGAGAGAGAGAGAGAGGCAGACAGACAGACAGGGTCTCACTCTGTACCCAGGCCGGAGTGCAGTGGCGCAATCACGGCTCACTGCAGCCTTGACCTGCTGAGCTCAGGTGATCCTCGCATCTCAACCTCTCGAGTAGCTGGGACCACACGTGCACCCAGCTAATTTTTAACTAAAAAAAATTTAAAAGCCTCTTGGGTGGCAGGACCACCATTCCTGGCTAAGTTTTAACTATTTTGTAGAGATGGGTAATACGGTTAGGCTTTGTGTCCCCACCCATATCTCATCTTGAATTATAATTCCCGTAATCCCCACGTGACAACGGAGAGACCAGGTGGAGGTAATTGAATCATGGGGGCAGTTTCCCACATGCTGTTCTCGCGATAGTGAGTTGTCACGAGAGCTGATGGTTTTATAGGGGGCTCTTCTCCACCTTCTCTCTGCACTTCTCCTTCCTGCCGTCTGGTGAAGATGGTGCCTTGCTTCTCCTTCACCTTCTACCATAATTGTAAGTTTCCTGAGGCCTCCCCAGCCATGCTGAACTGAGTCAATTTAACCGCTTTCCTTTATAAATTACCCAGTCTTGGGCAGTTATTTGTAACAGTATGAAAACGAACTAATACAACAGGGTTTTACCATGTTGCCCAGGCTGGTCTTGAACTCCTGAGCTCAAGCAGTCTGCCCGCCTCGGCCTCCCAGAGTGCTGAGCTTACGGGCTGTGAAGTACTGTGTCCTGTGCATCCTAATATTTTTGTTGCTAAAAATTAAGGGCTATAGGAGGACACCTGACCATTTCCCAGCCAAAATCAGGAGTCTCCATCTATTTACTGCAGTGGCTGTCAAACGTTAGCTGCATCAGAATCACCAGGAGGGCTCGCCCCCAGAGTTTCTGAGCAGGTCCAGGGTGGAGCCCCGGAAGGTGCAGGTCTAACAAGCTCCCCCCACTCCTCCGGGAGGCTGGTGCTGCTGCACTTGGAGAACCAGGACAGAGGTGGCTTGGGGTCAGCCTGAGAGTGGAGGGGATTCTGTTCTTTCCAAACCCTGTCCCCCAGCTCCGACCGCCTTAATTGACCCAGAGTCCCTCCGTGTGACCCCTCAGGCCCAGATTATCTTCTGCTTGAAGAGGTGCTTTTCCTGCTGTTAGTTCCATAAAGACGCGCCGGCTGAGCCAAAGTAACTGCACCCGCGGGGCCGATCTGAGCCCATCCTAGGGACTCTCGGACCAGGCCTGTTTGGATGGGAGAGGCTTGGGGAACCTGAGTGTAAAGTTCCCTGGAGGCCATCCTGGAACAGTTCTGTATACGAACACAAGCTCCCGCTTTCTGAGTGCGAAGCGCCAGCCAGGTGCTTCATATGTCTCAGCGGATTTACAACAACGTGATTATCCCTATTTTAACAATAGGAATTTGAAGCACAGGTTCAATGACTTGCCCCTGACACAACTGGTAAGTGACAGCGCTAGGGTTTGCACCCAGGGAGTCTAGCTATGAAGTTTGCAGTCTTAACCTTTGTGCTATACTTAAAAACAAATGAACAAAAAGCCACCATCCGTAAAATCCAGTTTCAAAGTCGCTGAGAAAAGAGTGCATCTTTATTGCTGCTCTCTGCTGCCTCCCTGCGGTTACACATTGAGAAACAGTTTCCGCCTGAGCCTTCCTGTGTAGTCCGAGTTAACAGAGCAGGAAGAAATAACCTACAACCGGGAGGAGCCGATGGTGAGTTGGCAGAGCACGGGTGGGGGCACAGGCGTCTGGCAAGGACAGCTCCAGGGTGGCTGTTTGCGCTTGTGGCCACTGCTAATGCGGCTGACGAGAGTGACCTGCAGTGCCGGGTTTCAATAGGCTGGGTCCTGCGTCGATGAGGACTGCCAGTTCTCATGCCATTCCTGCGCCTTGCATTTGTTCTCCAGTTCTCTCCAACTTTAACATCTGGGTTGCGGGCTGGTGCAGTGGCTCACGCCTGTAATCCCAACACTTTGGGAGGCCGAGGTGGGTGGATCACTTGAGGTCAGAAGTTCAAGACCAACC
>NW_012101659.1:196862-204506 GCF_000951045.1 Mandrillus leucophaeus | reverse complement strand
AAAAAAAAAAAAAAAAAAAAAAAAAAAAGGAAAAATGAACGAAAAAGATCTGGGTTTCCAGCTACCAGCCTCACAACAGACAGCACAGGGCTTGCATTTGGTTTCCCCTTTGTTGTGGTCTGAATGTATGTGTCTCCTCCAAATTCACACTGAATCCCTGGCAGTAGTATTTGGAAATGCGGTCTTTGGGAGGTAACTGGAGTTAGATTACGTCATGAGGGCGGGGCTCTCATGATGGGATTAGTGCCTTTATAGGAATGGACTCCAGAGAGCTTGTCTCCAGAGCTCTCACTGTCTCCACCAGAGGACACAGTGAGAAGGTGGACTTCTACAAGCTACGACAAGAGCCCTCACCAAAACCTGACCATGTTGGCACATTGATCTAGGACTTCCAGCTTCCAGAACTGTGAAAGAGAAATTTCCATTGTGTAAGCCACTAAGTCTATGGTATTTTGCAATGGCAGCCTGAGCAGATGAATCTGTCTTTGCTGTAGCATGGATGTTCATAACCAGGTTCATAACCAGGTTGGGCTCCGTGACGCCCTTAGTGGGAGATCTACATAGAGAGATGGAGGAGCAGGCAGTGCTGCCTTTGTTTAGGAATAAAGGTGTGTGTTTGGCTGGAGCTTCTCTTGTGCAGTGTCTGGGGGACCCGAGGAAGATTCATAAGAAGAGGATGTCCTGCCTTGAGCTGGTGGTTGGTGTTCCTTGACCACTGACCTCTTCCTCCCCTGGCCACTGAGCCAGGGCACCATGTAGGCCTGGCCTCTACCTTTCCTCCTCAAGTGTTGCTGGGGCTACAGCTGGGGTTTTCAATCTACTGCTCTTTAAGCACAGCAGAGCCAGAGTCAGAGAAGCCTTAGTTTGAACCGCAGCTCTGTTTCTCACCAGCTTCACGACCTTTGGAAAGTTATTCTATCCAATAATGGGTGGGACGGTGGGAGGAAAGGCCTCAGTACGCATTCCTGGGATCACTAGTCTCTGACTCTGCTGTGGGAGCCTGGGACAGGCTTCCTTGCCCAGCTCAGTCACCAACCCCTCTGGTGACATGGAAGGCACTGCAGCTACCTCACTTCTCTGAGCTTCAGAGAAGCAAAGGAGTAGGCTAGGTGATCTCTAATTACCTTCTAAAAATAGATGACACAACTCCTGTGAACTCCTGACTTTTTATTCTTGTGTTCTCCATGCAAAGTCGAGGATTCCACTCAAGACCATGGTTAACTGGAAGCAGTTCTGGCCTCAGATGTAAGTACCAGCTCTGTCTCTGAATGCTGTGCGATCCCAATCAGGTCCCTTGACCTCTATGTACTTTGAGGTCTGGCCAAGGATGATACTTGTCCTATCTATTTCATAGGTGTAGCATGAGGATGCAATGAGATAATGAATGGGAAAGATTTGGGTAGGCCAAAGCTGCGGGGAGACAGAGTCCCACTCTGTAGCCTAGGCTGGAGTACAACCTTGGCTCCCTGCAACCTCTGCCTCCAGGTTCAAGCAATTCTCCTGCGTCAGCCTCCTGAGTAGCTGGGATTACAGGTGCCCACCATCACGCCCAGTTAATTTTTGTGTTTTTGTAGAGACAGAGTTTCACCATGTTGCCCAGGAGGGTCTTGAACTCCTGACCTCAGGTGATCCACCCCTCTCGACCTCCCAAAGTGCTGGGATTACAGGTGTGAGCCACCATGAGTGGCCATGCCAAGGCTTTCATGTAACTTTGAGTGAGGGTCCCCTATCCCTGGTGCTGAATCAGTTTCTCTCTCTGTCTCTTTCTCTTCCCCAACCTCTGTCTCCCAGGAGAGACAATATAGTACAGTAGTGACTTTGGGATGAGATAAACATTGGTTTGAATCCCAGCTCTGACTCTTACCAGTTTTATGATCTTTGGAAAGTTACTGACCCCTGTGAGTCCAGGCGTCCTCATTTGTAGGATGGGGATTCTATCTCTTAACCGGATGGAAGATTAAATGTATTGCTGTGTGAAAGTGTCCAGCATGTAATTTAGCACATGGTAGATACTTAGTAAACGCGAATTCTCTTCTTCCCCTCTCTCCTTTTTCAAAGGTGAAAGTGAGACCTCCTGGATCTTATATTCAGATATTCAGTAGGAGATGAGGTTGTATTGTTTTTCTTAATTGAGGATTATTTGGTTACAAAAGATAACTGCCTTAAGGGAGAAGGGGAACATAAGAATATACGAGGGATGTTAAATAGCAATTTTTTTTAATAGTAGCAGAAGTTACCAAAAGGCAAGGACATAGATGGCAAGCGAGAGAGGATGAATCTGTGCTTCTCAGCTTGGCAAACTCTCCTGTCGCTCATCACTGACTGCTGTAGAGGCGCTAGGAACAGGAGTGAGTCAGTTCTGAAAGACAACACAAAAAACCTTCAGCTTGTAGAACAGGGGAGGGGAGAAGTGTGTGCTGCCTAGGGCATGACCCCGATCTTCCCTTGAAAGCAGCATTCTCCCTGGCCACTTCTGTGCCCCATTAGAGACATGGGAAACTTCTGGAATGTACCATTCTGTTTTTTTTTTTTTTCCCCCCGGGTAGAAAGAAAAAATAAATGTGAAACACCCACAGCTAATTATTATGGTTTAAAAAGCAAACAAAACCACCCCAGAACATTTTCAATATAGGTGAAAACAGAAGATATGAATGAGACACGATCTCCTGGGGAGCAGGAAGAAGCTGAAGTGTCCTTTGCCACCTCATAGGCTTTGAGCCCAAGCCTTAGTCGATCTTTCCGTCTCATCTGCTTGGGTGGGACATTAGAGATACGGGAGATGGGATGTGGGGAGGGAAAGACTGGCTCCTGGGAAGAGAGAGGTGACTGGGAATGCAAGTGTTGGGGACAGCAAAGCTACCTAAGTGAAAGGTGGCTGTCACACCTGTGACCCTGCTCTCACAGCGAGAGGGCTTGCCTAGGCTCTGAGTCACTTTGTCTCCCCCAGGCAAGGCAGGCTAACGCTCTCAAGGAACTGAAGACTCCTGAGGAGGGAATCCTTCCCCTCTCTGCTCTTGGGAGGGCCTCCAGGATGCTGAATAAAACGGCCCAGAGGCTGGGACTCTGAGGCTGGAGCCTGGAGTCATCCACCTCCAAGGACACCTTCCATGATCAATGGCTGGTTACTTTCCAGGCCTCAGGGTCGGTCTGCATTACTGGTGAGTTATCCCAGTGAACACCCTGACCTTGGAGAGAGGTGTGATGTGAGGTTGACAGATCACAATATGGGAAGGGCTTTGGAGAGGTGGCATATAACCCATTCCTTTCATGAGGTCGAGGGCCAATCTTGTGACTCTTCCACCCGTCCCCAAAATCACGGTCACCCATTACGGCTTCAAGGAGGTAGACGAGGTAGGGTCTTGGGTTGAGCCATGGGTTGCATGAGTTCTCTCCCAGCTCATTTAGGATGGCACTGCCAAGGCCATCCAAAGAATCTGAGGGACCTGGTTCTAACTACAGGAGGCAAGTATTATTGGTAATAATCGTAATACCATAAATCATATAATTTGCCTATATCTTCTGTATCTATAGGTGATGACCAAGGGGTGAGGGTGAGGGCTCTCTATCTCCCCCAGGAAATTCCAAGCAGCCTCCTTATGTGGGGCTGCACTCCCTGGCCCTGATTATGCCTTGGGCCAGCGTCCCCTGTCCTTCTTATTGCTCTGGCATCTTGCTCATTCCTCCTCCCCCATATGTCTTGGTGGTCATATCTCCCAAACCTGTCTCTTTACAGCTTTGATCTCCCTAGGCAGCTGTGAAACCCTTCACTGTCCATGAAGAGAGCTCCTCTCTCCTCAAGCATGACCAGGATACTATAGAACATGACACCTTGAAGGTTTGTTGAGAGCTGGGCCAGTGCCTCCTTTTCTTGAGAAAACTCATCTTGTAGATGCTTGAAATCTGCCTCAGGCATCATACCAACCAGAAAGTGGGCACAGTTCCTTGGTGAGAGAACATCCCTGAAATGCTATGTTACTCCCCATCAGTATGAGCCAGGCACCTCCATTCCTTTAGGTATCAACCAGAAACCTCTTTGCAGATGGCATGTTGGAGCTCTGTGTGCATCCACAATTGTCTTGGAAGGAGAAAGCACTGCTCCTTCACCAAGACTTGTCTCCTCTCCCTCTTCCTCTCTTCCGTTTCCCTCTTCTCCTCTTTCCAAGTCCCTCTTCTTCCCCCTTATTTCTTACCTCTAACCACTATGAGAGAGGTGGAGCCCCAGGTAGCCCCCAACCCAACACACACACACACACCTCTATCCTAGAGTTCAGAGGAGAAAGGTTGGATTCCCTGTGTCCCCAAGGGTTGTGGATGGTCAGAGCTAGGTGAGAATGGCAGGTGGTATAGGAGCCTGTCTAGGAAAGGTTCCTTGTGGGTTACTGGGGGCTGGGCCCCCAGCAGGGCTCTTAGGAGCATCTGTATTAGGCTGTTTTTGCATCACTGTAAAGCAATACCCGAGGTTGGGTAATTTATAAAGAAAAGAGGTTTCTTTGGCTCACAGTTCTGCAGGCTGTACAGGAAGCCTGATGCCAACATCTGTTTCTGATGAAGGCCTCGGGAAGTTTCCAATCATGGCAGAAGATGAAGGGGAGCCAGCATGTCACATGACAAGAGTGGGAGCAAGGCAGAGAGAAGGGGGAGGTCCCAGACTCTTTTAAACAACCAGATCTCATGTGAGCTAACTGAGCAAGAGCTCACTTATCACCAAGGGGATAGAGCTAAACCATTCGTGAGAGATCCGCCCCCATGGGCAAGTCGCCTCCCACCAGGTCCCACCTCCAACTCTGGGAATCACATTTCAACACAAGATTTGGAGGGTACTAACGTCCAAATCATATCATTTCACTCCTGGTCCCACAAATCTCAGGTCGTTCTCACATTTCAATATATATTCATACCTTCACCGTAGTCCCCCAAAGCCTTAACTCATTCCAGGATCAGCTCAAAAGTCCCATGTCTCCAAGTCCAAAGTCTCATCTGGAGATGAGCTCCTTCTGCCTAGGAACCTGTGAAATCAAAAACAAGTTACTGACTCCCAAGACACAGTGGGCGTACAGGCATCGAGTATACATTCCCATTCCAAAAGAGAGAAATTGACCAAAATAAAGGAGTAATAGGCCCCGTACACGTCTGAAACCCAGCAGGGAAGGCATTACATATTAAAGCTCCAACATAATTCTTGACTCCATGTGCTGCATTCTGGTGCAAGGGATGGGATCCCAAAGTCTTGGGCAGCCCTCATGTCTGCTTTCATGGGTTGGAATTGAGTGCTTGCAGCTTTTCCAGGCAGAGGGCGTAAGCTGCATGAAGCTACCATTCTGGGGTCTAGAGGCAGTAGCTCCCTTCCCACAGCTCTACTAGGCAGTGCCCTGGTAGCAACTCTGTGTGTGGGCTCCAGGGCCACATTTCCCCTTGGCACCACTCTAGTAGAATTTCTCTTTGGGGGGCTCTGCCCCTGTGGCAGATTTCTTCCTGGGTACCCAGGCTTTTCCATACATCCTCTGAAATCTAGGTGGAAGCTATCAAGGCTTCTTCACACTTGCATTTGAAGCATCTACAGACTTAACACCATGTGGAAGCCACCAAGGCTTAAGGCTTGTGCCCTCAGGACTGGTGGCCCAAGCTGTACCTGGGCCCCTTTGTGCCAAGGAAGGAGCTGGAGTGGCAAGGATGAGGGAAGCCGTGTCCTGAGAATGTGCAGGGCCGCGGGACGCTGGGCCTGGTCTATGAAACCATTATTTCCTCTGGGCCTCTAATGGGAGGGGCTCTCGGATGACTTCTGAAATGATGTTGAGGTCTTTATTAGGCTATTCTTGCATTGCTATAAAGAAATGCTTGAGACTGGGTAATTTATTTTTTCAAAAAGAGGTTTAATTGGTTCATGGTTCTGCAGGCTGTAGCCGAAGTGTGGTGCCAGCATTTGCTTCTGGTGAAGGCCTCAGGAAGTTTCCAATTATAATGGAAGGTGAAGGGAAGCCAGTATGTCACATGGCAAGAGCAGGAGCAAGAGAGAGAGATATTAATAGAAGGGAGAGGTCCCAGACTGTTTTAAACAACCAGATTTTGAATGATTTAACTAAGCGAGAACTCATTTATCACCAAGGGAGTGGAACTAACCCATTTGTGAGAGATCCACCACCCCCTCCGGTTCCCCGGGGCCCCAACGATACAATTACCTCCCACCAGGCTCCACCTCCAACATTAGGAATCACATTTCAACATGAGATTTGGAGGGGACAAATAGCCAAGCGATATCAGCAGGGGGTCAGGGCTCAGCAGGGCCCAGGGTCCAGACAGAGGACCTGCCCAGCTCTGAAACTCCCCTACTTAAAAGATTTTATGCTTATTGTCATCTGAGATGAAAAGACTGGCTGGAAGAAGGAGCCACCTAGTTAGGAAAGCCAAAGGATGCTGAGGTCATTGCTGCTTGGTCTTTCATGGGCTCTGCGCTGCAGCCTCCCTGGCTGCCTCTGTCAGACCAGGTGTGGCAGCTTTTCTCAGTGTGGCCTGGCTCCCCACCCCTGGCATTAGAGTCATCTGGAATGATTGTTAAATTGATCTCTGACCTCACTGTATCTTCTGAATCAGGCTCTCTGAAAGAAGGCCTTGCAACCTGCATATTTTATTTTATATTATTTTATTTTATTTTATTTTATTTTATTTTATTTTATTTTGTTTTATTTTTGCTTTGTCACCCAGGCTGGAGTATAGTGGCATGACCTTGGCTCACTGCAACCTCCGCCTCCCAGGTTCAAACGATTCCCCTGCCTCAGCCTCTCAAGTAGCTGGGATTATAGGCATGTGCCACCACACCAGGCTAATTATTGTATTTTTTTAGTAGCAATGGGGTTTCACCATGTTGGCCAGGCTGGTCTTGAACTCCTGACCTCAAGTGATCCACCTGCCTTGGCCTCCCAAATTGCTGGGATTATAGGTGTGAGCAACTATGTCCAGCCGGAACCTACATTTAAAATAGGCCCTTCTGGTGATCATTCTGCCGTCTAACACTGGAGAACTGCCTTTGTAAGGTAAAGAAGATTGGCTTCCTCCCTCCCTTGTCATGCAGGCTTGTCCTCCTGTTGCCCTTGGTCTTGCTGTCATGGGGACTCCTTCCCTCCTCCACTCCCAAGCCCGCCATCTTCTTGGGTGATTTCAAATCTATGGAGAGAAATGTATTGATGTCTGAGGATAGCATAAGACTGAAAGTTAAGTGTTCAGGAGGGGAAAAGAGCCTTTGAAAGGGACAGGATAGAATCCAATAAAAAGAGACCCCATAGACCGTGGTGTCTTGGTATCCAGGGAGAAGAGAGTTCCTATGATGGAGTGATCAAGCCGTGTTTGTTAGTGGCTTATGAGTAAATTCACTGGAGGGTGGCCTGCAGTGGTTGAGGTGTATGGTAATGCCAGGGGAGGAAGTGGCAACCCAGTGTATAAATGACTCTTGAAATATGTCGGCTGTGAGGGGACAATGGGTGGGAGGAGGTGACAACTAATGGGGTGGGGAGGGCACTTGGAGAAGAGGGTTTATGGCAGAGACCTGAGCGTGTTGTCAGGTGAGGGGAAAGATCCTGTTGAACTGGATAAGGTGAAGAGAAATCGGTATCAGTTGCATTGCTGGACATGCAACTCCATTCCTTGCGTCAG
>NW_012101659.1:189629-196577 GCF_000951045.1 Mandrillus leucophaeus | reverse complement strand
CTCAGGACTTCAAAACCAGCCTGGGCAACACAGTGAAACACTGTCTCTACAAATAATACAAAAATTAACCGGGTGTGGTGTTGTGTACCTGCAGTTCTGGCTATCTGGGAGGCTGAGATGGGAGGATCGCTTTTGCCTGAGAGTTAGTGACTGCAGTGAACTGTGATTGCACCACTGCAATCCAGCCTGGGTGACAAAGTGAGATCCTGTCTCAGAAAAAAAAAAAACAACATATATAAATCTTTTTGAAAACTAGATAGGTTATTTATCAGCTTGATGACTCAGGAATGTCTTTCTCAAGGATCTGAGAACCTGTCTTTCAAATGGAAACAACCCTATCTTCTATTTTCTGTGGGAAGACAGGACCCGAACTGGGTGCGGTGGGGAGGCGGTGTATCTTACTTCACATTGCAAAATTCCCTCCTGTCATAAAGATATTAGAGATTTGTTTTTTCTCTGGATAAAGCCAATTTGCTAACAGGTGGTCACACCAATTACCAGGTGAATCTGGGATGCGCCGTGTCTGACAGATGGTGCTGTCAGATCCTCATACTTGGGGACTAGTTGTTGCTTATCTTGAAAACAAGTATGTAATTGGTGATATCTGCTTGTATATATAAAGAATACAATTTTATCCTTGTCTTTGCAGTCTCTTAGTGGATTGCTTGTGGTTTAATGTTTATTCAATTAAAAAAAGTGTTTTCTTTTTCTACTACCTTTGGACACAGGTTTTCTGGGTTGGAAGAATATTTCGTTTTTAATTATATTTTCCCAACAGCTGATACTTAAAGAGGGATTCGAATTTCCTCTGAAGTTACACAGCAGAGGCTATTGGAAATTATTGAACATTTCCGCACATTATTTTCCTTCTTGACTTGCTGTGAGGGTTAAGTCCTTGGTGTCTGGCCAGTGTTTCCTTCACTGGCACAATCCAGGTTGGTTTCCTTGTCCCCTAGGCCCAGATTGTGTTCAGAGATGCCTCGCTCGCCTCCTAGTGGTCAGGTCGTGACTTGCAGGCTCTGCTACCAAGTTAACCTGTTTTCATTCACTTCCTGCTTGTCAACACATATGGAATACGCTATTTTTGAAGATGGAGTTTCTTTTCTTTCTCTCTCTAAATTAAAATCACCGTATGGTTCACCATGATCTTGAAGAGCACCACTATTTCCTGGTGCCCTCGGCAGGAGTCTCTGACCTCTCTCTAAAGGGTGAATCCGATTCTCATGCCTAGTCCTCATTAGAGAGCTGCTTTGAATATGGTTGGTCTTTGTAGAAGCAGAGTCTGCTAAGTGCACAAGTTTAGAGGGTTTAGCCTTTTTCTGTTTATGGCCACCAATAGGTGGTAACTGACACCAGGACGCTCCCTTGACCAGATATAGTGATGTTGTAGATACAGGCAGCAGAGTGTGAGAGTGAGTGATGGGGTGAGGGCATTCCCTTGTCTCAGAAGAGCTGAACCCCAGATGAATCAGGATGATCTCCAGCTGGGACTCAGCATTTGGGAAGGGAGAGGACAAGGACTCCTTCCCCACTCTGCTCTTGGGAGGGTTTCCAGGATGCAGAATAAAACTGAAGTTATTGCTCCAACTTAATTTCTGTAATGTTGATAATTTAGGTACCCTCAGTTCTTTAGTATCATAATAATGCCATAATAAGTATCTATACCTAAATATTTACTTAACTTTTGGATTATCTTCTTAAGACATATTTGTATGTGCAAAATTACTGATTCAAAGAACAAGAATGTCAAAAAATGATTTTAATACCTACTACTACAAGCTTAGAAATATCGTACAGCTTATGTTCCTACCAATATTTATATGAGTTCTGGTTTTACTGTATTATTGGCAGCACTGTAAAGTATTTGTATTTTTAAAAAACTTTAATCTGGGTGTGGAGGCTTATGCCTGCAATCCTAGTACTTTGAAAGACTGAGGCAGGTAGATCACTTGAGCCTGGAAGTTTGAGATCAGCCTGGGCAACATGGTAAAACCCTGACTCTACAAATAAAAGAATGAGATCCTGTCATTTGCAGCAACATGGATGGAACTGGAGGTCATTATGTTAAGTGAAATAAGCCAAGCACAGAAATACAAACTTTACATGTTCTCTCTTATTTGTGAAAGCTAAGAATTAAAACAATTGAACTTACGGAGATAGGGAATAAAAGGATGGTTATCAGAGGCTGGGAAGTGTAATGAGGTGGGTGTGCAGGGGTAGGGGGAATGGTTAATGAGTACAAAAAAATTTAGAATGAATAAGATCTAATATCTGATAACACAACAGGGTGACAATAGTCAATAATAATTTAATTGTGCACTTAAAAATAAAAGAGTATAATTATATTGTAAACAAAAAAAAAAGTCTGAGATGATGGATACCTCATTTACCCTGGTGTGATTATTACACATTGTATGCCTGTCTTAAAATATCCCATATATACCATAAATAAGTATATAAATCTATGTACCCATAAAAATTAAAGACAAAACAAAACCAAAAACCACAGCTTTGCACAAAGGCTACTGCAACCTTAAACAAAAAATACTTCTGCCAGGACATCTGCCCACCAACTGCCTGTCTAACCTTGGACTGGTGCCACCTTTGTTACTGATCCTTGAAACCAAAGATAATCGATTCAAAACAATTGTGCAATCCTTCTTATTTTTCTCTTTAAAACTTTTTTCTTCCCTTACAGTGTATTCACCCTTCTCTGAATACACACATAGTTTGTGATGGCATGCATATTCCCATTGCAATGCTCATTCTTGAATAAATATCACTTTCTTTTAGAGAGCTTTTCTTTATCTGTTATGTAAGTTGATGTGCCTCACATAACTGTTCCCAAACAGCTAAATTACTTTTCTCCGACTTCTGAATTACCCAATAGCAGGTTGGGGCCTGTAGAATGTTGGTACACAAAAGGGTTATGTATGTCTATAGTTTTTACAATGAAAATTATAGAACATGAAAGTTAATTTGGTACATCGTGTCTGCTGGTGATATGCAGAAAGTACAGTCTGAGCTTTGTCCCAAGTGAAGTGCATATCAGGTTCTTATAGTGGAAAGGCAGGACTTAAGACTTTTTTGAATATTAAAAGAAAACAAAAGTAAAGTAAATGCATTGTGAAATACTGTCAGCTGAAAGGAATGTTGTTGTATTGAGTGTCAGTTCCAGGAAGTTACTCAAAACTTAAAGGTGTAGCAATCCTGTTTATACAGTTTCTCCTCCTATAGGCACTTTACTTCATCTTGAAACCCATAGGGAGTAAATTGGAAAGAACATGGGTTTCAGGCAAGTTGTTAATTCTTTTCACAAATCCCCTTTTTATTTATCTTTAAAATAAAGATTGTTGCAAGAATGGATTTAGATAATACATGCATGGTACTTAATACAGAGGAAGCATTAAGCACAGTAATTCCTGTTGTACAGAGCTCCACATGTAGGCAGTTCAGACGTACTTCCCAGGGCCCTGGCACTGGTGCCTGTCCCTCCTGTTGAAGTTGCCTTTCCTGGTGTCCAATGATTGAATTCTAAATTCAGCACATATGCCAGAGGAACGCGAGCCAAAGAAGTTGTTACAGCTACAGTTGCTGGGAATCCATGAATCAAAGACTTGCTCAGCTAGTTCTGTATGTGAAAGGAAATGGGTGTGACGCTGAAGAAGCCTTTTTAATTCTGATTCAGGAGATACATAATTAGATGCTACTTGATTTTGTTCCACAGATTTTTGGCTGAGAAGGACTTGAGAGCTAAGGTTCTGTGATCCAGAACTGGTTCCAGACTTACTCTTCTGGAAATGAAGAGGGCCCTCCCTGTGCTTATTTTTTCCAGGATTGAAAATTGAATCAGGGACCCGTTGTTGAGAAGAGAACAGTGAGCAGAATCACATTGACCTGGTCCTGGAATTTGTCTGACAATTTCTGCTTGACTGCAGGAGGTCTGAAGACTGGAAGGGGCCCCACTCAATTGTGCTATTTCTCTCTCTCTCTCTTTTTTTTTTCTTTTGAGACGGAGTCGCCCAGGCTGGAGGGCAGTGGTGTGATCTCAGCTAACTGCAACCTCTGCCTCCTGGGTTCAAGCAGTTCTCTGCCTCAGCCTCCCAAGTAACTGGTATTACAGGTGCCTGCCACCACACCTGGCTAATTTTTGCATTTTTAGTAGAGACGGGGTTTCACCATCTTGGCCAGGCTGATCTTGAACTCCTGACCTTGTGATCCACCAGCCTCAGCCTCCTAAAGTGCTGGGATTACAGACGTGAGCCACCGCGCCCGGCCAATTGTGCTATTTCTCTACAGGACAAAAGGATATATAATCTGGTAAGTCCTAATGGGATCGGGGATGAAAAAGAAAAGGTACCATCATCAGCAACAAAAATGTTCAGGATGGGTTTGTGAAATGAGTCAAAGAATTTTCTTTTCCTACATAATTTGACTGAAAAGGAAGTTAAGTTCTTTTTAATAATGGAGAATTCCTGATAGCATGTAAAGCTGAAGAATATATCTTTGATACATTGTTGTACACGTCCACTCTTGGAGAAACTTCTTATGTTCTTGTTATTCCCTGTTGTCCAGTGAGCTCTTATGTGGCCCATATCAGACAGAATTGAAATGGTCACATCAGGACTTTTACATGAACTGTTGAAAATTCTGACTCTCTTCATTATTGAACATATTTAGAATGTTCAAAAACCGAATTCCTATAGTTAGGAAATCCTATTCCTATTTGTTTTAATTGTAACAATACAATTATACTCTTAATTGTGACAGTACAATTATACTGTTTTAGCTATTTTTAACTGTACAATTATTGACTATAGTCACCCCGTTGTGCTATCAAATACTAGATCTTATTCAGAAATACTAGATCTTATTCAGTCTAACTATTTTTTTGGTACTCATTAACCATCCCCACCTCCCTCCCACCTCCTAATACCCTTCCCAGCCTCTGGTAACCATCATTTGACTCTCTATCTCCATAACTTCAATTGTCTTAATGTTTAGCTCTCATAGATAAGTGAGAACATGTAAAGTTTGTGCCTGGTTTATTTACTTAATCACCTCTAGTCCCATCTATGTTGTTGCGAATGACAGGATCTCTTTTTTTTTTTGAGATGGAGTTTTGCTCTTGTTGCCCAGGCTGTAGTGCAACAGTGTGATCTTGGCTCACTGCAACCTCCACTTCCTGGGTTCAAGTGATTCTCCTGCCTCAGCCTCCCGAGTAGCTGGGATTACAGGCATGTGCCACCACATCCGACTAATTTTGTATTTTTAGTAAAGACGGGATTTCTCCATGTTGGTCAGGCTGGTCTTGAACTCCTGACCTCAGGTGATCCACCTGCCTCAGCCTCCGAAAGTGCTGGGATTACAGGCATGAGCCACCGCGCCCAGCCGATCTCATTCTTTTTTATGGTTGAGTAGTACTCTGTTATGTATATGTACCACATTTTGTTTAACTGTTCATTTGTTGATGGACACTTGCATTGTTTCCCAATCTTGGCTATTGTGAACAGTGCTGCAACAAACATGGGAGTGCAGATATCTCTTCAATATGCTGTTGTTCTTTCTTTTGGGTGTATACCCAGTAGAGAGGTTGCTGGGTTGTATGGCAGCTCTATTTTTAGCTTTTTGAGGAAGGTCCAAACTGTTCTCCATAGTGGCTGTACTAATTTGCATTCCCATAAACAGGGTACAAGGTTCTCTTTTCTCCACCTTCTCTCCAGCATTTTTTATTAACGGGTGAGATTTTAACAGGGGTGAGATTATATCTCATTGTAGTTTTGATTGCCATTTTTAACATGGGTGAGATTATATCTCATTGTAGTTTTGATTGCCATTTTTAACATGGGTGAGATTATATCTCATTGTAGTTTTGATTGACATTTTTCTGATAACTAAAAATGTTAAGGACCTTTTCATATGAGTTTTTCATTTGTATGTATTCCTTTGAGAAATGTTTATTCAACTCTTTTGCCCATATTTTAATCCAATTGTTATATTTTTCCTATAGAGTTGTGTGGGCTCTTTATATTTTCTAGTTATTAATCCCTTTTCAGATGGGCGGTTTGCAAATATTTTCTCCCATTCTGTGGGTTGTATTTTTCTGTTGCTGATTTTTCCTTTTGCTGGAAGGAAGCTTTGTAACTTGATGAGATCCAATTTGTCTATTTTTGCTTTGGTTACCTGTGCTTATGGTGTATTACTTAAGAAATTTTTGCCTAGACCAATGTCCTAGAGAGTTTCCCCAATGTTTTTCTGTAGTAGTTTCACAGTTTGAGGCTTTAGATTGAAGTCTTTAATCTATTTTGATTTTATTTTTGTACATGATGAGAGAGAGTGGTGTAGTTTCAGTCTTCTGCATATGAATATCCAGCTTTCCCAGCACCATTTATTGAAGAGACTGTCCTTGCTCTAATGTATGTTCTTGGCACCTTGGTAAAAAATGAGCTTACTGTAGGTGTATGGATTTGTTCCTGGGTTCTTGATTATTTTTCTTTGGTCTATGTGTTTGTTTTCATGCCAGTACCATGCTGTTTTGGTTACTGTAGCTCTGTAGTATAATTTGATGTCAGATAATATGATTCCTTGAGTTTTGCTCTTTTTGCTTAGGATAGATTTGCTTATTCTGGGTCTTTTGTGTTTCTATATACATTTTAGGATTGTTTTTTCTCTTTCTGTGAAGAATGTCATTGATATTTTGATAGAATTTGCACGGAATCTGAAGATTGCTTTGGATAGTATGGACATTTTAACAATGTTGATTCTTCCAATCTATGAACATTGAATATCTTTTCATTTTTTTGTGTCATCTTTAGTTTCTTTCATCAATGTTTTATAGTTTTCGTTGAAGAGATTTTTCACTTCTTCAGTTAAATTCCTAGGAATTTAATTTTATTTGTGGCTCTTGTAAATGGGATAACTTTCTTGATTTTCTTTTCCGATTCTTCA
>NW_012101659.1:181210-189439 GCF_000951045.1 Mandrillus leucophaeus | reverse complement strand
GCCACCACACCTGGCTAATTTTTTGTACTTTTTAGTAGAGACGGGGTTTCACGATGTTAGCCAGGATGGTCTCAATCTCCTGACTTTGTGATCCACCCACCTTGGCCTCCCAAAGTGCAGGGAGTACAGGCATCAGCCACTGTGCCTGGCCAATGAATTTATAACTTCTAATAGCCTTTTTGTTGTTGGAATCTTTAGGTTGTTCCAAATATAAGACCACATCATCTACAAACAAGGACAATTTGACTTCTTCCTTTCCAATTAGGATGCCCTTTATTTTTTTATTCTCCCCATTTAGTGAGTCTGTCATATATGACTTTTTATTATGTTGAGGTACGTTCCTTCTATACCCACTTTTTTGAGGGGTTTTATCATCAAGGAATATTGAGTTTTATCAAGTGTTTTTCAGCATTAATGGAAATGATCACATGATTTTTGTCCTTCTTTCTGTTGATATAAGGTATCACATTGATTGATTTGTGTATGTTGTACCATCCTTGCACCCCTGGGATAAATCCCACTTGGTCATGATAAATGATGTTTTTAATGTATTGTTGAATTTAGTTTCCTAGTATTTTGTTGAGGATGTTTCCATCAATATTCATCAGAGATGTTGGCTTGTAGTTTTTTTGAAGTTTCTTTGTCTTGTTTTTTATTAGGGTAATATTGGCCTCATAAAATGAGTTTGGAAGTATTCCCTCTTTGTCTATTTTTAAAAATAGTTTGAATAGGATTGGTATTAGCTCTTCTTTAAATGTTTGGTAGAATTCAGCATTGAATTCATTGGGTCCCAGGCTTTTATTTACTGGGAGAATTTTTAATACGGCCTTGCTCTCATTAACTGTGGTTGATATGTTCAGGTTTTGGATTTCTTCAAGGTTCAATCTTGGTAGGCTGTATGTTTCTGGGAATTTATCAATTTCCTCGAGATTTTCCAATTTATTGGTATATAGTTGCTCATAGTAGCCACCAATAATCCTTTGAAATCCTGCAGTATCAGTCATAATGTTTTCTTTTTCATCTATGTTTTTATTTATTTAGGCCTTCTCTCTTTTTTCTTAGTCTGCCTAAAGATTTGTCTATTTTGTTTATCTTTTCAACATAGCAACTTTCATTTCATTCATCTTTTATATTGTTTTCTTCATTTTAACTTTATTTCTGCTCGATCATTATTGTTTATTATTTTCTACTAATTTTGGGTTTGGTCTGCTCTTGGTTTTCTAGTTCTTTAAAATGCATCATTAGGTTATTTATTTGAAGTTTTTCTTCTCTTTTGATGTAGACACTTATAGCTATAAATTTCCCTCTTTGTACTGCTTTTGCTGTATCCATGGGTTTTGGTATGTTTGCATTATCATTTGTTTCAAGAAATGTTTCAATTTCCTCATCAATTTCTTCATTGGCCCATCAGTCATTCAGGAGCATATTGTTTACTTTCCATGTGTTTGTATAATTTCTAAAATTCCTATTATTGATTTCTAGTTTTATTCCATTGTGTTCAGAGAAGATATGTTATATTATTTCAACTTTTTGAGTGTTTTAATACTAGTTCTATGACCTAAAATATGGTCCACTCTTGAGAATGATCCATGTGATGAGAAGAAAAACGTGTATTCTGCGTCCATTGGATAAAATGTTCTGTAAATACCTATTAAGTTCATTTGTTCTATAGTACAGATTGAGTCCAATGTTTCCTTGCTGATTTTCTGCCTGGGAGATCTGTCCAATGCTGAAAGTGAGGTGTTGAAGTCTCTAGCTATTATTGTATTGGGGTCTACCTCTTTAGCTCTAATCTGAATCTAAATCTATTTTGTCTGATATATATAGCTATTCCTGCTCTTTTTTGGTTTCCATTGGCACAAATATATTTTCCATTCTTATGTTTTTATTCCATGTGTATCTTTATAGGAGAAGTGTATTTCTTGTAGGTAACAGATAATTGGGTCTTGTTTTTTAATTAATTCAATCACTGTATGTCTTTAGATTAGACAGTTTAGTTCATTTACATTTAATGTTATTACTAATAAGTGAGGACTTTTGGTATTTTATTTTTTGTTTTCTGGTTGTTTTGTGATCTTCTGTTTCTTCTTCATTTTCCTCTTCCTTTTAGTGAAGGTAATTTTCACTGATGGCATATTTTAATTTCTTGCTTTTCATTTTTTGCTTATTCATTGTATGTTTTTAGATTTGAAATTATTATGAGGCTTGCAAATGCTATCTTATAACTCATTATTTTAAATGGATGACAACTTAATAGTGATTGCATAAACAAACAAACACAAAAAGAAAACTAATAAAAACTCTACACTTTAACTTCGTCTCTCTGCTTTTTAACTGTTTGTTGTTTCTCTTTATGTCCTATGGTACTATGTCTTGAAAGTTGTAGTTGTTTCTGATTGGTTTATCATTTGGCCTTTCTACTTAAGATAAGAGTAGTTTACACACCACAATTACAGTGTTACAATATTATGTGTTTTTCTGTGTGCTTCCTACTACCATTGAATTTTGTACCTTCAGATGATTTCTTCTTGCTCATTAACCTCCTTTTCTTTCAGACCGAACAACTCCCTGTTTGTAAGACAGGTTTGGTGTTGATGAACTCTCTCAGTTTTTGTCTGTCTGGGAAGGTCTTTATTTCTCCTTCATCCTTGAAGCATATTTTTTGCCAGATATACTACTCTAAGGTAAAAGTTTTTTCCCCTTTAGCGTATTAAATATGTCATGCCACTGTCTCTTGGCCTGTAAGGTTTCCAGTGAAAAGTCTGATACTAGATGTATTGGAATTTTATTGTTTGCTGTGTTTTCTTTTCTTTTGCCACTTTAGGATTCTTAGTTTATACTTGATATTTGGGAGTTTGATTATCAAATGTCTGAGGTAGTCTTCTTTGGGTTAAATTAGCTGGGTGTTCTGTTACCTTCTTGTACCTTGTACTTGAATATTGGTATCTTACTCTGAGTTTGGGAAGTTCTCCCTTTGCATAAACTTTCTACACCTATCTCTTTCTCAATCTTCTCTTTAAGGCCAATAACTCTTAGATTTGCCCTTTTGAAGCTATTTTCTACATCTTGTAGCATGCTTCATTCTTTTTTCTTTTGTCTCCTTTGACTATATATTTTCAAATAGCCTGTTTTCAAGATCATTAATTCTTCCTTCTGTTTGATCAATTCTGTTATTAAGAGATGCTGATGCATTCTCCTGTAGGTCAATGTATTTTTCAACTCCAGAATTTCTGCTTGTTTTTAATTATTTCAATTTCCTTAAAAAATGTATCTGATAGAATTCTGAATTCCTTTTATGTGTTATCTTGAATTCTTTTGAGTGTCCTCAAAACAGCTACTTTGAATTCTTTGTTTGAATGATTACATATTTCTGTCTCTCTGGGATTGGTCCCTGATGCCTTATTTAGTCTATTTGGTAAGGTCATGTTTTCCTGAATAGTCTTTTTTTTTTTTTTAATTCAAAATTACATTTTATTGCAGAATTTAAAAATAGTTTTCCTTATAGGCTTCCTGGACTAGAGACTTACATTTTCTTTCTTTCTTTTTTAAATTATATATATATTTTCTTTTTCTATACTTTTATTTTAAGTTCAGGGGTACATGTGTAGGTTTGTTATATAGGTAAACT
Organism: Mandrillus leucophaeus; assembly: GCF_000951045.1. Classification (NCBI taxonomy): domain Eukaryota; kingdom Metazoa; phylum Chordata; class Mammalia; order Primates; family Cercopithecidae; genus Mandrillus; species Mandrillus leucophaeus. Next base: position 185,811 of record NW_012101659.1, on the reverse strand, counting down.
TGTATCATGGGAGTTTGTTGTACAAATTATTTTGTCACCAAGGTATTAAGCCTAGTACCCATTTGTTATTTTTCCTGATCCTCTCCCTCCTCCCACCCTCCATCCTCTACCTTCCAGTAGGCCCCAGTGTGCGTTGGTCCCCTTGATGAGTCTATGTGTTCTCATCATTTAGCTCCCACTTATAAGTGAAAACAAGTGATATTTGGTTTTCTGTTTCTGTGTTAGTTTATTAAGGATAATGGCTGCTGGCTCCACTGGGAGCTGTCCTTGATCTTGTTCTTTTTTTGGCTACATAGTATTCCATGAGGTATATGTACCACATTTTCTTTATCCAGTCCACAATTGATGGGTATTTAGGTTTATTCCATGTCTTTGCTATTGTGAATAGTGCTGCAATGAACATACGCAAGCATGTGTCTTTATTATAAAATGATATCTATTCTTTTGGGTATATACCCAGTAATGAGCTTGCTGGGTCAGATGGTGTTTCTGTCTTTAGGACTTTGAGGAATCACCAAATTGTCTTTCACAATGGTTGAACTGATTTACATTCCCATCAACAGTATATAAGCATTCTTTTTTCTGCACAACCTTGCCAGCATCTGTTATTTTTGACTTTTATTAATAGCCATTCAGACTTGTGTCAGTTGATATCTCCTTGTGGTTTTGATTTGCATTTCTCTAATGATCAGTGATGTTGAGCTTTTTTTAAATAAGATTGTTGGCCACATGTGTGTCTTTTTTTTGAAAAGTGCCTCAGCAAATATTGCTGCCTGATCCTTCCTCTGGAAGCTTCGTCTCAGAGGGGCACCTGGCTGTATAAGGTGTCAGTCGGCCCCTACTGGCAGACATCTCCCAGTTAGGCTACACGGGGGTCAGGGACTCACTTGAGGAGGCAGTCTGTCTGTCCTCAGAGCTCAAACTCTGTGCTGGGATAACCACTGCTCTGTTCAGAGCTGTCAGTCAGGGACGTTTAAGTCAGCAGAAGTTTCTGCTCCCTTTTGTTCAGTTATGCCCTGCCCCCAGAGGTGGAGTCTACAGAGGCAGACAGCCCTCGTTGAGCTGCGGTGGGCTCCACCCAGTTTGAACTTCCTGGTGGCTTTGTTTACCTACTCAAGCCTCAGCAATGGCAGACACCCCTCTGCCAGCCCAGGCTGCTAGCTGGCAGTTCAATCTTGGACTGCTGCACTAGCACTGAGCAAGGCTCTGTGGGCGTGGGACCTGCCAAGCCAGGCGCAGGATATAATCTCCTGGTGTGCTGTTTGCTAAGACCATCGGAAAAGTGCAGTATTAGGGCAGGAATGTCCCGTTTTTCCAGGTACAGTCTGTCACGGCTTTCCTTGTCTAGGAAAGGGAAATCCCCCAACCCCTTGCACTTCCCTGGTGAGGCAACACCCTGCCCTGCTTGGGCTCACCCTCCGTGGACTGCACCTACTATGCAACCAGTCCCAGCGAGATGAACCAGGTACCTCAGTTGGAAATGCAGAAATCACCTGTCTTCTGCATTGATCACACTGGGAGTTGCAGACTGGAACTGTCGTTATTCGGCCATCTTGGAACGATCCTCCGCAAACCATCCTTTTCATATATGTTGTTTTTACCTTCAGTGTAGACTAGGACCTGATCATTTCTCATTACTTTGAGTGCAATGCCCTGGCCTACCCTGTCATTAATGATTACCTGTATTATTGCAAAACTGCCCTACTAGACTTCCCACTTCTGCCTGAACTCCCTTACTACAGGCTAATGTCAACCCAGCCACCACAGACATCTCTCTGCAAAAGATGCATCAGATATGTCACTTGTGTGCTCAAATCCCTCCAAAGGCTTTTAATCTCACTTCAAGTAAAAGAGAGTGATGAAAATGACCGACAGGGGCCTTCATCAACTTGCCTTCAGTTTCTTCTGACCTCATCTTCTTTCCTTTCCACCTCACATATTCCAGGCATGCATTGCTTCTAAATCTTTTCACTTGCTGATTTCTCTACCTGGAATTCTTTTCTCCACATAATGTTCATTGTTTATACCTTGCCTCCTCTACATTATTGTTCAACTGTCACTTCTCAGTGTGGCTTTCTCTGTAAAACTGCAAACACCAACATATTCTCTACCACTACTCATATCATCTTAACATAAACCCCGCCTTCCCTCTGGCCCTTTAGTTGATGACAGTATTGAGCCCTTCCTTCTTCTTGTTATTTAGAGTATCCCTGGGTTAGAGGTGAGGAGATACCCAGGATTTCCTACTCCAACCATAAGGGGCAATGAATTTCACAGCAGTGCCTCTGTCAGAAGCCCAAATTGTCTTTAGAAGCCCAAAGTTGGAAGCCAGTTGTGGTGGTGTGTGCCTATAATCCCAGATGCTAGGTAGGCTGAGGTGGGAGAATCACTTAAGCCCAAGAGTTCAAGACCAGTCTGGGCAACATGGCAAGACCCTGTCTCAAAAACAACAAAAAAATGAACTCAAAGTTGAGAAAGTTATAATCTAGTCACTATTTTAAGTTAAGACCTGCTAATCTCATATGTAGATCTTTTCCTTTAGGGGAAATATCAATAATTGGTGAGAGTTTAACCATTTTCTTCCTTTCCCAACTGATGTTCTCCTTTCATCTCCTCCTAGCAACATGCCCTCCATGTTTGAACGCATTAGCAAAAATTTGATCAAAGAGATTGGAAGCAAAGACTTGACACCTGTCAAATACCTACTGAGTGCCACCAAATTGCGTCAGTTTGTTATATTACGAAAGAAGGATTCTCGTTCATCTATTTGGGGACAATCTGACTATGTTCCAGTTGGATTCTCCCTCAATGATATCCTGGAGCCAAGTTCTTCAGTCCCAGGTATTGCCAGCCAGAGGCCTAGGAGGTGAGGGGTGAAAAACATGGGTGGTCAGAAAAAGATGGCCCAGCATCCAAAAATAACTGAGCACCTAGAAAGGAACTCTCAGGACTAGCCTTGCCTGTAGACAAGGGGCAAGAAACAGAGACAAATTGAGAATCCTACTAATTATCTGGATGTAGGCATTCATTAGGTCATTTAATATTTGCATCAGGCTCATGAGGATATTATCCCCATTTTACATAAGAGTAAATAGAAGGTTATACAATTGTCTGTTCAAAGTTATGTACCTGGGGGCTGGGCACTGTGGCTCATGCCTATAATTCCAGCACTTTGGGAGACTGAGGCGGGCAGATCACTTGAGGCCAGGAGTTCGAGATCAGTCTGGTCAACATGCCGAAACCCAGACAGGGTGGTGCACTCTTGTACTCTCATATACTCGGGAGGCTGAGACTCAATAATTGCTTGAGCCCAGAAGGTGGAGGTTGCAGTGAGCTGAGACTGCACCAATGCACTCCAGCCTGGATGACAGAGTGAGACTCTGTCTCAAAACAACAACAACCACCAAACCAAAAACAGTTTGTCCCTGGGAACTGGTAGAACTGCTATCCAAACCCAGGTCTGTCTGGCTCCACATCCCAAACATTTTCGGCCCCTGTGTGCTGCCCTCTGCGGCTGGGTGCTGTGCCTGCTGCAGAGGAGACAGTGTGCCTGGAAGGATGATCCCAGGGGTCTTCTGGACACTGTACATTTGACACCACTATTTCTCAGGGTGAAGATTTTATCTCTGTCACACAGTGCCCCTTTAAACATTTAAACATTTTCTGTCTGTAGTAATTTACATTCAGTTGATTAGTTAGTTTTCAACAGAGTTTTAAATGAGTGGGAGGGTTGGGGCAAAATAGGTCTTTGTGATTTCATTCTGCTCACCAGCTGTTCTTGGCTAAACCTTTGAATTCTTGAATGAATTCTTGGCTAAACCTATGGTCATCTTTTCTTTCCCAGAAACTGTTGTGACAGGACCGTTCCACTTCAGTGACGTTGTGATCCAGAAGCATAAGGCTGATGTGAGTGTGAATGTTGGTGTAGAAGTGAGTGTGTCAGGGGAGGCCTCTGTGGACCATGGATGCTCCCTTGAGTTTCAAATTGTTACCATCCCATCTCCAAACCTGGAAGACTTTCAAAAAAGGTGAGGCCATGGGAGAGGAAGGGAATGGATCATCAGTATCCCAGGGGGTGCTATCCTTGAACACAAAAATACATCTAGCATGTCTTGTTGTAGGAATGAAAATCAAGATGATGACATTCCAGATTTTGCTACTCTTTTTAAGTATTCATACCTTCCTTTACTCAAGTAATAGCTATTAGTTACCTAACAAATACTTATTAGAGCAATAACTACCCACTACTGTGCTGTTATTCATTGGGGATAGAATGAAAACAAGACAGATGTAAATACCTGTCATAAAGCAGCTTACATTTAGTGGAGACAAGGGATGGGCAGGGAGTAAGAAAATAAGTAATAAAAAATAAATTAACAAAGTATTAATTTAAGTGAGACAAAGACTCTAAAACTATTTATTTAAATAACATGTACATTACTGTCTTGGGATTTATTTTTATTTTTTTCAGCTCTATTGAGATATAGTTGACAAATAAAATTGTGTGAATTTAAGGTGTACAATGTGATGATTTGATGTATGTATATATTGTGAAAAGACCACAATAAAGGCAGTTAACATATTTATTACTTCACTTAGTT
>NW_012101659.1:170652-171586 GCF_000951045.1 Mandrillus leucophaeus | reverse complement strand
TGTGTGTGTGTGTGTGTGTGTGTGTGTGTGTGTGTCTATGTAAGTATGGCCACCCTTGTTCTTTTTTGGCCATCTTTTGCATTAGAATTTCTTTTTCCATCTCTTCCCTTTCAGCCTGTGTGTCCTTAAAGCTAACACGAATCTCTTTTAGGCAGCAAGTCATTGGATCTTGCTTTCTTATATATTTATCTACTCTGTCTTTAGTTTGGAAAATTTAATCTGTTTACATTTAATATAATTATTGATAGGTAACTACTTGCTATTGTCATTTTAATTGTTTTATGACTTTTATAGTTTTTTTCTTTCCTTTTTTCTCACCTGCCATCTTCCTTTGTGATTTGATTACTTTTTGTGGTAGGATGCTTGATTCCTTTCTCTTAATCTTTTGCATACCTACTACAGGTTTTTCCTTTGTAGTTACAATGAGGCTTACATAAAATATCTTATAGTTATAATATCCTATTTTATGCTGATAACTTAATTTTGGGGGATTAATTTTTTTTGGGGGGTCAACCTATTTGGGACATTTTTGAGACAGTCTCACTGTGTCGCTCAAGCTGGAATGCAGTGGCACAGTCTCAGCTAACTGCAACCTCTGCCTCCTAGATTTAAGCAATTCTCATGCCTCAACCTCCCAAGTATGTGGAACTATGGGCATGTGCCACTACAACGGGCAAATTTTTTGTATTTTTATTAGAGACGGGATTTTGCCGTATTAGCCAGGCTGGTCTTGGGAACTCCTGGCCTCAAGTAATCTGCCTGCCTTGGACTCCTAAAATGCTGAGATTACAGACATGAGCCACCGTGCCTGGCCTTCAGCTTAATTTTGATTGCATAAGAAGCATTATACCTTTACTTCTTCCCCTCATTGATATTTTAGGTTATTGATATTATGATTTACATATTTTTATACTGTATATCTAAAAACAAATTA
>NW_012101659.1:169390-170602 GCF_000951045.1 Mandrillus leucophaeus | reverse complement strand
CTTGTTTTGTTCCTTATTTTAAAGGAAAAACTTTTCAACATTGAGCATTATGTTAGCTGTGGACTTTATTATGACCATGTATAGCCTTCATTATGTTAAAGTACATTTCTTCTATATCTAATTTGCTGAGAGTTTTTATCATGACAGGATGATAAATTTCACCAAATACTTTTTCTACATCTACTGACAAATTTTTTGTATTTTTATTAGAGACAGGGTTTTGCCGTATTAGCCAGGCTGGTCTTGAACTCCTGGCCTCAAGTAATCTGCCTGCCTTGGACTCCTAAAATGCTGAGATTACAGACATGAGCCACCGTGCCAGGCCTTCAGCTTAATTTTGATTGCATAAAAAGCATTATACCTTTACTTCTTCCCCTCATTGATATTTTAGGTTATTGATATTATGATTTACATATTTTTATACTGTATATCTAAAAACAAATTATTGTAGAGTTATTTTTAATATACTTAAAACATTTTTATACTAGAGTTGAAAATCATTTATGAACCACATTTAGAATATTACAGAATTCTGACTCTGATTATATATTTTCCTTTACTGACGAATTTTACACATTCATGTGTTTTATGTTGTTAATTAACATATTTTCATTTCAAATTGAAGAATTCCCTTTTGCATTTCTTGTAAGGTGCTCTGCCCTCATGAATGGATTAATATCATTATCATGGGAGTTGGGTAGTTTTTGCAGGAGTGGGCTCTTGACAAAAGGGTGAAGTTCAGCGCTTATATTCTCTTTGTCTTGTGTGTTTGCTTCTGCTTTTCACCATCTTCTATGAGATGACATAACACCAAATGCTGGTGCCATGCTCTGAGGCTTCCCAGCCTCCAGAATCATGAGCCAAATAAACTTCAGTTTTATATAATTTAGCCAGTCTGTCATATTCTCTTACAGCAACAGAAAACAGAACAAGACAGCAGTTTTTTTTTTCTTTCAGTATCTTGAATATATCATCCTTTCCTAGCCAGGTTTCTCCTAAGAAATTTGCTGATTGTCTCATAGATACTCCCCTGTATGTAATGAGTAGCTTTTCTCTTGTTATGCTCGGTATTTTCTCTTTATCTTTGACTTTTGATAATTTAATTGTAATGTGTCTTGGTGTAGACCCTTTTGGGTTCAACCTATTTGGGAAATTTTTAGTGTCACAAATCTTGATGCCCCCTTCTCTCTCAAAATTTGGGAGTTTCCTCCT
>NW_012101659.1:167679-169103 GCF_000951045.1 Mandrillus leucophaeus | reverse complement strand
TACAGTATTTGTATTTCTCTGTTTGACTTTTATTTAGCATAAAGCCATCAAGGTTTATCCATGTTGTTGCAAATAGCAGGGTTTCTTCCTTTTTTATGGCTGAATAATATTCCATTGTACACACATACCATGATTTCTTTTTCCATTCATCTGCTGGCAGGCACTTAGGTTGTTTTGGTGTCTTGGTTTTTGTGAACAATGCTGCAATGAACATAGAAGTGCAGATATGTCTTTGAGCTACTGATTTAGTTTTCATTGGCTGTATACCCAGAAATGGGATTGCTGGATCATATGGTAGTTCTAGTTTTAGTTTTTTGGAGAACCAACATACTGTTTTCCATATGGCTATATCAATTACATTCCAACTAATAGCATACAAGGATTTCCTTTAATTCACATCTTTGCCAACACTTATCTTTTTGTTAAAAGCCATCCTAACAGATGCGAAGTTTTGTTTCATTGTGGTTTTGATTTGTATGTCCCTGATAAGTAATTTTGAGTACCATTTCATGTGCCTGTTAGCTTATTTGTATGTCTTTTTTTGGAGAAAATATCTATTTAGGTCCTTTGCCCATTTTTTTAAATCAAGATTTTTGTTTTTGTTTTTTGCAATTTAGCTATATGAATTCTTTATATATTTTAGATATTAACCCTTTATCAGGTTTGCAAATATTTTTGACCATTCTGTAGGTTGCATTTTCACCCTGTTGATTGTTTCCTTTGCTGTGCAGAAGCTTTTTAGTTTGCTGAATACCACTTTTCTTTTTTTAGCTGCTGGTGCTTTTGGTGTCATATCAAACAAACTGTTGCCATAACCAATCTTGAGGACCTTTCCCCCTGTATTTTCTTCTAAAAATGTTTTAAGGTTCCGTATTGTATATTTAGGTTTCTAATCTACTTGGAGTTGATCTTTGTGTATAAGGTAAGGACCCAGTTTCAGTCTTTTGCATGTGAATATCCAGTTTTCTCAACACCATTTTTTGAAGACACTATCCTTTATCCCACTATCTATTCTTGTCACGCTTGTCAAATATTAATTGATCATACACATATGAGTTTATTTCTTGGCCCTCTACTCGATTCCACTAGTTTATATGTCTGATTTTATGCAAGTGCCGTAAGTTTTAACTTCTGTAGCTTTGTAATATACTTTGAAATCAGGAAGTATGGGGTGTCTAGCTTTGTTTTTTCTTGAGATTGCTTTAGCTATTCTGGGTCTTTCCATAAGAGTTTTAGGATTGTTTTTTCTATTTCTGTGAAGATTGTCGTTGGTATTTTGATGAGAATTGCATTGATTCTATAAATTGTTTTGAGTAGTACGACATTTTAATAATATGAATTCTTCTTATCCATGAGCACAAAAATTTTGCTGTTTATTTTTGTCTTCTTTAATCAATTTTGTAGTTTTCAGTATATAGACCTTT
>NW_012101659.1:163074-165069 GCF_000951045.1 Mandrillus leucophaeus | reverse complement strand
GGCTGGGCCCTGAGGCTGGCCAGAGTTGTGGAGGATCCTTGGTCTGTTGGGGCCAGAGGCTGTGCTCCACAGTTAGGCAGCATTGCTGGCCGGCTTTCCTGTCTCACAAGGAACTTAGGTTGGGCTCTGAGACTGACCTCCACAGTGAGGCTATACCACTGGCTAAGGATGCAAGCCAGACAGAAGCTGCCTACCATCCTTCCTGGCCAGACAATTTGGTTGGCTTGGGTCTGCAGGCGGGCAAGCTGCTGGCTGGTCTCTCTGATTGGGTACCACTGCTAGTAGGAATGCAGTGTCATTGCCAAGATCCATGCAGTGATTGCTGAAGCCTTGACCAGTTCTTTGCTTCTAGGTGACCCAGGTGGTCTAGTCCTGCTGATTCCCTCAATGTTCTCTGTGACATGGGACAGAGCTGGACCTCCTAGGATGTGCTTTGGAATGCTTTTTGAAGCTGGATAGCTACTTTGGCTCTCTTTTTTCCCATTGAAGAGATTGTGGGCCCAGGGGAACTCCATCCATGTTGTGATGGCGCTTGGGGGAAGGGTGATTCTGCCAAAGTAAAATTCTTACTCTTACCCTTCTAATGAAGGGTGAAACACCAAGCTTGGTGTTTTCAGGATAAGGGGCAAGGTCAGTGAGTTGGAAGCCTGGACAACCAGGATAAAGGGGATATAACATGAAGCTTGGAAGATAAGTAGATGTCACATAACATAGCATCTAAGGACATGGTAAGAAGACAGCAATGACAAAACCTAATATTGTGTGCTCAGTAACCTCCTCTACTGAAAGGCAAATTAAGAATCCCTCAATATTCCACATGACTGTTATCTAGGACACTGACTCCATAGGTGCCTTGAGTAGAATCAAGGTTGAGCCTCAGAAAGAACTGAAATAGAAATGAAATCTGTCTTCAGTACTTCAAACCATTCATAGGTATCCCCAGAAACTACATCATCAAGTCAGCCCTACCAATCCACCCACCATGGACAGTAAATCTGTAAAGGTCATAAAATCATCCAGAGTCTTCCCTGCTTCATCCCACTTTATCTGTCTGCTCTCCAGCCCACCCTGATTGTGCTACTGGACATGTTCGATGTGAATACCCAGCTTTGACAACAGGACTTCCTAAAGACCATTCTCAATCATCTGGACCTGTCTGCTTCTAGCCTTTTTTTTTCTGAGAGACCCTAGTGTTGAAATTCTATAAATTACCCCTTAACAGGACCAGTATAATTTAGCAAAATGCAGATGCCTTTAACAATATGGTACATATACTCTCACACCTGAACCACCATCAATGGGATCTCCTCCATTCTGTATGTCAGATAAAACTTTCTGCTGCCCTAACACCCACTGGGGGCTCACCTTTCAGGGTCCAAAGGCATTGCACCCCTCCCAGGTCTTGAGGAGAAGGGCCCCCAGGGTAACCTGAAAAGGCATTGCTTTCCCACTCTGACTCTCCTCCTCCTTCCTTAAATCCCCAGGAAACTGTTGGATCCAGAGCCATCATTTCTGAAGGAGTGCCGGAGGAGAGGTGACAACCTGTACGTGGTGACAGAAGCTGTTGAACTGATCAACAATACTGTGCTGTACAATAGCAGTGGTGTGAATATTTTAGGGAAAATTTCTCTTTGGATTACATATGGCAAGGTATAAAGTTGTCCTGAAGTGGGATTGAAATACAAAACATATAGCCCGTCCTGGCAGCCAAGCTTCATTTCCTAGGGGGCTCTGGACTCTGTTTCCAGGGATTACAAAGGATGGAGTCCTTATTTCCCACTTCTTACCTGTCAGTGTATCCTGACTTCTGATCTGAGAGTATATTCTAATATCCTCCATTATAGTGTTTTACTATACGGGGTCATGCAGTATTGACAAAATCAGAAATATATTTAATTATTTAGTATTGTGTTTTGCTTTGGGTAAATGATAAATTCTGCAGAATTCAAGTGTGTGATCTCTGTATTATATACAGTCTAGTTTTGTGGCTGGAAG
>NW_012101659.1:160686-161704 GCF_000951045.1 Mandrillus leucophaeus | reverse complement strand
TTAGCTGTGGACTTTATTATGACCATGTATAGCCTTCATTATGTTAAAGTACATTTCTTCTATATCTAATTTGCTGAGAGTTTTTATCATGACAGAATGATAAATTTCACCAAATGCTTTTTCTACATCTACTGAGATGATCATATGGTTTTTGTCCTTGATTATGTCAATATGTTGTATTGTATTTATTGATTTGCATGTGTTGAACCATCCTTTCATTCCAGGGATAAATTCCACTTGATTATGGTGTATGATCCTTTTAATGTGCTGTTAAATTTGGTTTGCTAAAATTTTGTTAAGGACTTTTGCATCTACGTTTATCAGATATATTGGCCTGTAATTTTCTTTTCTTGTTGTAATGTCCTTATCTGGCTTTGGTATTAGAGTAATGCTGGCCTTGCACAATGAATCTGAATTATTCTTTCCTCTTCAATTTTTTGGTTTGAGCAGCATTGATGTAATCTTCTTTAAATGTCTAGTAGAATTCACCAGTGAAGGCATTCGGTCATGGGCATGTTTTTTGGGAGCTTTTTTGATTACTGATTCAATCACCTTACTTGTTAATGAAATGTTTATATTTTCTGTTTCTTCATGAGTCAATCTCAATACGTCATATGTTTTTAGGAATTTATCCATTTATCTTAGATGCCCCAGTTTGTTGATATATAATTGTTGATAATAGGCTCTCATGATCTTTTTTATTTCTGGCATCATTTGTATGTCTCCTTTTAACTATAAATTTATTTATTGGAGTTCTTCTTTCTTGGTTTGTCTAGCTAAGGGTTTGTCAATTTTTAATTTTTTTCAAAAAACCCCTCAGTTTTATTACCTTTTCTATTGTTTTTCTATTTTCCATTTAATTTATTCTGCTCTAATCTTTTTTTTTTTTTTTTTTTTTTTTTTTTTTTTTTTTTAGACAGAGTCTTGTTCTGTTGCCTAGGTTGGAGGGCAGTGGTCAGTGGTGTGATCTTCGCTCACTGCATGCTCCGCCTCCTGGGTTCATGCCATTCTCCTGCCT
>NW_012101659.1:123065-160636 GCF_000951045.1 Mandrillus leucophaeus | reverse complement strand
TTTACACTATGTCTGTGTAATTTGTCCTTACTTAAGAGCTTTAGAAACTAAAGAAGAAACCTGATATGCATACTAACTTTCCCAATGCCAGTGAGTTACTGCTAAAAATTAGACAAATGGTAACAGACCCCGGAAAGCTGGAATAGTGGACCCCCACCTGCAGCAGGGAGGGAAGTCTAGAAACAAGAATCCCCAAACGGTTCAGGAATTGGAGGCACTAGCTATCTCTGAAGATAGGGTATAGGTGGGACTGAGAGTAAGAATATTGATTGGAAATCTTTTTAATTTTTAAAAAAATGTTTGTGGGTATATAGTAGATGTATACATTTATGGGGTACATGAGATATTTTGATACAGGCATACAATGTGTAATAATCACTCCAGGGAATCTTTATAAGGAATACTCAGAGCCCAAATCCCTTCCCACCTCTGCATAGCCAGGCACCTACCCTCACCACTCTGGCAGAAGATCTTGTGGAAAACTTATTCCCTGTGGATTCTAGATTTACGGAGACTAGTTACAGTGAAGGGTGGGAGTGAGAAGCCATATTGGAAAAGGGAAATAGGTGCAAGTCCTCATTGAGAGTGGGAACATTGAGTCCCTTTCCCCATTCAGCTCCAGGCATCATGTCTCTACCCTTTCTACCCCCACAACACACAGCCTAGGCAGGATATTGAAGAATTATTTCCTAGGAAAATTAACCAGTACAGAAGAAATAACTAAAAAACCCCCAACGACTGGAGACTCCAAAGAGATAGTTTAATCCCTGCCTGGTTGCCCCAAAGTGAAACCTCTACTCAACATGCCCTGCCTAGGAACACTTAGCAGCTTTCACGCTTCACTCGTTAGCGAAACAGAAAAAAATCACAGACACTTGAGGAAAGCCTAAAACACAAAACAAAAACACTTTGAAATTAGGAAATTAGAGGAAACAAAAACAACATAGGAAGGTAAGAAATACCTGATCCCGTTAAAGAGATAATATTTTATTTTCATGAAAGAATAATGCTCTGTAAAAAGGGTATTTATAGCTCTTAGAAATTAAAAATAGAGTAGTAGAAATTTATTATTCTTTTACTTAAATAGAAGAATCAAAAAGCAAAATCAAAGAAATTTCCAGGAAAAAGTAAGCAAAAAGACAGGAGAATATTCATTAAAAAAATTTGGAGGCTAGGCACAGTGGCTCATGCCTGTAATCCTAGCACTTTGGGAGGCTCATGCAGGTGGATTGGTTGAGCTCAGGAGCTCAAAACCAGCCTGGGCAACATAGTGAGACCTTGTCTCTATAAAATATAAATAAAAAATTAGCCAGATGTGGTGGTGCATGCCTGTAGTTCCAGTTACTTGGGAGGCTGAGGTGGGAGAATTGCTTGAGCCTGGAAGTTGCAGCTGTTGTGAGCCATGATTGTGCCACTGCATTCCAGCCTGGGCAACAGAATGAGACACTGTCTCAATTAAAACAAAACTTGAGGATCAGTCAAGGAGATTTAACTACTCCTGAATAATAGGAGTTCCAGAAGGGGAGAACAAAGACATAATGCAATGTGGAAAATCTTTTAGGAGGAAATACAAGGAAGGTTCTGAGACCCAAAGAATGTGTTTCCAGAATGAAAATGTCCACTGAAGGCATGGTTTCTTGAGTCAACATAGATCTACCCCATAAAACTTAAGAGTGAATTTTCAGAACACTTACCTCAAAAAGACAACAATAAATATTTCTAAAAGGGAAATAAAGTCATATTCCAGAGAATTCCAGCCAAGAATTGTATGACCAGTCAAAATAGCAATCACGTGTGAGAGGTACAATAAAAATGTCTTTAGACACACAAGTTCTCAAAAAAATGTGTCCCCCATCTCCTCTGGAGAGACTGAGTAAAGAAACAGAGAAGGCACAGGGACATCACATTAACTGAATGTGGTGATAAAGGAAAGATGGGAGTGGTGAAAAGCAGTTTTGTCCAAGTATAAACAGTGAATATTACCTTAAACATTGGGATATTCATATTTTAGGAAGATGGGAGAAGGGAAATAAGGAATGAGGAAAGAGAAGGAAAACAAATTCATCATAATCAAAAAGAATAAATAGTTAAATCTGGAAAGAAATAAAAACATTGCAATATCAACATGAAATTGAGAAATGGGAAGATGAGCACAGGATGAAACAAGGAAGAAAGAGCAGTGATTGGAAATCACAAGTCAGCAGTAGGGAGGATGAGAGCAGGGAATGCTGGTGGTCTTCCTCATGAGCTTTCTAGAGCCATCTGACCTTTAAAATGACATACATTTAATACTGTATTGTCTGGTTTCTCTCCCCAGGGTCAAGGCCAAGGAGAGAGTCTCAGAGTGAAGAAGAAGGCGCTGACTCTGCAGAAGGGCATGGTGATGGCTTATAAGAGAAAACAGCTGGTTATCAAGGAGAAAGGTGGGAGTAAGCAGAGCTCAGCAAGGCAGATGGCGGTGGAGGGGGGTGTCTGCTTCTCCTGAGAGAGAAGCGAGAGGAAAATAGCCATAATATGCAATCTTTGCTGCTCTGCCTATCCAAGGAGAAGCATACACATTTCTTACTGTCCAGGGCACACACCCATCTTACCACATAGAGATACCTCCAAGCATGGCCTGGCTGAAATGCTGCTACTGGGAGATACAGAGACAGCCTCATACATGCAAAATAATCCAACTTGTTCATCTTGGAGTGTTGTTAGCACTGGGCAAATTCCAACCCTAATCCTAACCATCCTTATTCACTTAAGTACCCTCAGCAACTCTTCAGTCACAGAGAATTACCCAAGCTTACCCATAATCCCATATTAAGGTCCTATGAGATAACAACATCACAATCACAAACAAAACTGCACACACAATGCCCTAAGAACATAAGCCTGAATTTTATCTACATCTTTCCCTCCTTCATCAGCCTCAAAATGCACAGTTCCTGACCACACACACTTTGGGTTTTGACTCCATGTGGGCAGAAGCATCTGTGTCAGTTGCATACCTGGGTGTGATGGTGAGTGCTGGGAACACAACCGGCTCTCAGAGTCCTTGTTCTCTCCCTTCCCAAATGCTGAGTCCCAGCTAGAGCTCATTCAAATACAGATCAAGCTCAGCTCCTCTTTCTCGCACACACTCTCACACTCTACTGCCTATAGTATCCTCACTGCAACATGGTCAAGGGAATGTCCTGATGTCAGTTACCTCCCATCAGTGGCCATAGACAGAATGAGGCTGAACTCTCTCCAATCTTTCAGTTAGTAGACTCTGGCTTCTGGAAAGACTGACCATATCCAAAGCAGCTCTCTAATGAGGAGAAGGGGTGAGAATGGGATTCCCACTCTTGGGAAAGGTCAGAGACTCCTGTGGAGGGCACCATGAGATGGTGGCACTACCAAAGGTCATGGTGAATGATAAGATGATTTTAACATAGAAGGAAAAGAAAAGGAGCTGTAGTTTCAAAATATCATCATCATCAACAACAAACAAAGAATGATGTGGTCAGGTAAAAGAAGACCCCACAAAACATGATGTGGTAGTATCCAGATAGAATCAAGTCAGTATTCATTGGTGACTGAAGCCAGGTAGATTCATTGGAGAATAAACTACAGTAGTTGAAGTGTGAATGCAAAGAGGGGAAGTGAGGAACCAGTGTGTAGATGGTTCTTGAAGGAAGTTGGCTGTGAGGAGACAATAGGTGGGAGGAGGAGATAACTAAAGGAGGATACTTAGCTTTGGAAAGGGAGTTTACGAGATGGTGAAGACTTGAGCCTGTTCTCAGGCTAGGGGAAAGATCCTGATGAACTGGAGAGGGTGAAGATGAATTGGTGTCAGTTACATTGCTGGACATGTATCTCCATTCCTTGCATCAGCTAGGGAGAGAAGATCTCATTTCCATTTTACAGATGAGACGTCTGACATAGAGGAGTGCCACTTTCCCCGCTAGTAGTCAGAACACGACTTGCAGTCACTGCTGTGAGGTTAGCTTTTCCTCTAACTTCATTCAGTTCACACTTTTCAACCCTTATACAACCTTTTTGTCTTCTTCATAGGCTCTTTCCCCTGTTGAACACTTATACTTTAGTGTTAGGTGAGTTTCAGACTTCAGCATATTTCTCTACATGGAATGTGAAATCATCCAAGAAGATGCCAGATTGAGAGTGGTAAGTAAGGCAGGTCAGTAAGAAAAGGGCAGCAGGAAGCAATCCTACCTAGTGAAGGTCAAAGGGAGCTGAATTCCTTTACTCTATCAAGGTAATTTCCAAATGTTGGATGGCAAAATGATTACCTAAATTGCTTATTTAAATACAGGTTCTATGGCACCCTTCAAAGTGATTCAGAAGGCACAGAGTGAGGCCAGGGGTCAGATTTAATAGGCGTCCCAGTGGTTTTGATACAAGGGGTTCCCTGGTCCAGGTTGGGGCTGTGGGAAAGACTCAGGCAGGAATAACCTCAACTCTCCTAATGGAAGTTCTTTCCATTCAGCCATTCTCATCTCAGATGATGATGAACAGAGAACCTTTCAAGATGGTGAGTTCCAAAGCCTGGTCTTTTTATTTTTTTATTTTTGTGAGTACACAGGAGGTATATATATTTATAAGGTACACAAGATATTTTGATACAGGCATGCAATGTGTAATAATCACATCATGGAAAATGGAGTATTCATCTCCTGAGGCATTTATCCTTCATGTTATAAGCAATCCAGTTATACTGTTTTAGTTTTTTAAAAATGTACAATTAAATTATTTTGACGGTAGTCACCCTGTTGTGCTATCAAATGCTAGGTATTATTCATTCTTTCTAGCTTTTTAAAAGTGCCCATTAACCATCCTTACCTCTCCCCCAGGCCCCCCACCACCCTTCCCAGTCTCAGGTAGCATCCTTCTATCTCTATGTGTTTGACTGTTTTGACTTTTACATCCCACAAGTAAGTGAAAACATAAGATGTTTGTCTTTCTATTCCTGACTTATTTCACTTAACATAATGACCTCCAGTTTCATTCATGTTTTTGCAAATAATAGGATCTCATTCTTTATTTTATGGGTGAATAGTATACCATTGTGTATATGGATGATATTTTCTTTATACATTCATCTGTTGATGGACATTTAGTTTGTTTCCAAATCTTGACTATTATGAACAGTGTTGCAACAAACATGGTTTGTTTGTTCTTAAATCTCTCTTTGGTATACTGATTGCCTGCCTTTTGGTGTATATACCCAGCAGTGAGATTGCTGGATCATATGGTAACTCTAGTTTTTGTTTATTGAGGAAGGTCCAAACTGTTCTCCAAAGTGGTTGTACTAATTTACATTCCTGTCAACAGCATATGAGAGTCTCCTTTTCTCTGCATCCTCCCCAGCATGTGTTATTGCCTGTCTTTTGGATATAAACCATTTTAACAGGGCTGAGATGATATTTCATTGTAGTTTTGATTTGCATTTCTCAGATGATCAATGATGTAAGCACATTTTCATATGTCTGTTTGCTATTTGTATGTCTTCTTTTGAGAAATGTCTACTCACATCTTTTGCCCATTTTCAATCAGATTATTAGATTTAGTTATATGGAGTCATTTGAGCTTCTTAAATATTCTGGTTATTAATCCCTTCTCTGATGGGTAGTTTGCAAATATTTTCTCCGATTCTGCGGGTTGTGTCTTCACTTTGTTAATTGTTTCCTTTGCTGTGAAGAAGCTTTTTAACTTGATGTGATCCCATTTGTCTACTTTTGCTTTTGTTGCCAGTGCTTGTGGGTTATTTACTCAAGAAATCTTTGCCCAGACCATTGTCCTAAAGAGTTTCCTTAATGTTTTATTTTAGTAGTTTCATAGTTTAAGGCCTTATATTTAAATCTTTAAATGATTTTGATTTGATTTTTGTGTATGGTAAGAGATAGGGGTCTAGTTTCATTCTCCTGGATATGGATATCCAGTTTTCCCAGCAACATTTATTGAAAAGACTGTCCTTTCTCCATTGTATGTTCTTGGCACCTTTGTCAAAGATGAGTTCACTGTAGGTACATAGATTTGTTTTTAAGTTCTCTATTTTGTTCCATTGGTTTTGTGTCTGCTTTTATGGCAGTACCATGTTGTTTTGGTTACTATAGCTCTGCAGTTTAATTTGAAGCCAGGTAATGTGATTCTTCTGGTTTTGTTCTTTTTGCTGAGGATAGCTTTGGCTATTCTGGGTCTTTTGTGGTTCCATATGAATTTTAGAATTTTTTTTTCTTACTGTGAAGAATGTCATTGGTGTTTTGATAGGGATTGCATTGAATCTATAGATTGCTCTGGGGAGTATGGACATTTTAACAATAGTAATTCTCCCAATCCATGAACATGGAATATCTTTTCACTTTTTTGGTGTCTTCTTCAATTTCTTTCATCAGTGTTTTATAGTTTTTATTGTAGAGACTTTTCACTTCTTTGGTTAAGTTAAATCCTAGGTGTTTAATTTTATCCCTGTTGTCAATGAGATTAATTTTTAAATTTCTTTTTTAGAGTGTTTACTGTTGGCATATAGAAATGCTACTGATTTTTGTATGTTGATTTTGTATTCCTCAACTTTACTGAGGAATACAGTTCTAATAGTTTTAGTTCTAATAGTTCTAATAGTTTTTTAGTTCTAATAGTTTTTTTAGTGGAGTTCTAATAGTTCTAATAGTTTTTTTAGTGGAGCCTTTAGGTTTTTCCAAATATAAGATCATATCATCTGCGAACAAGGATGATTTGACTTCTTCCTTTCCAATTTGGATGCCCTTTAGTTCTTTCTCTTGTTTGATTGCTCCAGCTAAGATTTCCAGCACTATGCTAAATAGCAATAATGAATGTGGACTTCCTTGTCATGTTCCAGATCTAAGAGGAAAGGCTTTCAGTTTTTCCCCACTCAGTATGGAACTAGCTGTGGCTCTGTCATATATGGCTTTTATCATGTTGAGGTACCTTTCTTCTATACCTGGTTTTTAAAGGGTTTTTTATCATGAAGGGATGTTAAACTTTGTGAAATAGCTTTTTAGCATCAATCGAAATGATCATATGGTTTTTGTACTTCATTCTGTTGATATAATGTATCACATTGATTGACTTGCGTATGTTGAACCATCTTTGCATCCCTGGGATAAATCTTACTTGCTCATGATGAATCTTTTCTTTTTTTTGAGACAGGGTTTTACTTTGTTGCTCAGGCTGCAGTGTGGTGACATGAACATGGCTCGCTGCAATGTCTGCCTCACATGCTCAAATGATCCTCCCACCTCAGCCCCCAAGTAACTAGGGCTACAGGCCTGTGTCACCATGCCTGGCTAATTTTTGTATTTTTTGTAGAGACATAGTCTCACCATGTTGCCCAGGCTGGTCTCAAACTCCTGAGCTCAAGTAATCTGCCCACATTGGCCTCCCAAAATGCTGGAATTACAGGTGTGAGCCATGACACCTGGCCGTAAATGACCTTGTTAATGTTTCATTGAATTCAGTTTGCTAGTATTTTGTTGAAACTTTTTGCGTCAATATTCATCAGAGATATTGCCTATAGGGTTTTTTTCCTTTTCTTTTTTTTGATGCGTCTTCGTTTAGTTTTGGTATCTGGGTAATACTGGCCTCATAGAATGAGTTTTGAAGTATTCTCTCTTCTATTTTTTGGAACAGTTTGAGTCAGACTAGTATTCATATTTCGTTTTAAATGTTTGGTAGAATTCAGCAGTGAATCCATCAGGTCCTGGGCTTTTCTTTACTGGGAGACTTTTTATTACAGCTTCAATCTCATTACTCAGTACTGATCTGTTCAGGTTTTTAATTTGTTCATGGTTTAATCTTGGTAGGTTTTACATGTCTAGGAATGTATCCTTTTTCTCTAGATTTTCTAATTTATTTGCATATGGTTGCTCATAGTAGCCACTAGTGATCCTTTAAATTTCTGCTGTATCAGTTGTAGTGTTCCTTTCTCATCTCTGATTTTATTTATTTGCGTTCTCTCCATTTTTTTTTATTGGTCTGGCTAAAGTTTTGTCAATTTTTGTATATCTTTTCAAAAAACCAACTTTTTTTTCCATTGATCTTTTTGTTTCATTGATCTTTTGTATTGTTTTCTTCACTTTATTTTCATTTATTTCTACTCTGATCTTTATTATTTCTTTTTTTCTAATTTTGGGTTTGATTTGATCTTGTTTTCTAGTTCTTTAAGATGCATCATTAGGTAGTTTTTAATGAAATTTTTCTTCTTTTTTGATTTGTCCAGTTATAGCTAGAAATATGCCTCTTTGTACTGCTTTGCTTTGTCCCACAGCTTTTCGTATGATGTGTTTCCATTCTCCTTTGTTTCAAGAAATGTTTCAATTTCCTTATTAATGTTTTCCTTGACCCACTGGTCATTCAGGAGCATATTGTTTAATTTCCATGTATTTGTATAGTTTCCAAAATTCCTCTTATTGTTGATGTCTAGTTTTATTCCATTGTGGTCAGAGAAGATGGTTGATATTATTTCAATATTTTGGAATGTTTTAACACTTGTTTTATCACCTAACATGGTGTATCATTGAGAATTATCCATATGGTGAGGAGAAAAAATGTGTATTCTGCAGCCTTTAGATGAAATGTTCTGTAAGTATCTATTAGGTCTATTTGTTCTATAGTGCAGAATAAGTCTCATGTTTCTTTCTTGAGTTTCTTTCTGGGAGATCTGTTCAGTGCTGAAAGTAGGGTGTTGAGGTCTTCACCTATTACTGTCTCTTTAGCTCTAAGAATCTCTCTTTAGCTCTCTCTCTCTTTAGCTCTAATAATATCTCTCTCTTTAACTCTAATAATATTTGCTTTATACATCTGGTTACTCCAGTGTTGAGTGCATATATGTTTACTATCATTATATCCTTTTGCTAGATTGACCCCCTTATCTTTATATAATGACCTTTTTTGTCTCTTCTTACAGTTTTTGTCTTGAAATCTATTTTGTTTGACATAAGTATAGCTATTTCTGCCTTTTTTTTTTTTTTGGTTTCCTTTAGCATGGAATATCTTTTTCCATCCCTTTATTTTCAGTCTATGTGTATCTTTATAGGTGAAGTGTGTTTCTTGTAGGCAACAGATCATGGAATCTTTTTTTTTTTTTTTTTAATCCTTTTAGCCACTCTTCATCTTTTGATTGATGAGTTTAGCCCATTTACAATTAATGCTATTGTTGATAAATAGGGATTTACTCCTGCCATTTTGTTATTTGTTTTCCGTTTGTTTTGTGGCCTTCTTTTCTTCTTTTTGGCCTTCCTTTTAGGGAAGGTGATTTTCTCTGGTGGTGTTTTATTTTCTGCTTTATGTTTTGTGTACCCATTCTAAGATTTTTGATTTGGGGTTACTGTCAGAGTTGCAAATACTGTCTCATAACCCATTATTTTAAACTGATGAGAACTTAACATTGATTACATAAGCAAATTAACTAGTAAGCAAAAAGAAACCTAATAAAATAAAAATTTTACACTTTACCTTCTCACTTTCTAACTTTTTGTTGTTTGTCTTTATGTCTTATTGCACTATGTCTTGAAAAGTTGTTGTAGTTGTTATTTTTGATTGATTCATCATTTAGTCTTTCTGCTTGAGTAGTTTACGTGCCACGATTATAGTGTTATAATGTTTATGTTTTTCCATGTGCTTTCTATTACCAGTGAGTTTTGTATCTTTAGGTGATTTCTTCTTGCTGATTAATGTCCTTTTCTTTCAGACTGAAGAACTCCCTTTAACATTTCTTATAAGACAGGTCTGGTGTTGATGAAATTACTCAGCTTTTGTTTGTCTGGAGATGTCTTTATTTCTCTTCATCCTTGGAGGATATTTTTGCCAGTTACACTATTCTAGGATAAAAGTTTTTTTTCTTCAGCAATTTAAATATGTCATGCCATTCTCTCCTGGCCTGTACGGTTTCCAGTGAAAAGTCTGCTGCCAGACATATTGCAGCTTCATTGTGTGCTATTTGTTTCTTTTTCCTTGCTGCTTTAGGATCCTTTCTTTATCCTTGATCTTTGAGACTTTGACTATGAGATGCCTTGAGGTAGTCTGCTTTGGGTTAAATCTGCATGGTGTTCTATAACTTACTTGTACTTGAATGTTGATATCTTTCTATAGGTTTGGGAAATTATTTAATGTTATTCCTTTGGATAAACTTTCTTACCCTATCTCTTTCTCTATGTCCTCTTTAAAGTCAACATTACTTTCAGATTTTTCTGAGGCTATTTTCTAGATCATATGTGTGTGCTTCATTGCTTTTTATTCTTTTTTCTTTTGGTTCCTCTGACTGTATATTTTCAAATAGGCTGTCTTCAAGCTCACTAATACTTCCTTATGTTTGGTCAAGTCTATTATTAAGTGACTCTCTTGCATTCTTCAGTATGTCAATTTCATTTTTCAACTCCAGAATTTCTGCTTAATTCTTTTTAATTATTTCAATTTCTTTTTTAAATGTACCTGATAGAATTCTGAATTCCTTCTCATACTATCTTGAATTTCTTTGAGTTTCTTCAAAATACTATTCTGAATTCTTTATCTGAAAGGTCACATGTCTCTTTTTTTCCCCAGGATTTGTCCCTGGTGCCTTGTTTAGTTCATTGGTGAGGTCATGTTTTCCTGGATAATCCTGATTCTTGTAGTGTTTTTTGGTATCTAGGCATTGACAAGTTAGGTATTTATTGTAGTCTTCTCAGTCTGGGCTTGTTTGTGCCTGTCCTTGAGAAGGCTTTCCAGGTATTCAAAGGGACTTGGACTTCCTGTTTAATATCTCTGTGGTTGTTTTAGACTCATAGAAGTTCTGCTTTGGTGGTCTTGCATGAGATCCAGAAAAATTACCTGGAATTCCAGGCAGAGACTCTTGTTTTTTCCCCTTACTTTCCCCCAAACAAATGGGGTCTCTCTTTCTCCCTGCTGAGCCACCTGGAATTGGGAGTGTGGTGATGCAAGCACCCCTGTGGTCACCACCACTGGCACTGCACTGGGTTAGACCTGAAGCCAGCACAGAACTGGGTCTCACCAAAAGCCTGCTGTAACCACTACTTGGCTGCCACCTGTGTTCACTCAAGGCCCTAGGGCTCTACAATCAGCAGGTGACAAAACCAGTGAGGTTTTTTCACTTCCTTCAGAGCACTGAGTTTTCCCAGGACCTGGGTAAGTGCAGAGATGCTGTTTGGGAGCTAGGGATTGAAATAAAAAATCTTATAAATTTACCTTATGTTCTACTCTACTACTGCTAAGCTGTCACTCAAATCACAAGACAAAGTTTTTCCCACTCTCCCCTCCCCTTTTCACAGGTAGAGAAGCTCTCTCTGTGGTCACCATTACCACTGGCCCATGAGGGGTTCTGCCAGGCCACTGCATATGTTTGCTGACAGCCCAGGAGCTCAACAGTCAGCTCGTGGTAAATGCTGTCTGGCCTGGGTCTCACCCTTTAGGGAAATGGGCTCTCCTCTGGCCCAGGGCAGGTCCAGAAATGCTGTTGAAGACCCTAGACCTGATCTTGAGGGCCCCAAGAGCCTGCTTGGTGCACTACACCACTGTGGCTGAACTGGTACCTAAGATGCAAGGCAAAGCCTCCTCTTGACTTTTCCCTCTGCTTTTCTCAAATAGAAGGAGTCTTTCACCATGGCCACCACAGTTGGGAATATGCTGGGTCACAACTTTGGTCAGTACATCTCAGAGCCCAAGGCCCACTACATACCACCTGGGTACTGCTGCTGGTTATTTAGGGCCCAGTGGTTCTTTATTAAGCAGATGATGAATTCTGCCAGGACTGTGTTCTTCTCTTCAAGGCAGTAGGTTCCCTTTTCACCCAGGGGTGTCTAGAGATGTTGTCCAGGAGCTAGGGCTTGGAACGGGGGCCTCACAACTCTACCTAGTCTCCTATCCTACTGTGACTGAGATGGTATCCAAGATGCGGGACAGAATCCTCTCTACTCTTCACTCTCTTCCACTTAAACAAAGGGAATGAAACACTTTCATTGCTGTGAGCTGCACTGCCTGAGGTTGGGAGTGGGGTAGCACAAGCACCTTTTTTTAGTCACCCCAGCTGGTATCTCTTTAGGTCACATGTCACTCTAGTCCTCTGGCTCTGAGCCCAGCTCAGCATTAGAAATTGCCTAAATATTGCAGTCCTTCTGTCCTAGACTGACCTTTAAGTTTACCTAGGACTCCAGAGCACTCTGGCTGGCATTTGTGAGGCTTGCCAAGAAACTTGAGTTCTGAAAGAAGGAATGGGCAATTCCCCTTTGACTGGGTCTTATCCAAATTTTCCCTTTGTGCACTGGCACTGATTGAGCCCAGCCTGGCTCTGCTCTCTGCTATGGCAAGGCAGTACTGAGTTCAATGTAAAGTTTTTCACCCAGTCACTGTGCTGTCCCTCTCTCCCAAGAGTACAAAATTTCCCAGAGGCTAGTCTCCTGTGCTGCGAGGAGTGAGGAGTGGCTACCATCATTTCATACTATCTCTCCAACCCTCTTCAATGCCTCGCCCAAAGATATGACGTTAAAACCAGGTACTGTGATTACTCACCTGATTTTTGCTTCTATGATCGTGCTTTTCTTTGTGCAGACAGTTGTTAAAATTTGGTGTTTGTGTGGGGTGTATGAACCAGGTAGGCTTCTATTGCACCATCTCGCTCATCCTCCTCTGGCAGTTTTTTTTGCCTAGAACTGAGGCACTGCTGATCCCTGACCCCCTTTGAATTCCCACAAGAGCCCTGCTTGGGCTCAGCCCACACAGACCCACAGAGAACTTTCCCCCAATCAGGCTCCTCCATTTCCTGCAATTGACCCCTTCCTCTGACTGAGCCACTGTCCCCTGGGGCCACAGGGAAACCAGGCTTTCTCCTTTGAACATTGGCAATGGTGTGAGTCTGTTGGAGAGAGAGGCTGCCTGGGGATCCATCTCTCTAGGGAAGTTTTTCAACTGAACTGATGGTACATGTGGGAAATAAGGGGAGGATACAGGAGTTAGAGGTGAGACCAAGAGGGAAAGAAGTAGAAGAGGAAAAGTAGGGGTAGACTAACGTTTGGTGAGTAAACACTTTTCTTTCTCTTTCCAGAGCTATTTCTGAAACCGAAATTTTTGAGAGGGCATTTGCCAAGTGAGTGGAATCTGGCCCTCCCCTCCAAGGACAATCTGCACAACAAAAACTCACCTGATTGCCTTTGGTGCTATTACCTAAGGTCTTGGAGTCTGGCCCCTTGGGAAAAGGGCTGGAACAGATAGAGAAGAGGGGTTCAGAGAAAGAAAGGCAGAAGACTGGAGAAATCCAGTCTTTGAGCCTCTTTGGTGAGGAATTTCATTTCTCTTTTTAGAATACGAACAAGTTTGCATTCTCCCAGTAGGTGAATGTGAGCTTGCTGGAGGTGGTGGTGGGGATCCCATCCTGCACACATGGGGTAAGTAGGGCAGATTGCTCCTGCCTTGCCTTTGCCACCACTGCCCTAGGGACTGGCCCTTGGTCATATGGAATGGAAAGGGTCCAGAAAGGCTGAGAACATGGAGGGATGAATGGTGATGGGGGCAGGAAGAAGTTAAGTGAGAGGGAGGAGGTGGTAGGAGAGCAGAACCCTCCAAAACATCTGAAAAGCAAATTTGGGGGGATGAGGAAGTGAGATGATGACTTGATTCTCCTTCTAGGAAGAATAGAGGAACCCTTCTGGCAAAGTAAGTATTTATTAAGGGGAAACCTGGGGCTCCTGGGTGGGAGCTGCAAATCTGAGCACCTAAATTGGTGGTTTCCATGCAAGTCAGAAATCTAGATCCACTTCCAAATTTACACTTTGCTCATGAAACAAACAAACGTTTATTGAGGACTTATTGGACAACAAGAATTATTCTGAACTTGAAAGTTATGGCTGTGAACCAAACAGACATAAATTCTTGCCTCTTTGGAGCTTCCAATCCAGTGATCTGTCATCCCAAGCAGATCACCCTGAGGGCACCTGATGCTTCCTGGGAGAAACAGAGGGCCCCCAACATCCACCCCATGGTTAATTCTTCATAGACTTTGAGGATACTGGCAAAGTCGCCTGATAATAAGGGCAGCCTATATGTGCCAAGTGCCTTACATACATAAACTCTGTCTCTCTCTTGCTTTTTGAGATGGGGGTCTCACTATGTTGGCCAGGCTGGTCTTGAACTCCTGGCCTCAAGCAATCCCCCCATCTCAGCCTCCCAAAGAGCTGGAATTACAGTGTGAGCAACCATGCTTGGCCTACATAAACTCTTTTAATCCTCATAGCATCCCATTTAACCAATATGGAAACTGATTCCAGAGCACCTAAGATTTTCGCCTCTAAAGCCCAGTGCTAGATTTTACAGTATTCCTGACATGTCCTAGAAATGACCACTTTGTCATTATCTTCCATTAGTGATGATGTCTTTTCAAAATCTCAATCTCTGCTCCCAGTATCCTATTTCCTCTTTACAGAATGCTGGATTGTCCATCTTTTTAGCTTCTATGACAGCTCTATCCACAGAGCTCAAGTGTGCCATTAGCAGAGATAATTTTGGTTAGTAGCTGAAAGGGATGGAAGAGTTTGGCTCATATTCATGCAAACAGGCTATCATTTCAAGGATGTTCTAATCAAATACTTGCCCCACTTTCTGGTTGGCATTGATGCCTGAGAGCAGATTTCAAGCATCTACAAGAGGAGGTTTTCCAGAAAATAAAGACACTGGCTCAGCTCTCAAAGGATGTTCAGGATGTCGTGTTCTATAGTATCCTGGCCATGCTTGGAGACAGAGGGGCTCTACAGGACCTGATGGACATGGTGAGGGTCTCCACAGTTGCATAGGTCTGGTAAGATGTAAATGGGATTGGTTAGGAGATAGGACTCCCAAGTTACATGGGGGAGGAAGAATAAGCAAGATGCCAGGGGAATGAGAAAGACTCGGGACTCTGGCGCTGGGCACAATGGGCCAGAAAGTGCCGCCCCCATTACTGAGGCTGCTTGGAAACCCCGGTGGGAGGTAGAGAACCCTCACCCCTACCCCTTGGTTATCACCAGTAGACACAGGCAAATTATATAATGTTACTGTTATTAGTATTATTATTAACAATAATACCTGTCTTCTATAGCTGGAATTGGACAGCTCAGGTCATTTGGATGGCCCTGGTGGTGCCATCCTAAAGAAACTTCAACAGGATTCAAACTGTGCGTGGTTTAACCCAAAGGATCCCATTCTTTATCTCCTTGAAGCCATAATGGGTAAGATTAATTAAAGGGAAGAATGGGAGAATCATAAGTTTGGTCCCCAGACCCCCCAAAAAGCTGTGTTAGATGCCATGTGTCCAAAGCCCTTTGAATGCCATGATCTTTCGTCCTTACATCACAGCTCTCTCTAAGGTCAGAGGACTCACTGTGATAACTTGCCATATGATACAGAATGAGTTTAAGGCCTAAGAAGTCACCAGTTTATGTTCATCCACAGATCACTGGAGGTGGGTGATTCCAGCCTTCAGCCCCTGAATCCCATCCTCTGGTCCCTCTTATTTAGCATCCTGGAGACCATTCTGAAGGGCTTCCCAGGGCAGGGAGCTTGACCTTTAAGTCTAATGGGTTTTATTCCTCTACTTTGGAGTTATTCTCTCAGGGAGTCTCCTGCTTTATGGTGGGAGGAAAAATCTGGATTCTTCACTACTGTCTTTCCCCACATGTCCTCCACCCTCAGTGCTGAGTGACATCCAACACGATTTGCTGGCCTGTTCTGTGGAGATGAGGATCCTGCTTCAGCAACAGGAGCTGGTGAGAACTTCCCAGGGGCCAGAAGTTCAGGGAAGAGGGTGAGGGAACCAGAGATAAGAAGAAAGATTCTGAGGAAAGAGAGATGATACAGGTTTATGCTGGGAGGGGAGTCCTTATCCAACGGTGGCCACTGGGAAATCCCTAGCTGCGGTGTCCTTCTGGACACCTGGTCCAGTGGGTATGAGCCTCCCTCAGGAGGGTCTTAGTTTCCATGGCAATCTCTGCAGCATTCCCCAATGGTCTAAAATAGCCATATGGGAGCACAGGACTTTGAGACTAAGGGGATATAATATTCCTGCTCTACTCACACTGTTACCATTTGCTAATTACTTCTGCTCTAGTTACACTGTTATGATTTGCTAATTTCTCTGTTTTTCTCTCTCCAAGTATATGTACATATAAATACGTACCTTTATATGCATTTACTGTATTCTTACATATGTGCATATACATTTAGAAATAAAAACACCACTATTCTACGAGGAGAGTTTTATTTTCACCATTTCATAGATGTGGAACCAATGCTCCCTGATTTCCCATAACTTGATCTGCGGATCATAGGATATGACAAGCATGTTACTTCTGGTCCTCTGGATCCCAAAGCTCTTGCTCCTTCTGTTATCCTGCACGGCCCCTGGATGCTGGGCAGAATCCTTTTCTTCCTGATCTTAAAGGCTGGTCTGTAGAGTCTGATCATCCTTCTTCTAGGTAAGGAGCATCCTGGAGCCGAACTTCAGATACCCCTGGAGCATTCCCTTCACCCTCAAACCCGAGCTCCTTGCCCCACTCCAGAGTGAGGGTTTGGCCATCACCTATGGCCTGCTGGAGGAGTGTGGCCTGAGGATGGAGCTGGATAGCCCCAGGTCAACCTGGGATCTAGAAGCAAAGATGCCCCTGTCTGCCCTCTATGGGACTCTCTCATTGCTACAGCAGCTGGCTGAGGCCTAGGCCCTCCCTGATGGGCAGTCAGTCCAGAGATACTGGCCCTTGCCCAGTCTATGCTGTGAGTGTCCTTATGGGTGCAAGAGACAGGGCTGTGCCTCTCTGCATTTCCAGGTGGAGTAGAGACAGTAATGGGTAGAGACTTTAGGAAATGTTTTGGGGTGGTGGAATATTCTATATATTGACAAGAGTTTATATATTTGTCAAAACTCCTCAAATAGTATGTTAAAGATGTAAGCATTTCACTATGTATAAATTTTACTTCAAAATAATAAAAACAAATACTGACTCTAGTTAACAGTGTGCATTTTGAATTGTTTTGGGTGAAGTGTACTGATAACAGTAACTGATATTGAAATGCAACAGAAAGTAAGTTGACTTGATGATAGATACATGACCAAGTAAATGTGATAAAGTATTCATAATTGGGGAATATGGGTGAAGGATATAGAAGAGGTTTTTTTTCTTTTTCTTGAAACATTTTGTGATTCTGACGTTTCATATTAGCCCCCACGTGTGTGTGTATGTGCATATTCCTCCATTTTTAACATTTAATCACATTTTCTTGGTCATATGTCGGTCTCATTCTGTGCTCTCTGTGTCATTTGCTAATGCCACCTGGCCTCCTAAGCTGAAACCTGGGAGTCCACCTTGACTCCTCTCTCTCCTTAACCCCCGATCAACACAGTCTAGCCGACTCACTATAGCCCTCCTCTTCTCACCTGGACAGCTGGTCTAGTGCTCCCAGCTGGTTGTCCTGCCACCATCTTGTTCTCTTCAAATTCTCCTTGAATCCTGGAGGCTCTTGTCACAGCAGGCATGGGAAATAATTTAAAAAATGCAACCGTTATATGTCACTCCTCTGCCTAAAATCCTTTAGAGGCTCCCTGTCATCTAGAATCATCAACCAAGATTTTAAATATGATGTCTCATCAGAATCACCTTGGCCCGCATTTCCACATGACAATAATCAAGTGCCTTGTCACTAGTTCACTCCAGTGTATTCCAGTAATCCTTATTGCTCACATCATGTCTTCACTTTTAGACAGTGTTTACTTATTTTTTGCTAAAAAAGGCAAGAAAATGAGTTCTTCTCCCATCTTGCTCTTCTATCATCTCCTATCTCCAATTATTTTATTATTTGTAAATTGCCAAGGAGTGTAACCATATTCCTCATATATGTTTAGTGTTAATTCTTTATTTTTTTTGAGACAGAGTCTCGCTGTGTCACTAAGGCTGGAATGCAGTGGCATGGTCTCAGCTCACTGCAACCTCCACCTCCCAGGTTCAAGTGATTCTTGTGCCTCATCTTCCTGAATAGCTGGGATTACAGGCATGCACCACCACACTCGGCTAGTTTTTGTATTTGTTTTTTGTACAGACGGAGTTTCACCATGTTGGCCAGGCTGGTCTTGAACTCCTGGCCTCAACTGATCTGCCTGCTTCGGCCTCCCAAAGTGCTGGGATTACAGGTGTGAGCCACCATTTCCAGTCTATTTAAATTTGTTCATTGCTAACTACCAGTCATTTTATTTTATTCCTTGAATGGCTGTGATCAAATAATTTTTTCAGTAGTGCTTCACTCCCCAAGTCCCTTCATATTTGAGAAACTTTGCCTGTTGCCTTTATTCTTGAAGAACTCCTTGGGGAGAGATTATATTTTTAGGTAACACCTTCTTGCCCTCAGTCTTTTGTAGCCATGCAAAGGTCTCCTGTTGACTTCTTTATGCCTTGAAGAAGATCAAGTCTAGTCAAATTTTCCCAAACTCTTTGCATATACATCTAAATGTATGCCTGAAGAATTATTTCTTCATCCTTGAAGTTAAGCACTTTAATCAGGCAATACCCGTGTCTCAGTCACTCTGTGTCACTTTTCCTGGGACACTGTGCCTTCTGAGCTGCAGATTCAATTCTTTTAGGAGTTTTTCCTCTTATAATAATTAAATATCTTTCATATTCTATTTGTTAGATTCTCTACCTCACAGGTACCAATTGTCCTGTAGGACTCTCATATATTATTTTGTCTAATTCCTGCATCTTTGATTTTTTTTCGTCTGCATTCTCTGAGATCATGGCAGGTCTTTGCTCTATGTCTATAACTCAACTGTCAACTATAATTCTTTCCAGTTTATCAGTTCAGATATTGTGTTGTGATCTCAGTTCCTTTCCTTAGCTTTGCAATCTCTCTTCACATATTTCTGTTGTTTTATCTTTGCAGTTTGAGGTTTTGCCTTATTAAAGTATTTATCTTAAATTCTTCCATGGCATAAAACAATTCTTTTTCTTGAGCTATGTTTTCTACCTGAATTGATTCCTCTACTCGCTTCTTTTCCTGTAGTGTGTTTGTATGGAATCTCTTGTCACCCTCTACCTTCCCCTGCCATGTAATGCTCATCCTCAGCATGAGCAGCTCTGTCCAAATTCTATTTACACAAAGACAATAGGGTAAATGAGTTTTTCTCAACTCTCTTATAAATGAAATGAGATGGTTTCTGTTCCTCTGCAAACTTTGGATTAAAACCTGTGTTTTCCAGTGCTTAAGGTCATGGTATGTGGAAGGGAAGGAGGGCTCACCTGGAGGTCTGGGCAGTCTTGGATGATTGCCCCGGCCTCTCTCTCTCCTTCTACAATTTTAAACATTCTCTGTGCCTGAGTTCCCTCACCTCATCAAGGGATTTTGCCCTTTTGGAAATGACTTCTGACGTGAACTCCCTGAATTCATTCAAGGAACTCAGGTCCTTTTGTCAATCCTTGTACTGATTAGATTGTGGGATCATCATGGCAGGTGATCTGAGGTCAGATTTCTTAATTCCTTCAAACTAGGGTGAATGAAGCAGACTCTTCATTGTTGGAGGAACAGCACGGGCTCCCATCCCAAATCCTAAGACTGTGGCATTAAGAGCTTTTTTTGGCCCATGAACATCTGCTTTATTCACTCCATTTCTTTATAGGCATTTAAAGATTTCCACCCTGCTGGGATGAGATGCCTGACATCCTTTCTCTTTCTCCTTTATTTCACCCTCTTCATTTTTCCCCATTCTCTTAGGAACTACACCAGTCTTCTTCACTGTCCAGGTTTCACCATAACCTTTCCCTTTGGAAATGGCTTTGAGGCTAGTGGCTATATCTCCAGTGGGCCAGCATCTGAACTTGATCCAGCATCAGGATCTGCCCCAGCACATTCTTTCCATGACGATCCTAAGTACTGAGGCTGTAGTCAGTCCAGCCAGAATCTAAGCTTGACTTGTCTATTTCTTCCCTTTTAACCATGGATCACAATAAGCAAGGAATTGTATGTTTTGCTCTTTCTTGTTACTTTGCATATCTTGATGCATTACAATGAGGCAGTCCGCTTAGGAGTTGGATCTCCCTTTCCTAAATTCCATTGCTGGCCCAGCTCAGTGGCTCATGTCTGTAATCCCAGTGCTTTGGGAGTCTGAGGCGGGTGAATCACTTGAGGTCAGGAGTTTGGGACCAGCCTGGCCAACATAGTGAAGCTGTCTCTACTAAAATTACAAACATTAGCCGGAAGTGGTGGCGTGCACCTGTAGTCCCAGCTACTCTAGAGGCTGAGGCAGAAGAATCGCTTGAACCTGGGACATGGAGGCTGCAGTGAGCCAAGATCGTGCCACTGCACTCCAACCTGGGTGACAGAGCAAGACTCTGTCTCAAAAAAAGAAAAATTCCATTGCTTAACTCTTATCAGTTAAGATCAGAGTTAGCAATCAGAAAACAGAGATCCTCAACTTCTATCATAACTGGTCACTGCACAGGTGCAGTTTTGTATCACAGGTCACTAGGGACTAGGTAGCTATTCAGGAATCAATGAGTATTCATCTCTTACCCTCTCATTCTTTCTCTTCCCAAAGCACATGTTTCAGTGAGTCCGGGTCACTGTAGTCAATACCACTTTTGTGAGATCAGAAAAATGACTTTTGACAATAACTACCTGGAGTCAGACTGAATTTTGCAGATGCAGGGCACTGCCCTCACTTCAGACACCAGCTACAAATTTGGGAGTTCCCAGGACATCTTCACTTTTGACCAGCTGGCTAGAAACTTGGTGTTTCTCACTACATCTTCAGGTTCAATAATTCACTGACACAACTCACAGAACTCATTGAAAGTGTCATACTTGCATTTACATTTTATTATAGCAAAAGGATGCAAATCAATCAGCAAAAGGTAGAGTTGCATAGGGTGAGGTCTAGGAGGTTCTGATATGTGAAATTTGTTTTTTTTTAAATATATTTTATTTTGTATTTTTAAGGTATAGGAAATGATATTATGGCATGCATATAAATAGTAAAATGTATTAGTCCGGTTTCATGCTGCTGATAAAGACATACCCGAGACTGGGTAATTTATAAAGAAAAAAGAGGCAGGCAAAGAGGGAATGAGAACCAAATGAAAAGGGAAATCTTTTCATTTGTCCCTTGAAACCTCTTATAAAACCATCAGATCTCGTGAGACTTATTCACTACTACTATTCACTACCACGAGAACAGTATGGGAGAAACTGCCCGCTTGATTCATTATCTCCCGCCCAGTACCTCCCATAATACTTGGGAATTATAGGAGCTACAATTCAAAATGAGATTTGGGTGGGGACACAGCCAAACCATATCAGTTACTATGGTGAAGCAAATGAACATAAATGTGAAACTCCCATGTCCTCAGGGACAGCTCACCCTCTTGGCACATCTAGGTATACAGAATATCGTCAATCAAGGAACCTTACCTGAAGCAGGACCCTCAGCATGTTGGTGCACGGAGGAGTGGCATATGTACTTAAGATTTTATATTTCAAGTCCGTAGTTTTTACAATGTAAATGACAGGAAGTAAGACTCCATTTTGGTAAATCTTGTCTGGTGGTGATATGCAGAAAGTACAGCTCTAAGCTACGTTCTCAATGGGCTGCATATCAGATTCCTAAGACTGAGAAGGGAGGGCATGGGACTTTTATGAATATTAGAGGAGGCAAAAGTAAAATAAATGCATTGTGAATACTATCAATGGAGAGGAACGGGACTATTTTGTGTGTCAGTTCTGGGATGTTACTCAGAAGTTATAGGTGTGGCAATCCTGTTAACACAGTTTCTCCGCCGTCAGGCACTTCACTTATTCCTGTAAGCCTACAGGGAGTAAATGGAAAGGGAATGGGTTTGGGGCAAGATTTTTTTTGTCCTTTTGCTTTATCTTTAGGATATTGTTGTAAGATTGGATTATATAATATATGCAAGGTGCTTGACAGAAAGGAGGTGTTAAAAACATTAATTCCGCTTGTACAGATGTCCAGACTCCTACAGCCAGGCATTTCAGAGGTGCTTCCCAGGGTCCTGGCCCTTGGATTTGTCCCTGCTCCTGAAGCTGACGTCTGCCTTCCTTGCTGTCCCATTCTGACATACGTTGATTGAGCCCACTCTTCTCTAGGGAATGGGAAAAACAAAGTGAGAATAATAGAAATATCAAGTTAGGGTTCTCCAGAAAGACAGAACCATATATCTATGAAGAGAGTTATTAGAGGAATTGGCTCACATCACACAAGTGTTTCCAAAAAACAAAAATAAATACTGACTTTGTTGAGCCTGTACTGTACAAAGGGGTGTCCTTTGGAGGAAGCTTTGCAGTTCAGGTTCCTTGTTGTCTAACTATGTGACTGACTTACAGGCATATTGTGCAAGTGTGGAGAAACTTTCCCAAGGTGAATGGACACGGAAAGGGGAGCACGCATCAGCTGGGATGGGAAGATGATCTGCTGATTTTCTACTGAATGGAAAAGGACGAGGAAAAGTTAGACATCTATGTTGAGTCTAGTTCAGTGTAGAACTTACAGTGGGAATACCAAAGGATGGATTTGAAAATAATATAGCCAAACTATTTCTTTTTCTAACTGGTGAGGGTTAAAGGTCCAAGGGTCTCCTCTTCTACCAATTTAGGCAGGTGCTAAGGCAAAGCTGTCCAATGGAAATATAATGCAGCCACATATAAAATCTTAACTTTCCCAGCAGCCGCATTAAAACAGTAAACATGAAACCAGTAAAATTAATGCTCATAACGGCATGATTGTATTATATCTAAAATATTGTTATTTCAACACAAGGGACAAATGGCATAATGGTGTGACAGCACCCAAATGGGGGAGCACCTCTGGTATGGGGGGTCAGAGAAGGTTTCCTTTTTCATAGAGCATCATTGGCATAATATAAAATTCACCCTTAAAAATTCTAGTAGTTTTAACAAATGCATACAAGTATGTAACCACCACAACAATCAAAACACAGAATACTGTCACCCTCCTGAATTTCCCTTGTGGGTTTTTGTAGTTAGCCACTCTTCTGACCTTCAGTCCATTATAAGCATTGATTGGTTTTGTGTCCTAACACAGAAATGGAATCATACTCGAGGTAGCCTTGTGAGTTTGGCTTCTTAGCCTAAAGCACTTTAGATTCATCCATGTTTGTTGCGTGTATCAGCTGTTCATTTTCATTTCTGAGTTTGTTTGTTGTTATTCCATTTTATACAGTCTCTTGATCCACTCATCAGTGAAGAATATTTGGATTGTTTCCAGTTTTCAGCAATTTTGAATAAAGACCCTAAAAACATTTGTGAGCATGTTTTTCTGTGAACATAAGTTCTCATTTCACTTTAAACGCTTAATCATTGCATTGCTGGGTTGTATGGTATGTGCTCTTTAACTTTATAGAAAATTGCCAACTCTTTTTGAAGGTGGCTGCATTATTTTGCATTCCCAGTAGAGTTCCAGTTTCTCTGTACTCTCCAGAGCAGTCTCAATAGCATTGTCATGCATTTTGATTGCAGCCATTCTGATAATTATATAGTGGTGTCTCATTGTGGCTTTGATTTTCATTTCCCTAATGACTAATGATGTCTTTTAATTTTCAGTTTTTGCCATACATATGTGTTCTTTGGCGAAATGTTTATTCAAATATTTTGTCTGGCCAGGCGCGGTGGCTCGCATCTGTAATCCCAGCACTTTGGGAGGCTGAGGCGGGCGGACCACAAGGTCAGGAGATCGAGACCATCCTGGCTAACATGGTGAAACCCTGTCTCTACAAAAACATAAAAAAATTAGCCGGGCGTGGTGGCGGCTGCCTGTGGTCCCAGCTGCTTGGGAGGCTGAGGCAGGAGAATGGCATGAACCCGGGAGATGGAGCTTGTTGTGAGCCCAGGTCATACCACTGCACTCCAACCTGGGCAATAGAGTGAGACTCCGTCTCAAAAAAAAAAAAGGAAATTAGCCAGGTGTTGTAGAACCAGCTACTCAGGACTCTGAGGCAAAGGGATGACTTGAGCCCAAGAATTTGAAGCTTCATTGAGCTCTGATCATGCTGCTGCACTCCAGCCTGGGCAGCAGAGAGAGACTGTCTCAAAAAAATTTTTTTGTTGTTTATTTTCTTATTGTGTTTTGAGAGTTCTTTATATATTCTTGATATCAGTCTTTTATCAGATGTTTTATTTATTTACGTTTTTTAATTTACATTTTTACATTTTACATGTATAAAATTTAAAAATGTACATAATTTACATTTTTAAAAACAGCTTTGAGATATAATTCACATACAACCTAATTCCCCTAAAGTGTGTGATTCAATGTTTTTTTCATATGTTCATAGAGTTGTGCAACTATCACCACAGTAAATGTTAGAACATTTTTATCGTCCCAAAAGGAAACCCCACACACCCATTTTCAGCCACTGAGCATTTTCCCCAATCCTAGGCAACCACTAATCTGGCATTATGGATTTGCTTAATGACATTTCATGTAAATGGAATCGTACGATTTGTGGTCTTTCGCAATTGGTTTCCTTCACTTAGCATAATGTTTTCAAGGTTCACCCATGTTGTAGTTTTTATTAGAATGTCCTTTCTTTGTAAGTCTAAATAATATTCTATTGTGCAGATATACCACATTTTATTTTATCCATTCATTGATCAATGGACATTTGGATTATTTCTACATTTCGGTTATTAAGAATTACTTTGCTATGGATATTCATGTGCACATTTTTATGTTAGATATATGCTTTCATTTCTCTTGACTGTATAGCTAGGCGTGGATTTTCTAAGTATTATGGTTACTCAGTGTTTAACATCTTAGTGAACTGTCAAACCATTTTCCAAACCAGCTGTATCATTTTGCATTCCCCCCAGCAGTGTAACAGGGTTCAGGTTTCTCCACATCCTTGAGAACACTTGTTACATCTGTCTTTTTGAATATAGCCATCTTAGTGGATATGATTTGGTATTTCACTGTGGTTTTGATTTGCATTTTCCTTTTGGCTAATAACATATTTTCATGTGCTTATTGGTCATTTGCATATATTCTCTGAATAAATGTCTACTCAAATTCTTCGTAATTTTAAAATTGGGTTGTCTTATTATTAATGAGTCATCAGTGTTCTTTATGTCTCTTATCAGATATATGTTTGCAGATATTTTCTCCTAATCTGTCAGTTGTCTTTTCATTCTCTTAACAGTGTCTTTTAAAGAGCAGTTGAAGTTTGGATAAAATCCAATTTGTCATTTATTTATTTTATGGATTGTGTCTTTTGTGTAGTATCTACAAAATCTTTGATTAACTCAAGGTCATACAAATTTCTCTTATGTGTTTTCTTATATTTTAAAGGTTGGTTTTATGTTTAGGTCTATGATTATTTTGAGTTAATTTTTGCATATCAATGATATGCAAAATATGGGGTTTAAAAAGAACATTCTGATGGTGATGAGAATAAGTTAGTTGGGGTGTAGTAGCTATCAGGGTACTCTCTGGGGTGGTAGTTGTAGTAGGCCAGGTGAGGGATGACTGATAATTTGGACTAGGGTGCTAAGAATGGAAATATAGAAAAGTGGAGGGATTTTATAAATATTTGGATGGTAAAAGTGCAGGATTTGATGATGAAATGAGTATTCAGAATGATTTAGAGCAACAGTAGGTCAAAGATGATGTTTAGTTTTCTAGCTTGTGCAACAGAGTGGCTTGTAGTGCTGTGCATTGAGGGGCAATGGCTGAGCATTAGTCTTGGGTAGGGAGGATCTTGCATTCATGTTTAGACATACTGAATTAGAAAAGTCTGTGAGATCTCCAAATGAAGGTGTAGAATAAGTAGTTTCATGGCTGAGTGCGGTGGCTCATGCCTGTAATTCCAGCACTTTGGGATGCTGAGGCGGGCAGATCATGAGGTCAGGAGATCGAGACCATCCTGGCTAACATGGTGAAACCTCATCTCTACTAAAAATACAAAAAATTAGCCGGGAGTGGTGGCGGGTGCCTGTAATCCCAGCTACTCGGGAGGCTGAGGCAGGAGAATGGCGTGAACCCGGGAGGTGGAGCTTGCAGTGAACCGAGATCACACCACTGTACTCCAGCCTGGGCAACAGAGCGAGACTCTGTCTCAAGAAAGTAGTTTCATGTAAAGGTTTTGGAGTTGAGAGGTTGGGGTGATGATGTAAATTTGAGAGTTATTGCTCTACAGATGATAACTGATGGCATGGGGAGAGATAAGTAAGATTGGCTTCAGAGACAATACATGGCAGAAGAAAAGAGAACCTAAGGCTGAGCCTGAGGCTCCCCAACATTTAAAGGTGGTTAGAGGAGGTTGATCCAGCAAATAAAAATGGGGTGGTATAGTAGGCAGAACCTTTAGGAATGGTCCCCAATATTCCATGCCCTAATCCCTGGAATCTGTGAATGTGACATCACTCATGTGATTGTGGTAGGTTATAAAGCAGTGTTGATTTAAAAAAATGGAGTATCTTCATGGGTCTAATCTAATAAAATAAGTCCTTAAAGGCAAAGAAGTTACTATAGCTGATGGCAGAAGAATTAAGAGAGATTCCAAACATGAGAAGGGTTCTGTGTGCCGCTGCTGACTAAAGATGGGGGTGGTACATGTGTGAAGGAATATGGGAGATTTAAGGGGCTGAGAGTGAGGCTCCTAGAGTCAGTAAGAAAATGGACCTCAGTCCTATGATCACAAGAAATTGGATTCTGCCAACAACCTAAATGAGCTTGCAAGTAACTTATTCCTAGAGCTTACAGAAAACAGCCCAACCAGACTGGGTATCTTGACTTCAGCCTTGTGAGACTCTCAGGAGAGAATCCAGTCAAGCCTGCCTTGAATTCTGACCTACAGAATGTGAAATAGTAGTAACAATAGAGTGTTGTAAACTTCCGAGCTTTTCCCCCCTTACGCAACAATTGAAAACTAATACAGGTAACAAGAGGTAGGAGAAAAAACCAAGTGTGTTGAATAATCAACATGATAGGAAGAGTGTTTTCCAAGAGAGAGAAAATGGCCAGCAGATTTGAATGCTGCTAAGAAATAAAAACAAAGAATTAACCCTACATATTAGGTTTAGGTAAACAGATATAATTTGGAGAGGTTAGCAAGACCTGTTGTCTGGAGTGATGAGTCCTGAAATTTGGTTGGCATGGATTGAGAACAGTGGGAGGTCAATTAATGGAGATGGCAAGTACAGACATCTTTGGAAGTTCCCTTCTTGTTGGTAGGAAAAGAAGGTAACTATAAGGCAGCAAATTCCTTGAGGGGGTTGGAGGGTTGAGCAGAAACTTTTTTTGTTCATTTGAGCATGATTAAAAATGAACAGGAAGTATTAATAAAGAGAGAGAGGTTGAAGATACAGGAGAGATAAGGCATATGGATGAGTTATTTTATTTGTGTTGATTTTGGCTTTCTTTTTTGTAAAATGAAGTGTTTTTGACTAGATGGATTCTACTTCTAAGGCTTTCATTTTCTGTGATTCTTGTCTTCACTTTAAGCTAAACTTTCAATCTTGCTTTGGCCCTTACAACTCTTTGAGACTCCTTTTGCTTCAGTCACCCAAATTCTTTAACTGATGCCCCTTTTATATTATTTCGGCCAACACTCTCTCTCCCTAAACACATTCCAAATATTTGCTTCTATCTTCGCCTGTCTCCACATGTTAGAGCCTTTCTTCATGCCCTCAACACACCTCAATTTCACATTCCCTACTGACAGATTCATATACAAAACAAGCTTGCTTTCCTCCTTAGAGGTTAGCCTGTCTCCAACACTGTTCAAGGCCAGCTGTAGACTGAGCAGAACCTATTCTCCCCGCTTGAGTAACCTTCTCTTTTAATTGTCTCTTCCATCTTCTGAATCTCAGTCTCTCCCTCAAAACTGTTCAGATTCTTTTTGGCCTGAAAAATGTCTACATTTTTCCAATCCTTTAAAATTAATTTTTGTCTTTTAATCTTTTTTCTTCCAAATTTCTCAAAATTTAGTAAAACAATATGCTTATTATCTTTATTAACTCACTTTATAGTCACTTTTCAGCCCAATGCAATCTGTCTTCATACCTGACACATTTATTGAATTTTCTGTCATCATAGTTACCATGACCTCCTAATCATTTAAACCAATGGAAAAATCATAGTCCTAGTTTTATTGGAGACTTAATATTGAATTATACACTATGAACTACTCATTCCTTCTTGAAATTTCCTCCTTTTGTGGCTGCAGAGAAGTAGTGCTCTTGTTTTCCTAATCACCTATTTCTTTTTATTCACTAAACATTATTTACTGAAGGCCTAGTATGTGCCAGTCATTATTCTATGCACCTGGAGTTCCACTTCCCATTGATTTTATATTTCAGTGGAAAAAAGAAAAAATAAATAAATGTATTATACAGTATATTAGAAAGTGACAAGTGTCATTATTTATCCAAGTGGAGATATTAAGTAGACAGTTGTAGGTTATAGCATATAATTTGGGAAGATGCCTGAGTTGAAGACAATCATTTGAGCACAGACACTATAGATGTATTAAAGTCATGAGGCTGGATGAGACAACTTAGGAAGCAGTGAAAAATCACTATGAGAGAGTAAATAGTTCCAGAGAGTAATCCCCAGGGAACCCTACTGTTTAGCGGTTGAGTGAAGAGGAGGGAACATCAAAGAAGATGAGGACAACTGAATGTAAAGTAAGGAGAAAACTAGGAAAGAATGTGACACTTGGAAGTCACATGGAAAAGGTTTCAAAAACTTCCTGAAGTGTGATATAAACAGTGCTAACTGATCAAATGATGCTAATAGATTGAGATGAGAACTGAGAATTGACTATTGAATTTTGCTACGTTGAGGTCATTGATAACTTCGACAAAAGCAATTTTCATGGGTTTGTAGTATGAATTCTTGATTGGAATGGATTTAAGAGGGAATGGGAAGAAATCTGTGAGAGACTGTCAGGGTAGGCAACCCATTATCCTTTATAGGCTGTGTTTATACTTATTCATCCTTAAACATTGGACCTCTCCAGGTCTCATCTATTTTCTTTATACATTTGTGGCAGAGAAACAAGTGTCTACACAAAACATTGACTTCCAATATCCATTTTCCACTGCTACCAGTATGATAGCACTGTTAAATGAGCACATGGTCATTCAAAAGAAATAGTGTATTTTCTAGTTTCCTATACAGCTAGGTTGGCCATATGACCACAGGTATGTAAGTAGTAGTTTTCTGAGTTAATATCCAGAAACCATTCTCTTTTCTTTTCTCTTTTTTTTTTTTGAGATGGAGTCTGTCTCTGTTCCCCAGGCTGGAGTACAGTGGCATGATCTCGGCTCACTGCCAGCTCTGCCTCCCAGGTCCATGCCATTCTCCTGCCTCAGCCTCCCTAGTAGCTGGGATTACAGGCACCTGCCACCATGCCTGGCTAATTTTTCTATTTTTAGTAGAGACGGGGTTTCACCATGTTAGCCGGGATGGTCTCAATCTCCTGACCTTGTGATCCGCCCACCTCGGCCTCCCAAAGTGCTGGGATTACAGGCGTGAGCCATGGCACCCAACCAGAAACCATTCTTAAAGACAGTTAGTGTGTGCCTTCCTCGTCTCTTACTGGTCCCTTTATTTATTTGTCTGCTGGAATATAGATGGAAGGGCAGAGCATTGAGTTGGAAGAAGACTAAGTTCCTGAGGACTTTGTAAAACACAGCTGCCCTGTCAGCCCTACACTGCCTACTTTTTACTTCTGCATGAAAGAAAATCAATTTCTTGTTGAAATTACCATTATGTTGGATCTGTATTACTTCCCTCTCAACCCAGTTCTGTTATACATTTCCTGGGCAATATTGTCCATAGTTACTATTTCATTTGCTGTCTATTTTTCAAATAATTACCTAACCTCCATCTCTAGAGCAGACCTCAACCTTCAGATATATTTCTTAATATATGGAGTAGGCTTTCACTTTTAGCTTGATTAAATAACTTTTAGTGAATCTGCCCTCTTTCTGCAAATAAAAACCTCACCAAAGTATATTAAACAACTGTTTTCAGATATTGTATAATAGGAAGCACAGGCAAACAAATAGGAGTCCTGAGATTGCCCCAGGTTTCTGCCTGGAGCACATTCTGAACCACAGCTCAGAAAGAGAAACCTATATAAGGTGGAGTGGTCTCTCTAAGTTAAGAATACAGAGATGGGAGGTTGAGGAGGCCAAGGGAGCTAACATTTTCAGGGCAGACTTCTAGGAAAGAGGGAGTATTATCCAGTAATTTATATAGGGTACCTTGAGTCTTGGTCTAAATACTTAACTTGTGCATCTATAGCATAAAGTCTTCAAATAATAGATTTAAAGTCTTCAAAATAATAGATTTAAAAGCTATCAGGTAGCTGTAGCCTGCAAAATTTCTAGAGCTTGACTGGGTCTGGCAGAAGAAAGAGTTGTACAGAGAGAAAACCCTAGAGACCTGTAGAATGATCATGGTTGGATGGCTTGCAATTGTGTGTTGACTGAGTGAGATATCATTACATTATTCAACAGATTTTTTGTTTTTAAAATGAATATTATTTTGACAAATCATAATGGTATATTATGGGGCACAATGTGATATTTTGATATATGTATACAATAGGGGATGATTCAATCAAGCACATTAACATATCTGTCACTTCACTTTCTCATCATTTTTCATGATGAGGCATTTGCAATTTACTCTCAGTGGTTAACTATGGTCACCCTGTTGTACAATAGATCTCAAAAATGTATTCCTTTGTTTAATTGAAACTTTGTACTCTTCGACCAACATCTCTTCAATAACCCCCATCTCAGTCCCGCCCTGGAATCTAGTAGCTTCCTTTCTACACTCTATTTCTATGAGTTTCACTTAAAAATTATTCATTTAAGTGAGATCATGTGGTATTTTTCCTTTTGTGCCTGGCTTATTTCACTTAGCATTATGTCCTCCACATTCATCTGTGTTGTCACAAATGAAAGAATATCCTTCTTTTTTAAGGCTGAATATTATTTCATGTATATATATGTATATATATACTACATTTTCTTTATTTGCTCATCTGTTTATGAACAC
This sequence comes from Mandrillus leucophaeus, assembly GCF_000951045.1. Classification (NCBI taxonomy): domain Eukaryota; kingdom Metazoa; phylum Chordata; class Mammalia; order Primates; family Cercopithecidae; genus Mandrillus; species Mandrillus leucophaeus. The sequence goes on along the minus strand of NW_012101659.1, from coordinate 129,582 downwards.
TTAGGTTGGTTTCATATCTTGGCTATTGTAAATAATATGACAATGAATATGGGAGTGCAGATATTTCTCTAACATTGATTTCAATTCTTGTGCATATATAACTAGAAGTGGGACTGTTGAATCATATGGTAGTTCTGTTGCTTTTAGTTTTTTGAGGAACCTCCATGCTGTCTTCTGTCATGGCTGTACTAATTTACATTCCCAGCAACAGCCTACAAGGCTTTCCTTTTTTTCACATCGTCACCAACACTTATCTTTCATTTATCTGCTAGTAGCCATTCTAACCGGTGTGAGAGAATAGCTCATTGTAATTTTAACTTGCATTTTCCTGATGATTAGAACATTTCCCTGATGATTGAGCATTGATGACAAAAATTAAAGAAGAAAAATCCCATGTTCATGGGTTGGAAGAACTGATGCTGTTAAAATATCCCTATTACCCAAAGCAATCTACAGATTCAATGCAATTCTTATCAAAATTCTAATATCATTTTCACAGAAATATTAAAAACCCCAAATTCATATACAACCAGAAAAGACTGTGAATAACCAAAGTAATTTTGAGTTAAAATAACAAAGCTGGAGGCATCACAGTTTCTGATTTTTAAATTATATTATAAAGCTATTATAATCAAAACAACATAGTACTGGCTTTACAACAGACAAATTGGCCAATGGAACAGGATAAAAAGCCCAGAAATAAACCCAAGTATTTAGGGTCAATTGATTTTCAACAAAAGTGCCAAGAATGCATAATGGCGAAAGAACAATCTCTTCAATAAGTGGTATTGGGAAAACTGGATATCAATAAAATGGTATTGGGAAAACTGGATATCCACATTCAGAAGAATAAAATTGGACCTTTATACTCATGCCATAAAAAAATCAATCCAAAATGGATAAAAGACTTAAACATAAGACTTGAAACAGCAAGCCACCAGAAGAAAACATAGGGAAAAGCTCCATGACACTGGTCTGGGCAATGATTTATTGGGTAGAACTCCGAAAGCACAGACAACACTAGCAAAAATAGACAAATGGATTCCATTAACTTAAAAAGCTTCTGTACAGTAAAGGAAGACATTAACAGAGTGAAGAGACCAGCTGTGGATTAGGAGAAAATATTTGCAATCCGTACATCTGATAAGGAGCTAATTTCCAAAACATATAGTAGTGTATGTATCAGTTGCTTAACGATGGAGCTACTTTCTAATAAATGCATCATTAGGTGATTTCAATTGTGGGAACCCCATAAAGTGTACTTACACAAATCTAGACAGTATAGTCTACTGCACACCTAAGCTATATGGTATGGCCTATTGCTCAAAGGTTATTAATCTCTACAGCATGTTAATGTACTGAATACTATAGACAGCTGTAATGCAATTATAAAAATTTGTGTATCTAAACATACCTAAAGTAGTAAAGGTACAGTAAAAATAAAGTATAAAAGTTAAAAATGGTACACCTGTATAAAGCCCTTACCACGAACGGAGCTTGCAGAAATAGCTTACCATGAACTGAAAGTTGCTCTGAGTGAGTCAGTGAGTGACTGGTGAGTGAATGTGAAGGCCTAGGATTGCTATACACTACTGTAGACTTTATAAATACTATGCACGCAGGCTACACTAAACCTACAAAAAATATTTTTCTTTCTTCAACAATAAACTTAGCTTACTGTGACTTTTTACTTTATAAACTTTATTTTTTTGCAAACTTTTTGACTCTTTTGTAATATTAGCTTAAAACACAAACATTCTAAAGCTGTACAAAACATTTTCTTATATCCTTATTCTATAAGGTTTTTTCTATGTAAAATTTCTTTTTCTTTATGTTTTAGTTTGTAAACTTTTTGTTAAAAATGAAGCCACAAACACACACACATGAGCCCAGTCCTGCACAGGGTTAGGATAATCAATATTACTTTCTTCCACCTCCACACCTTGTCCCACTGGAAGGTCTTCAGGGACAATAACATGCATGGAGCCGTCATCTCCTAGGATAACAAGGCTTTCTTCTGAAATGCATCCTGAAGGACATGCCTGAGTCTGTTTTATATTAACTTAAAAAAAATGACAAATGAGTACATTCTAAAATAACAATCTATAGTAAACACATGAGCCAGTAATGCAGTCATTTATGATTGTTAGAAAGTATTCTGTATTATACATAATTGTGTGTGCTATACTTTTATATGGCTGGCTGTGCAGTAGGTTTGTTGACAGCAGCATCACCACATACATGTGAAGAATGCATTCTGCCAGGATATCAGGATGGCTACAATGTCAGCAGGTGATAGGATTTTTCAGTTCCATTATAATCATATGGTACCACCGTCATACAGGTGGTGTGTCATTGACAGAAATGTCTTTATATGATGCATGACCATATAAGGAACTCAATAGCAAGAAAACAAATAATCTGATTAAAAAATGGGCAAGGGATCCAAACAGACATTTCTCAAAAGGAGAGATACAAATGAAATTTTCTGAATTTTTTTCTACTCAAAATGCTCTAATAATTTCCCTTCTAGTTCAAAGTAAAAAGCAGAATCCTAATAGTGCACAGGATTTGCCCTTGCTTTCTTCTGTCCCCATCGCTTCATAAGTTTTCCTTAGCTGCGCCCTCCAGCCACATGGCATACTTGCTGTTCCTTAAACCCTCAGGCACAGTCCCATCTCAGGGCGTTCTCACCTGCTGTTCCTTCTGCCTGGAAGGGCCTGCCCTGAACATGCACATGGCTTGCCACCCACTCCCTTCAGGTCTTCAGCAAACCAACATCGAAAGTGTATACCTATGTAACAAATTCCAGAATTTAAAGTATAATAAAAAAGTAAAAACTCTTTTTTCTTTATTTTTGTCTGACTGGATTGGTTAAAAAACTGGTCTAAAGCTCTTGCTGAGATTTTTTCTTCTGCTTGGTCCAGTCTATTGATAAATATTTCAATTTTTTTTTTTTTTTGCAATGCCTTAAGTGAGTTTTTCAAACCTAGAAACTCTGACTGATTTCTTCTTAAGATGTTTATCTCTTCCTTCATTTCCTAGATTGCTTTAGAAGTTTTTTTTTCCTTCTTTTTTTTTAAAATTATACTTTAAGTTCTAGGGTACATGTGCACAACGTGCAGGTTTGTTACATAGGTATACATATGCCATGTTGGTTTGCTGCACCCGTTAACTCGTTGTTTACAGTAGGTATTTCTCCTAATGCTATTCTTCCCCCTGCCCCCCACCCCACAACAAGCCCCAGTGTGTGATGTTCCCCACCCTCTGTCCAAATGTTCTCATTGTTAAATTCCCGCCTATGAGTGAGAACATGCGGTGTTCGGTTTTCTGTCCTTGTGATAGTTTGCTCAGAATGATGGTTTCTACCTTCATCCACGTCCTTGCAAAAGACATGAACTCATCATTTTTTGTGGCTGCATAGTATTCCATGGTGTATGTACCACATTTTCTTAATCCAGTCTATCATTGATGAACATTTGAGTTGGCTCCAAGTCTTTGCTATTGTGAATAGTGCCGCAATAAACGTACGTGTGCATGTGTCTTTATAGCATGGTTTATAATCCTTTGGGTATATATCCAGTAATGGGATTGCTGGGTCAAATGGTATTTCTAGCTCTAGATCCTTGAGGAATCACCACACTGTCTTCCACAATGGTTGAACTAGTTTATACTCCCACCAACAATGTAAAAGCGTTCCTATTTCTCCACATCCTCTCCAGCATCTATTGTTTCCTGATTTTTTAACGATTGCCATTCTAACTGGTATGAGATGGTATCTCATTGTGGTTTTGATTTGCATTTCTCTGATGAGCATTTTTTCGCATGTCTGTCTGTTGGTTGCATAAATGTCTTCTTTTGAGAAGTATCTGTTCCTATCCTTTGCCCACTTTTTGATGGGTTTTTTTGTTTTTTTCTTGTAAATTTGTTTAAGTTCTTTGTAGATTCTGGATATTAGCCTTTTGTTAGATGGATAGATTACAAAAATTTTCTCCCATTCTGTAGGTTGCCTGTTCACTCTGATGGTAGTTTCTTTTGCTGTGCATAACTCTTTAGTTTAATTAGATCCTATTTGTGTATTTCGGCTTTTGTTGCTATTGCTTTTGGTGTTTTAGTCATGAAGTCCTTGCCCATGCCTATGTCCTGAATGGTATTGCATAGGTTTTCTTCTAGGATTTCTTATGGTTTTAGGTCTTACATTTAAGTCTTTAATCCATCTTGAATTAATTTTTGTATAAGGTGCAAAGAAGGGATCCAGTTTCAGTTTTCTGCATATGACCAGCCAGTTTTCCCAGCACCATTTATTAAATAGGGAATTCTTTCCCTATTTCTTGTTTTTTTCAGGTTTGTCAAAGATCAGATGGTTGTAGATGTGTGGTGTTATTTCTGAGGCCTCTGTTCTGTTCCATTGGTCTATATCTCTGTTTTGGTACCAGTATCATACTGTTTTGGTTCCTGTAGCCTTGTACTATAGTTTGAAGTCAGGTAGCATGATGCCTCCAGCTTTGTTCTTTTTGCTTAGAATTGTCTTGGCAATGTGGGCTCTTTTTTGGTTCCATATGAACTTCAAAGTGGTTTTTTCCAATTCTGTGAAGAAAGTCATTGGTAGCTTGATGGAGATGGCATTGAATCTATAAATTACCTTGGGCAGTATGGCCATTTTCACGATATTGATTCTTCCTTTGCATGAGCATGGAATGTTCTTCCACTTGTTTGTGTCCTCTTTTATTTCGTTGAGCAGTGGTTTTTAGTTCTCCTTGAGAGGTCCTTCATATCCCTCATAAGTTGGATTCCTAGGTATTTTACTTTCTTTGTAGCAATTGTGAATGGGAGTTCACTCATGATTTGGCTCTCTGTTTGTTTGTTATTGGTGTATATGAATGCTTGTGATTTTTGCACATTGATTTTGTATCCTGAGACTTTGCTGAAGTTGCTTATCAGATTAAGGAGATTTTGGGCTGAGATGATGGGGTTTTCTAAATATACAATCATGTCATCTGCAAACAGGGACAATTTGACTTCCTCTTTTTGTAATTGAATACCCTTGATTTCTTTCTCTTGCCTGATTGCCCTGGCCAGAACTTCCAACACTATGCTGAATAGGAGTGGTGAGAGAGGACATTCCTGTCTTGTGCCACTTTTCAAAGGGAATGCTTCCAGTTTGTGCCCATTCAGTATGATATTGGCTGTGGGTTTGTCATAAACAGCTCTTACTATTTTGAGATATGTCCCATCAATACCTAGTTTATTGAGAGTTATTAGCATGAAGGGCTGTTGAATTTTGTTGAAGGTCTTTTCTGCATCTATTGGGATAATCATGTGGTTTTTGTCTTTGGTTCTATTTATGTGATGGATTACGTTTATTGATTTGCATGTGTTGAACCAGCCTTGCATCCCAGGGATGAAGCCAACTTGATTATGGTAGATAAGCTTTTTGATGTGCTGCTGGATTTGGTTTGCCAGTATTTTATTGAGGATTTTTGCATCGATGTTCGTCAGGGATATTAGTCTAAAATTCTCCTTTTTTGTTGTGACTCTGCCAGGCTTTGGTATCAGAATGATGCTGGCCTCATAAAATGAGTTAGGGAGGATTCCTTATTTTCCTATTGATTGGAATAGTTTCAGAAGGAATGTACCAGCTCCTCTTTGTACCTCTGGTAGAATTTGGCTGTGAATCCACATGGTCCTGGACTTTTTTTGGTTGGTAGGCTATTAATTATTGCCTCAATTTCAGAGCCTGTTATTGGTATATTCAAAAATTCAGTTTCTTCCAGGTTTAGTCTTGGTAGGGTGTATGTGCCAGGAATTTATCCATTTCTTCTAGATTTTCTAGTTTATTTGCATAGAGGTGTTTATAGTATTCTCTGATGGTAGTTTGTATTTCTGTGGGATTGGTGGTGATAGCCCCTTTATCATTTTTTTATTGCGTCTGTTTGATTCTTCTCTCTTTTCTACTTTATTAGTCTTGCTAGCAGTCTACCAATTTTGTTGATCTCTTCAAAAAACCAGCTCCTGGATTCATTGATTTTTTGAAGGGTTTTTTGTGTCTCTATCTCCTTCAGTTCCGCTCTGGTTTTAGTTATTTCTTGCCTTCTACTAGCCTTTGAATGTGTTTGCTCTTGCTTTCTCTAGTTGTTTTAATTGTGATGTTAGGGTGTCAATTTCAGATCTTGCCTTCTTTCCCTTGTGGGCATTTAGTGCTATAAATTTCCCTCTACACACTGCTTTAAATGTGTCCCAGAGATTCTGGTACGTTGTATTTTTGTTCTCATTGATATTAAAGAACATCTTTATTTCTGCCTTCATTTCGTTATTTACCCAGTAGTCATTCAGGAGCAGGTTGTTCAATTTCCATGTAGTTGTGCAGTTCTGAGTGTTTCTTAATCCTGAGTTCTAATTTGATTGCACTGTGGTCTGAGAGACAGTTTGTTGTGATTTCTGTTCTTTTACATTTGCTGAGGAGTGCTTTACTTCCAACTATGTGGTCAATTTTGGAATAAGTGCAATGTGGTGCTGA
>NW_012101659.1:95512-122545 GCF_000951045.1 Mandrillus leucophaeus | reverse complement strand
CAATGGTCTTTACAATTTGGCATGTTTTTGCAGTGGCTGGTACCTGTTGTTCCTTTCCATATTTAGTGCTTCCTTCAGGAGCTCTTTTAAGGCAGGCCTGGTGGTGACAAATCTCTCAGCATTTGCTTGTCCGTAAAGGATTTTATTTCTCCTTCACTTATGAAGCTTAGTTTGGCTGGATATGAAATTCTGGGTTGAAAATTCATCTCTTTAAGAATGTTGAATATTAGCCCCCACCCTCTTCTGGCTTGTAGATTTGCTGCTGAGAGATCCACTGTAAGTCTGATGGGCTTCCTTTTGTGGGTAACCCGACCTTTCTCTCTGGCTGCCCTTAACATTTTTTCCTTCATTTCAATCTTGGTGAATCTGACGATTATGTGTCTTGGGGTTGCTGTTCTCGAGGAGTATCTTTGTAGTGTTCTCTGTATTTCCTGAATTTGAATGTTGGCCTGCCTTGCTAGGTTGAGGAAGTTCTCCTGGATATTATCCTGAAGAGTGTTTTCCAACTTGGTTCCATTCTCCTGGTCACTTTCAGGTACACCAATCAAACGTCTTTTCACTTAGTCCCATATTTCTTGGATGCTTTGTTTGTTCCTTTTTACTCTTTTTTCTCTAAACTCCTCTTCTCGCTTTATCTCATTAATTTGATCTTCAATCTCTGATACCGTTTCTTCCTCTTGATCAAATTGGGTATTGAAGCTTGTGCATGCATCATGTAGTTCTCGTGCCACAGTTTTCAGCTCCATTAGGTCATTTAAGGTCTTTCCTACACTCCTACACTGTTGATTCTAGTTAGCCATTCATCTAATCTTTTTTCAAGGTTTTTAGCTTCCTTACAATGGGTTCTAACATCTTCCTTTAGCTCAGAGGAGTTTGTTATTACTGACCTTCTGAAGTCTACTTCTGTCAGCTCATCGAAATCATTCTCCATCCAGCTTTGTTCTGTTGGTGGTGAGGAGCTGTGATCCTTTGGAGGAGAAAAGACACTCTGGTTTTTAGAATTTTCTACTTTTCTGGTCTGGTTTCTCCCCATCTTTGTGGTTTTATCTACCTTTGGTCTTTGATGTTGGTGACCTACAGATGGGGTTTTGATGTGTATGTGCTTTTTGTTGATGTTGATGCTATTCCTTTCTGTTTGTTAGTTTTCCTTCTTGCAGTCATGTCCTTCAGCTGCAGGTCTGTTGGAGTTTGCTGGAGGTCCACTACAGACCCTGTTTGCCTGGTTATCACCACCAGAGGCTGCAGAACAGCAAATATTGCTGCCTGATCCTTCCTCTGGAAGCTTCATCCCAGGGGGGCATCCGTCTGTATGAGGTGTGTCAGTCGGCCCCTACTGGGAGGTATCTCCCAGTTAGGCTACACGGGCCTCAGGGACCCACTTGAGGCAGTCTCTCCATTCTCAGAGCTCAAATACTGTGCTGGGAGAACCACTGCTCTGTTCAGAGCTGTCAGACAGGGACGTTTAAGTCTGCAGAAGTTTCTGCTGCCTTTTGTTCAGCTATGCCCTGCCCCTAGAGGTGGAATCTGCAAAGGCAACAGACCTTGCTGAGCTGTGGTGGGATCTGCCCAGTTCGAGCTTCCCCAGCCACTTTGTTTACCTACTCAAGCCTCAGCAATGGTGCACACCCCCCTCCCCTGCCAGGTTGCTGCCTCGCAGGTCAGTCTCAGACTACTGTGCTAGCAATGAGCAAGGCTTTGTTGGTGTGTCCTCCTTGATGTTAGTGGGCTTGATCCAGTCAGGTGAAGGCCTGAAGAGAAAAAAAGACTGTCCTCTTCCAAGAAAAAGACAATCCTCCAACAGGTACCTTTGGACTGGACCTACACTATCAGCTTTCGTGGGTCTCAAGCCTCTTGCCTCACACTCCAGCTTTTGGACTTGTTAGACTTAATAATAATCACACAAGCCAATCCTTTTAAGGGAGTTTCTCTGGAGAACCTTGACAAACACAAACATCTACTGAGAGTTCCTGTCCAAGTTTTGCTCACACCCTAGCAGGAGGCTTCTGGCTTACCAGTCCCGAGGGTGTGAGGTTGTTTGCTTCCAAACCTGAGCCACCAGCTGCCCACCAGCTCCGGCCCAGGGCAAGGCAGGGAACTTCCCTATCACTGAGCAGTGAGTAGCCACACTCTTTCCATTAGGTCTGACTTCACCATGGGGAAGGGGAGCCCCTTCCAAGGATGTTCCTTCCTTGAGTACTCTCAGTCCTGCGACATTATAGCTCTCTTTTATCCCTCTTAATAGCTAATACCATGATCAGTTAAAAGTTTTTTATATTAAAATTATCCCTGTCCAAGTTAATGGTATGGTTTCTGTCTCCTGACTGGATATTAGGATATAATATTTACTGTCATATTTCTACTACTTTAGGTTTAAAGTTTTTCATAATAAAGATTTAAACTGAATTTTGGATCATTCATTAAATATTTACATAGAACAGGACAAAGGATGATTTTCCTTTGTCTACTTATTGTAAAGAAGCGTCCAAGACTTACCACTATATCATGATAACAGGCGGCCACCAGCTTATGATGGTTTTAGGTTTTTTTTGACTTTATGATGGGTTTATCAGGATGTAAACCCATTTCAAGCTGAGGAGCTCCTTAGGACTTACGAATCATACCTCTTTCACACCACGGTAAAGTTGGAAAATTGTTAAGTCAAGCTGTCATTAAGTAGGAGACTGCGGTGTTGCTAATGGTAAAGGTATTTTTGACTTATGATAGGTTTGTTGGGAATTAACCACAATGTAAATCAAGGACCATCTGTATATTGTATGGTTTTTACTAATGCATTGAAAGAGATCTGTGTAAATTATCTATGACTTCAGAATATGCATATTACCTCCAACTGTGTTAACTCATGTTTTTTAAGAGAATAATGGTATTTTTACACTACGTGGATGTGCTGCAGTAGAATTTTTCTAAGCTACAAAAGCGTATGAATAAAAAATCAACTTAAACTTTTTGGGAAATAATTTCTACTAAAGATTCATAATCAGCATATTCCTTTAATGACCAAACAAGTTCATCCAGTAGATAATCTCCTTGCATAAAAGTTTCAAGATCATGCAGTGACTTGCTTATTCTGTGATCTGAGACCTGGTTCTGTGGAAAATTATAGGTTCTTATTTTCTCTGATCTTCCTTTACTTCCAATCTGAATTTTTCTAGCACTGTGTTTTTTATTCATTTCTTTTTCTAGATACATGTTGTATAGTTTTACACGTAACTTTTTCATAGTCAGCTCTTCATTTTTCAGTTGAGATCTCTCTTGCTGACATTCAGAAACACCTGAATAGTGTTACACGAATTAAAAAGTTTTAATAGAAAAATCTTCTTTACTTATTTTCAAGGAATACTCCTTTTCCTTCTCATCCCTTTTCTTCTTCCTGTTGGAAGATGAACTAGCCGGACAGCACTGTCCGTGGTATTTACATGCTGCCCCCCAAGCTCCACTGGCTTGCTTAGTGTCGATTCTCAAATCTTTCAGATTAATCACCCGATTAATCTCAGTAGGCGGGGGCAATACTGCTTACAGTCATGGTGCTAGTATGGATGAGCCCTTGCTTTTCTGTCTTTGGCACTCTTTGTACTCTGCGCACACCTCCTTCAAATTTCATGTCCCTATAGGCTTCTGAATCCCCAATGCTGGCAGATGCATGTCTGAGGCCACCTATTTCACTTGGAAAATATTCCAGGGTTTCAAAATGCCATCCTTTAAATGCAGCGTATGGCTGATACGTATCAAATATCTCTGAAGTAAACAACATTGCCTCCTGACCTCCAACTCCTGCAGTTACTTCCAGGATCAAATCATTTTCATCTGTTTCTTCTGAAGCTTCAACTGGTTATTTCTTTTTATAACGCAGAGTTATTTCATTCTCTGCAAGTTTCCTTAAATCTTCATCCTCATCATACAGCAAGTGCTCGGTCTCCTGCAGCTCCTGTTCCTTCTTGTTCAGCAGCTTGACCACCGCCAACAACTCATGCCTCCTGACCTTCAAATGGGCTTCAGACCCCGCCTGGTGCTTGAGAAAGGTCTACAAGGGCCCGCCCCAGGCGAACAGCCTCTCCAGCAGCAGGCTACCGCAGCTCAGGGGCCCGGGGGGCTGGGCCAACGGCCCCTGTGGGGCCAGAGCCACCAGGCAGTGCCCTCAGCAAGTTTTATATCACACAGTGCAGTTTGATCTACAAGCCAGTAGATGGTGCTTATAGGTAAGAGCTGGTGCAGCCAGTGTGGCTGGGTATATACTTGATCCTTGTTTACAGGCAGAAGCTCTGTTGCCCTAGAAAATGAACTGATTCGTGGAATGCATAGTGGTCTGAGCGCCCTGCTCAGCCCCTGGGGGGAGGTGGTGCTCATTGGGGGTACACCTACAGGTCCTGTGATGGCAGGCACAAGCACCTGTGCTGAGGGAGAATCCAGTGGGTGACCACCAAGCACCCAGAGATGTGCCTAGGTGTGGAGCTGGAAAACTTCCTCAGTCCCCTGTTCTCTGTATGGTGATGGGGGGCAGCCTGAACTCTAATCCAGGAGAGTGGATGTTCCAGATACCTGGAGATCCGCCTGGGTGTGTAGCGGAGAGGACTCCTCTGCACCAGGGTCTCTGCACAGAAACAGTGGGGCAGGTCAGGGTGCTTATCAAGTTGAGTGGGTGTTCCAAATGGCTGGAGATCTGCCTGAGTGTGGAGGAGAGAGGGCCCTCTGCACCAAGATCTCTGCACAAGAGGGGTGAGGAGACTCAGGCTGCTGATCTGGGTAAGCACGTACTCTGAATGCCTGGAGATCTGCCTGGGCGTAGAGCAGTGAGGACCCCGTTGCACCATAGTCTATGTCCAGGAGGGATGGGGCAGCTTAGGCTGCTGGTCCAGGCGGAGTGTGCTCTGAATGCCTGGACTTCTGTCTGGGGTGAAGTGGAGAGGGCCCTGCTACACCACGATCTCAGAGGAGCAGTCTGGGCACCCAGCAATGGCACATGCAGGCGGGTCCAGGTTGCCAAGATGGCCCTGGCTGAAGTCTTGCTGCCCACATAAAACTGCAGCTGTAGCAGCTTTCCTCCTGCCCCAGACCTGTGATGGGGGAGAACACAATTCTAGCACCTACTGCTGAGGCACTTTCCACAGTTCTGACTGCGGAGGCTCCTACCCCACTCCAGAGCAGGTGCTCCAATCTCTTACCCAAGACTAAAATGCCTGTGCAGTCATGCTACTGGTCAGCAAAGGATGGGTGACTTTGCATGCACCTAGATTAAAAATGGCATCCTGATCTCAGTCCTGAGTCTGGGAATATGTCTGTGACTTTTCCCATTCACATTCCTTCACGGTGGCTTCAAACCTCTCCCCAAGTTAGTTCCACGGCTTGAGAGAAACAAAGTGCTCTCCCTCGGCCTGTCTTTCTCAGATCCCCACGGAAAGGTGACTTACAGAGCAGGGTTCTCTGCCTCTCTCACGTACTGAGGCTTCGCTCACTTTGATCAGCCGTACTCTGTCATGGGGGTTGTTGGCCGGTGTTCTCCTCCCCGGGATTTGGAATGTCCTTCGCAATTCTGGTGGGTTCCCATTTTCCTTCTTGAATTAAGCTCACAGAGTTGATCCTTATGCACTGCCTTGCTGTTTCCAAGTGGCTGAGCACACACTAAAAGCCTTTAATCCACCATCTTGAGAAAAAGATTGTCTTTTCTTACAAGGACGTAAGTCATATGTCCTTATATGTCCATTGTAAGTCATGGATTTAGGGCTCACTCTAATCCAGTATGACCTCTTTTTAGCTAAATACATCTGCAAGGGCTGTATTTCCAAATAAGGTCACATTCTGAGGATCTGGATGAATGTAAACTTCCAAGTAAACTTTCTTGACTTCAGGGGCCACGTGAGTAAATAAGTATGTGAATAGGTGTGTGTGTGTGTGTGTGTGTGTGTGTGTGTGTGTGTGTGTATGTATTTGTGTATTGGGTGTGGGTGGGAAGTTGTTGGAAGACTGATACATGGGGGTATCCCACTACAGCCATTTAAAACACTATTCTGAATATATATATAAAAGCTGAGCTGCTGTAATTGGGCTTGCAGGCTACCAGTTTGGGATCCTTCCTGGGCCAGAGAAACACATTTGAATTTATTCCAAGTGAAATTAAGTCATGGAGACTCTGGCTGCTAGAGGTAGGGGGTAGATGGGAGGAGGGACTGGATTGGAAGGGAGCCTGCATGGAGGTAAGTACAACATCAAGGAAGTTTCTCTAATTGTCCAGGCATAGTATGGAATACTTTAAAAGACAGGAGCTTGGAAAGTAAGTGTATTTAATTCCAGTTTAAATAGATGCCAAGAACACCTTGGAGGTAATTTAAAAAAACTTTATTCGTATATCAGATCACATCTTTGTGGGTTATCTGTAAAATGACAGTGACTAGTAATATCTTCTAGTAAATTTCCAATATATGCCAGAAGGTGGCAGCATTGTCAAACAGCAGGATGCTTGGTGCTGCCTGCCACTCTCCTTTATATGCTTTGGGACCTACTGAATTCAAGGCCATCTCCTCTCTCTCAGCCCCGCCCTTCTGCATCCCCTCTTCCATATCTTTCTCCTTGCTGGGTTAACATGGCGTGGGCTGGGAGAAGTGGGGGCATCAACAGGGGGCCTAACACTGGTCTCCTTTTATATTAATATCCTCAGAATAGAACCTCCTTAAAACACTATGTTGATTGTATTAAATGTCTCCCTTAAAAATCTCTGGGAGGTAAGACCAGAATGATGGGGAACTTAGAACAATTTCCCATACTTCAGAAAAGCCATGCCTTGGTAAAATGTCAGCTGCTTATGCAAGGATCATTATGGATTCTGTGATAAATCTGATTGTCTCATGCTGAGCAAAGACCTGGGTTGGGAGTTTCAAATATTTTTCCAGAAGCAGAGAAATATTATCTCTAAATAAATTCAGCCAGGCAATTACACTCTTTCAAAGCATTGGAATCTCGATTAACACATAAGAAAGCAGGGGTGGTGAGAATCTTGGGCGTCATTATCTTGGTGGATACAAAGGTCGCCTTCATTTAAAAGACTGTTTTGATTAGGGTGGCAGGGCTAACCAAAAAAACCTGGGTTTGGAGTTGGGCCGATCCCTAACTCTGCAACCTCCAGTAAATAATTCAAAATCTTTGAGCTTCATTTTTCTCATTGCATTGGATTGCTATTGACATAAATTAAATAGTGTATATGAAGAACCTAGTATAGCGCTAGCACATAGTTGATGCTCAACAAGCTTTTCTTGAATGAATGGAACTAACAGCAAGAGCAATATTGAGTTTTAGAGGCCTGCTGTGTACCTGATATTGTGGTCGTGGCAAGACTCAAAAGCAACAAATGGAAAGAAGAGAAGAAAATATGATTCTCTGATCTGGGACATTTAAATTACTATTTTTAATTTTTAGGTCTTGGGCAATTGAACACATTTGAAACTGCCCCCTGGCTCTGGAGGGGGGTGATAAGTAACTGAGATGCTAGGCCACATGCCACTTTTCTTACATACCTCACAGCATGCAGCAGAGTACACAATATCAACTCTGGAAACTGAGCCATTAGAAAGAAAGGAATGCATGAGTATGTCTTTGATTTGAATACAGGTAGTCATCTCATTACCTGAGGTTCGAGGGAGGGCAAATCTTCCCTTTAATCTCTACTGGCTTTATTATCAGGGAACAAGACAGGGACTTGCTGCCATTATTCACCATCTCTTATTTGAGGACACTTATTTAGCCTGTGCTCAAACAGATAGTCTAATAAGATGCTTGATGGAGAGAGGGTGTGTGTGAACATGAACGTGGAAAATGGTGGCCCCAAGGTCTTCCTCTTGAGCTTTCTCAGGCTAGCCGAGGACAGGAGCAATCACAACAGCTCAAGTTAGAAAGGGGCTGAAGGGTTAACTTGTTCAACTGGCCTTGCATTCTCAAATTCCTTTTATGATATTGCTTCAGGAACACTTCAAGAAAAACTCCAAGTAGAGCTTGAGATCTTGGTACCCTGTGCCACCTTGCAATGCCTTTTTCTTCTCAGGAGAAGCTGGGCGTCTCAAACTATGCCCTTTGTCAATTGTTCTTTCTTTGAATACTTCGAGGCCCTGCATTCCTTCTACATGTGGCTCCCTCCCACCCCAGTAACGGAGGAGGATTATGTGAATTCTAATAACATTTTTTTCCATAATTTCCAATAGTTCCTTTTTGGATAATTATGCTGTCTAATGCTTTTTTGCTAAAAGTATCATTTTATTGAAGAATTATACTTCTGTTTCTGTGCGTGAACATATATAGATTTCTATAAAAAATCAGGAACCGGCTGGGTGCAGTGGCTCACGCCTGTAATCCCAGCACTTTGGGAGGCTGAGGTGGGCGGATCACGAGGTCATGAAATCAAGACCATCCTGACTAACACGGTGAAATCCCGTCTCTACTAAAAATACAAAAAATTACCCGGGCCTGGTGGCGGGCACCTGTAGTCCCAGCTACTTGGGAGGCTGAGGCAGGAGAACGGCGTGAACCCGGGGGGCGGAGCTTGCAGTGAGCCGAGATCATGCCACTGCAGTCCAGCCTGGGCAACACAGCGAGAGTCCGTCTCAATTAAAAAAAAAAAAAATCAGAAACCAGCTTGTCATTAAGTGAGCTGTTACTCATTGTTTGTTGGATGCATACAAGGTACCAGGAATACAGGAGTGAATAAGACAGAAAACCCGCCCTCCAGGAGTTTGTATTTTAATAAGCTGTCATCTCACACAAGGTGAAAGAAGATTGTATGATCTATTGCATAACGAATTGTTATTGTATTATTTATTGTGTTATCAATACAATCTATTGATAAATAAATAGATTGTATTATCTATTGCATAACAAATCACCCCCAAAACATAATGGCTTAAAATAATACACATTTAACTTGTATTTTCCTCTTTCTGCTGGTTAAGAATTTGGGAATGGCCTACCTGGCTGGTTCTGACTTAGGGTCTTACTGCAGTTGGATGTTGGCAAAGGCTGGAGTCAGCTGAAAGCTTAAGTGAGGCTGGAGAACCTGTTTTGAAGATGGCTGTCTCACATGGCTGTAAGCAGGAGGCCTTAGTTCCTAACCATGTGGCCTCTCCATAGATGGCTTGAGTACCCTCACAACATGGAGGTTGGCTTTCTTCAGAGTGAGTGATTGACTCAGGATACAGCAAGCCTACCTTTCCCCAGAGGCCATGATTGCCTCAGGATGCTAAAGCAAGCTTTTGTACCCACATATTCATTAATTAGTTAATTCAACAAGTATTTATTGAACACCGACTATTTGCTAGAAGTTCCAGCATTGAAACATCCCTCATTCTTTCCTCACTGAGAGTTTGGAAAAAGTAAAAATACTTTCAGCTTAGTTAAAAATTGGAAGGACTAGAGTAGTAGTATTTTCTAGAGTCATTCATAGAGAAATAAACCATCTAACCAAGGTAGGGGTGCAATCCAACCAGTTGCACATAAACAGTGCAATTGTATTTGATTCAAGTGTGCTCTGGGTCTCTTTTTATTTTGGAAATCATTGTGCTTTTGGAATGGCTGCCTAGCAACCAGGGCTTTGCTCAGTTCACACCAGAAGTGTTTGAGCAGAGTTGCTCAATAGCATTAAAATTCACTGGGTTTCCCAAGCAGTAGAAAAACTGCTAGATGCAGCCGAGTGTGGTGGCTCATGCCTGTAATCCCAGCGTTTTGGGAGGCCCAGGCGGGCGGATCACGAGATCAGGAGTTCGAGACCAGCTTGACAGGATGGTGAAACCCTGTGTCTACTAAAAATACAGGGAAAAAAAAAAAAGAAATAGCCGGGCGTGGTGGTGCGTGCCTGTAATCCCAGCTACTCAGGACGCTGAGGCAGGACAATTACTTGAACCCAGGAAGCGGAGGTTGCAGTGAACCAAGATTGCGCCACTGCACTCCAGCTTGGGTGACAGAGAGAGACTCCATCTCAAAAAAAAAAAAAAAAAAAAAAGAAAAGAAAAGAAGAAAACTGCTAGATGCTGAGCCTGTATGGCCACCTAGCAGTGCAGAGGATGAGTGTCAAGGTCGGAAGACCTTGGGGGGGGGGTGTAGAATTTTTCTAGGTTGAGAGGAAGGATGTACATGCACGATGGTAGTTTTATGCATGGTTGGCTAACAGCAGCATGATTCACATCTAAGAATAGATAACATTTGTTTGAAAATGTTCTTGGTGTTTGCTTTCAGCGATGCTTACACTGAAATGGGAATGACGCAGAAAAATAGAATGTGATGAGTATGTCCCTCTTGTTTGTGAACATTCTACAGTTTTGTGATTAGCAGCTTTCAATTTTAGAACTCTGGCACATAGATCATTCAAATCAACTTACTTCTCAAAATTTGCACTGGCCCCAAACAAAAACATATGACTAGAATCCTTTTTAAAAATGGGTTTTGAAAAAAGTTAAATCCATCTGTATGCAAGACTATGCTATATGTGGTCTTGGACCCTGGGTTAAGTGCTGTTGAAGTGAGAAAGATATTGTTTGGCATTTGCCATTCATTCATTCATTTATTCAACAAATATTAAAGGTACCATTTTCCAGGCGCTCTGTTAGGCATTGGAATATAGACATCAATAAAATAGACACATTCGCTGTCCTCATAGTGTTACATTCTAGTGGGGCTCATGACATATGAGAAAGAGCGAAAAACTCACATACCTCTCCTGGGGCAGTAGAAGGGCCAAAGGACTCCAGCAGGTGAAATAAGGATTTTGACAGCTACACAGGAAACTCAGAGCTGCCAAATTCTGCCTTTCTGGATGCTTTTCTGTGAATCCCATCCATGACAGGTGAATTCTTATGTAACAGACTTGTTTATAAGCTACACCAACCCAAGGTGTCCAACTGGGCTACTAGAAATAAAACTGTAACACCTTCACTCACCCACATTGATTATTCGTTAAAGCTTCACGTCTTTCAAAATCTCTCCCTCTCATTCAAGGAGAGCTCTGAAATTTTTTCACACATGCTTGCAAATTGCTATTCCCTAGAGCACTGTAGGGCTTCTAGTGAGGTGTCATTGAAGACTCATGAACAGTGGGAAGAAATAATCAAATGTATCTTTAAGATTAATTTGCAAACAGGGAATAGAGTGATGTAAAGTGGAATGAAATCGGAATTAATTTTGAATTAATCGAAATTAATTAAGAAGCATACTGGAAGGATATTTTATATGTTTTTATTTTTTTTTTTTTTGGCCAACTAGCTCTCCTTTCTCAGTTTAGTTCTTCAATTCTGCTTTGGGGGACCATCTTTTCCACTCTTAGTCATTGTGATTTGGGTGGGGCTAACCTAACCCCCACTCTGGGGGTGGGGTTAGTGAACTAGCTCTGGCCGAGGAGAAAACATACAGCACATTGTTCCAAAACCACAACAATTGTTCCGAAACCACAACAATCATTCCTAGAATGTTTACTGGAACCATGAGTGAGGCCTCCTTTTACCAATGGGGTTGCCAGTTGGTAGGATGCAAACCCAAAGCTCTGTTTGCTATTACATAAGAAAAACTGATTGAGATTGCTGTCAAGTCAGACAGAGCTAGAGCAGTGATATGGAGAGTGATATTTGGTAATAATGAGGACCTGGATCCAGTCCTGTCTGAAGTCTAATTTTCAGTTACATTTTCCCACATATTATTATCTTTATTAGAGGTGATTTGAGTTGGAATTTCTACCATTTCCACAAGAAGATCCTTGGCTAATACACTAGAATATTGAGCAGTATCAAGGCTTTAACACTAACAGTTGTAAAGCAATTAAAATTGGGGATGCCTTTGGGAAGGATTACAAAAAGATGTGGTAGATGAAGGAGAGAAGAGTAAGGCAGTAGGATTTGCCAGCTTTAGCCAGATGATTAAGAAGATGGTGCTGTCTGTTCTTAATAGAAACAAAGAAGTCAGGAAAATGATTTGGAGTAAGGCGAAGGGGTGGGAGTGAAATCTACTGTAGACATGTTGAGT
The DNA here is from genome assembly GCF_000951045.1 of Mandrillus leucophaeus. NCBI lineage: Eukaryota > Metazoa > Chordata > Mammalia > Primates > Cercopithecidae > Mandrillus > Mandrillus leucophaeus. The sequence continues at coordinate 110,545 of NW_012101659.1, read as the reverse complement.
TGCTACTGATAGCTGGCCATCTAACCTAGTAGTTGAAAATTTGGGACTGAGTCAATGCAGAGAGACCATTTCTACAGTGGGAGGCAATAATTAAAAATGATGTGCCAGTTAAATCATGAAGGGAGAACATGATGAATACGGAAGAAGAATGGGCCATCGGAAGACCCAGGTTTAGGATTCAAGAAGAAAATGTGAAACCAACAAAAATGGTTTCTTGTCCCAGTGCCTCTGCCTGTGGGACCTTGATCCCCTGGGATCCACTACTCTTATGTCAGTCACTTCTTTAAGAGAGTTCAGATAGAACTTCTTCTAGCCTATCTTCTCTGCCTGTCCATCTTGTGCACCTGAGGTTGGGCTTCCCAGTGTCTATTTCAGTTTCCCGCTGCACTTATCCCATTTTATTTTCACTGTATCTCTGAGTCTGCTTCTGCAACAGACTTGGCTAGAATTTGAAACCAAATCTTCCTGATTCTAGAAGGCATGCTTTTCCCACTATGCTTTGCTGTGATGATTTTTAGCCTACCTACAGTAGGACAATTGAAAACACCAATGAGATGATGTATATGAAATTGCTTTGGAAACTATAAATTAACATGTAAGCATAAGCTGACATTACTATTGCAAATCGGTTACTGACTATATATTTGTGTGCGTTTAAGGTGACATTATTGCAAATGTAGATAGTATATGTACAAATGTGCATTAACATGTAATATGTAATAAAGCATGTGTATATATACAGATAGAATAACATTAATATTTTATGTCTGTGGAATTATTCTTACATGTTATATTTATGTGGGTGTGAATGTGTGTATATTTATTACAGTACTTAGGAGACAATCAAGTCATTGGCTTTTAAAATGTACTCTATTAAATGAGAATTCAGACAAAAAAAGAATTTTTCTGATATGTCCTGATACCAGTATTGTAAATACTCAAATTCATAATCTTGAATGTTGATAATAATAGTAATTATTTGCTACACGTGAATTTGTGGTCTTTAGCCTACAAAGGATGATCACAAGCACTATTCTATCTGTTCTCACCAAAACACTGTGAGGATATCTGATTTGTATATTGGGAAGTATTGGCTTTGATATTTGGCAGACTAGGGCTTCCACTCTGGATCCTGTCTACTTTCTAGCTTGGTTCTTTTGAGCACATTATAATAGTTACATGACTGAGTGTCTTTTCTGTTCGTATTCTTTTACATATTGTTTCTATTTTTTCATAGGGACTCCTAAAGGGTAGATATTGTTCCCATTTATGGATGAGAATACTTGTTATTGGAGTAGTTATGTGACTTGGATATTTATTTATTTATTTATATTTTTGAGATAGAGTCTCCCTCTGTCGCCCAGGCCGGACTGCAGTGGAGTGATCTCGGCTCACTGCAAGCTCCACCTTCCGGGTTCACACCATTCTCCTGCCTCAGCCTCCCGAGTAGCTGGGACTACAGGCGCCAGTCACCACGCCCGGCTAATTTTTTGTATTTTTAGTAGAGACGGGGTTTCACTGTGTTAGCCAGGATGGTCTAGATCTCCTGACTTCATGATTTGCCCGCCTTGGCCTCCCAAAGTGCTGGGATTACAGGCGTGAGCCACCGCGCCTGGCTGATATTTATTTATTTATTTATTTATTTATTTATTTATTTATTTAGAGATGGAGTCTTGCTGTGTTGCCCAGGGTGGAGTGAAGTGAAGTGATATTGGCTCACTGCAACCTCTGCCTCCTGATTTCAAGCGATTCTTGTGCCTCAGCCTCCTGAGTAGATGGGATTACAGATGCACACCACCACATCCAGCTAATCTTTGTATTTTTAGTAGAGACAGGGTTTCACCATGTTGGCCAGGCTTGTCTCAAATTCCTGGCCTCAAGTGGTCTGCCTGCCTCAGCCTCCCAAAGTTTTGGGATTACAGGTGTGAGCCACCGTGCCTGGCCACTTGAATCTTTTAAAAATGTATTGAGTTATTTTATGGACCAAAATATAATCTACCTTGGTAAGTATTCCATGTACTCTTGGAAAAAAATGTGTATTATGCTTATACAGAGTGGTGGATTCTATAAATGTTAATTTGGTCAAGTTAGTTGACAGTATTGATCAAGTCTTCAGTTTCCTTACCAATCTTCTGTCAATTTGTTTGATTAATTACTGAGTTAGTGATATTGAAATCTTAGACCATAATTGTCAATTTTTCACATCTCTTTTTGGTTTTATCAGCTTTTACTTCATGTATTTTGAAATTCTATTATTAAGTGTATAAACATTCAAAATTGTTATGTTTTCTTGAATTTGTCTCTTATTATGAAATGAACATTATTATCTGTGGTAATATTATGTCTTCTGAAGTCTATTTTGTTTGAATTTAATATAGCCAAATGCATCTTTCTTTTTAAAGTTTTTTTAAAAAAATTATACTTTAAGCTCTGGGATACATATGCAGAACATGCAGGTTTGTTACATAGGTATACATGTGCCACGGTGGTTTGCTGCACCCATCAACCTGTCATCTACATTAGGTATTTCTACTAATGCTATCCCTCCCCTCGCCCCCCACCTCCCGACAGGCCCTGGTGTGTGAGGTTCCCGTCCCTGTGTCCATGAGTTCTCATTGTTCAGCTCCCATTTATGAGTGAGAACAAGTGGTGTTTTGTTTTCTGTTCCTGTGTTAGTTTGCTGAGAGTGATGGTTTCTAGCTTCATTCATATCCCTGCAAAGGACATGAACTTATCCTTTTTTATGGCTGCATATTATTCCATGGTATATAAGTGCCACATTTTCTTTATCCAGTCTATCGTTGATGGGCATTTGGGTTGGTTCCAAGTCTTTGCTATTGTGAATAGCGCTGCAATAAATATAGGTGTGCATGTGTCTTTATAGTAGAATGATTTATAATCCTTTGGGCATATACCTAGTAATGGGATTGCTGGGTCAAATGGTATTTCTGGTTCTAGATCCTTGAGGAATCTCCACACTGTCTTCTACAATACAATGGTTGAACTAATTTCACTCCCACCAACAGTGTAAAAGCATTACTATTTCTCCACATCCTGTCCGGCATCTGTTGTTTCCTCACTTTTTAATAATCACCATTCTACCTGGTATGAGATGGTAGTATCTAATTGTGGTTTTGATTTGTATTTCTCTAATGACCAGTGATGAGATGATGAGCTTTTTTTCATATGTTTGTTGGCCACATAAATGTCTTATTTTGAGAAGTGTCTGTTCATATCCTTTGCCCACTTTTTGATGTGGTTATTTGATTTTTTTTGGTAAATTTGTTTAAATTCCTTGTAGATTCTGTATATTAGCTCTTTGTCAGATGGATAGATTGCAAAATTTTTCTCCCATTTGGTAGGTTGCCTGTTTACTATACTGATAGTTTCTTTTGCTGTGCATAAACTCTTTAGTTTAATTAGATCCTACTTGTCAATTTTGGCTGCTTTTTGCCATTGCTTTTGGTGTTTTAGTTGTGAAGTCTTTGCCCACGCATATGTCCTGAATAGTACTGACTGTTTTCTTCTAGGATTTTTATGGTTTTAGGTCTAACATTTAAGTCTTTAATCCATCTTGAGTGAATTTTTGTATAAGGTGTAAGGAAGGAGTCCAGTTTCAGTTTTCTGCATATGGCTAGCCAGTTTTCCCAACACCGTTTATTAAATAGGGAATTCTTTCCCTATTGCTTGTTTTTGTCAGGTGTGTCAATGATCAGATTGTTGCAGATGTGTGCTGTTATTTCTGAGGCCTCTCTTCTGTTCCACTGGTCTCTCTCTCTGTATATTTTGGTACCAGTACTATACTGTTTGGGTTACTGTAGCCTTGTAGTATAGTTTGAAGTCAGGTAGCGTGATGCCTCCAGCTTTTTCTTTTTTTTTTTTTCTTAGGATTGTCTTGTCTATATGGGCTCTTTTTTGGTTCCATAGGAAATTTAAAGTAGTTTTTTTCTAATTCTGTGAGGAAAGTCAATGGTAGCTTGATGGGGATAGCATTGAATCTCTAAATTACTTTGGGCAGTATGGCCATTTTCACAGTATTAATTCTTCCTATCATGAGCATGGAATGTTTTTCCATTTGTTTGTGTACTGCGTTATTTCCTTGAGCAGTGGTGTGTAGTTCTCCTGGAAGAGGTCCTTCATATCACCACTGATCCCACAGAAATACAAATGACCATCAGAAAATACTAGGAACACCTCTGCGCAAATAAACTAGAAAATCTAGAAGAAATGAATAAATACCTGGACACATATACCCTCCCAAGACTAAACGAGGAAGAAGTCCGATCCCTGAATAGACCAATAACAAGTTCTGAAATTGAGGCAGTAATTAATAGCCTACCAACAACAACAACAACAAAAAAAAGCCCAGGACCAGAAGGATTCACAGCCAATTTCTACGAGATGTAAAAGATAAGCTGGTGCCATTCCTTCTGAAACTATTCCAAAGAATAGAAAAAGAGGGTTCCTCCCTAACTCATTTTATGAGGCCTGCATTATTCTGATACCAAAACCTGTCAGAGACACAACAACAACAAAAAATTTCAGGCCAATATCCCTGATGAACATCAATGCAAAAATCCTTAATAAAATACTGGCAAACCACATCTAGCAGCACATCAAAGAGCTTATCCACCACGATCAAGTCGGCTTCATCCCTGGGATGCAAGGCTGGTTCAACATATGCAAATCAATAAATATAATCCATCGCATAAACAGAACCAATGACAAAAACCACATGATTATGTCAACAGATGCAGAAATGCCTTCAATGAAATTCAACACCTCTTTATGCTAAAAACTCAATAAATTTGGTATTGATGGAATGCATCTCAAAATAGTAAGAGCTGTTTATGACAAACCCACAGCCAATCTCAAACCGAATAGGCAAAAGCTGGAAGCATTCCCTTGAATACTGGCACAAGACAGGGATGCCCTCTCTCACCACTCCTATTCAGCATAGTGTTGGAAGTTCTGGCCAGGGCAATCAGGCAAGAGAAAGAAATAAAGGGTATTCGAATAGGAAGAGAGGAAGTCAAGTTGTCTCTGTTTGCAGATGACATGACTGTATATTTAGAAAACCCCATTATCTTGCCCAAAATCTCCTTAAGTTGATAAGCAACTTCAGCAAAGTGTCAGGATACAAAATCAATGTGCAAAAATCACAAGCATTCCTATACACCAATAACTAACAAACAGAGAGCCAAATCATGCGTGATCTCCCATTCACAATTGCTACAAAGAGAATGAAATACCAAATGCATCTGTCTTTTGATTGGTATTAATACATTATATCTTTTCTTACCTTTTTGTTTTTAATCTGTCTCTTCATATTTAAAGTACATTTCTTGTAGAAAGCATATACTTGTGTCTTGCTTTTTCCCACATTCTGAAAATCTCTGCCTTTTAATTGGGATATTTAGACCACTTACATTTAATGGGATTCTTGATATGGCATGTTTAAGTCTATCATCTTGCCACTTTTTAAAAAAGTTGCCCATATGTTGTTTCCCTTTTCTTGCCTACTTTTGGAATGCATATATATTTTTTTAAATTCCTTTTTATCTTTTTCGTTGGCTTATTTGCTGTAACTCTGTATTGTTATTTTATAAGTTGCTTTAGGTTCAAGTAATATTATACTACTTCATGTACAGTATAAAAAACTTACAATAGCATAATCTATTTTTCTCCTTACAACCTTATGATATTTTTGACATATATTCTACTTGTACCTGTGCTATAAAATCTGTACTACATTGTTATTATTTTTGCTTAAACAGATTAGTTTGCCTAAAGACATTTAAATCATAAAAAATCTTATATGTTTACTCATGCAGTTGCCACTTCCAGGGCTATTAATTCAATTGTGTAGAGCCACATTTCCATCTGATATCTTATTCCTTCTGCCTAAATGATGATGTCTTTTTGTATTTCTCGTAATGCAGCTTTGCTGGTGAATACATTTGTTTAGTTTTCATATATCTGTAAAAGTTTTTTGTTTTGACTTTATTTTAGTTTGATTTTGAAACTCATTTAAGCTGGGCGTAGAATTCTAGGTTGATAGTTTTTCTTTCAATACTTGTACTCAGGATTTTGAGATTCTTATTCTGTGGGTTTACAGATTTCATCAAATTTGGACATTTTAGAGAAATATTTCCCCTAATTTTTTTTCTGTCTCCTATCACCTCCTTTAGGGACTCTAATTACCCTGTTTGATGCTGGATATTTTTGTGTTCCTATATTATAGAGTCCTGTTCTGGGACACAGTTAAGTTACTTGGAAACAGATTTTTTGAAGTATTGCTTTTATGTCTTTTTTATAGGCTGGGTCAGAACAGTGTTTAGTCTAGGACTGATTATTTTCCACTACTGAGTTAAGAAGACCCTCTGAGTATTCTATCTACTGCCCAGAAAATCATAAGGCTTTCACATCTAGTTTGGGGAAGAGACACTGTTTATGACCCTGTGTCATAATATTTATATTAATTTAGTGGTTTCTCTGAGAATTACAATATACATACCTAAATGTTCACATTCTACTTAGAGGTAATATTTTAACACTTCAGGTAAAGCATAGATGCCTTACCATCATCCAGGTCATTTTCTCCTTATCCTTGGTGTTATAATTGACATGTATATTATGTCTATTACATTGGAGACCTCCCAGACAATGTTAGAATTTTTGCTTTCAATAGTTGTACATATTTTTAAGAATTTAAGAGAAGAAAAATAATCTATTTATCGAGTTATTTACATTTATGCCACTCTTCTTTTAATTCTGAAGTTTTCTTCCTTTTGATATAATTCCTCTTCAGCCTGAAGAACTTCCTTTTTTTCAAGCAGATCTGCTGATGACAAATCCTCTCAGCCATCTTTCATCTGAGAATGTCTTTATTTCAGAAGATTTTGGTCATATAATTATAAAATCTGTGTGTTTATTTACTGAAGATTTTTTAATTTAAATTGACTTCTTATTTTGGAGGAAGAAATTTAGACAAAATGAAAATTGAAATCACTACCATAAATGGAAAATCAGTATCACTTGCTATAGATAGATGACAACAATAAGATACACCGTGAAAATAAAACATTATTAAAGTCTCTTTTGCCTCCCAGGCATTGGTCATGAAGGAAGCTCTCTTTGTAACAAGTTCCCTTTAAGAAACACTGGTTGGATGAATGGATGGATGGAGGAATGAATGAATTAATAAATAAAAACAGACTATTTCTGTCTTTTTATTCATTGAATAAAGATTTACTAAGCCCGCATTCTGTGGTGGGCACTGAACTATCTCTGGAGCTGCAATAATCATGGGATAGACGAGGTTTAGGCTCTCCCAGCCCTGGCAACTCAGTGTGAAGGAGTGGATGCAACCTTTACCTGAGAGTGGGCTTTGATGGGTGAAAGCTCGGGTAAGCGGCACACTTGAAAAGATGTAAAATGGAAAGGTTGTGAGAAATGAAGCTCTGTTGCCAATTGCTTCAGGCTGTCACTCCCTGTCTGCAGCATCCTGGGTTTTTCTCCCCTGCAGCTTGACCTCAGCTGAGATGGGTAGTGTTTGCTGCTTCCTGTGATGTTTGGAATCATCCCTTAGTATTATAACTGTCTGCTCCAAACATCTTTACTTAGCATTTAGTGAGAGCCCGACCTTTTTCCACCCAAGGCCATTAGTTATATCAGTGGGCTCTGTGTGTGCTCTTAGTCAGAATAAATCCCCCCTGAGTCAGGGGCAATAGATCATGGGCTCCATCATTTATGGCCTATAAATTAAAGGGTGGTTGGGAAATCTGGCTTCTGTGCCTGGCCGCTCACTGCTTAGATACACAGTGTCACTCTTTTATTGGTGGATGTTGGGGGGAGGCTGTTTGGTCTCCTTCTGAACCCCCTGAAAGACAGTATTTACTGGCTATGGAAATACCTTCACCGCATGTTTATTTCTTTGAGACACTCTGCCTCAAGCTCATTGGATCCTTGTTCTTGTCTCTGTCCGGAGCTGTCTGGGCATTTAATGGCCTTGGGTGGTATGCTCTCCACATTTCCAAGGCTCCTCAGTGACAGCAGAATAGGCTTTTAAAAGTCTCACCACACCCAGAGTGTTTGGGGTTTCATAATGGCAAAGTGTGGCTGTCTTCTGCACTCTGGAGGTTGCATGCCTGAGACAGGGCGTTCCTCCCTTTCCACTGAGGCCACAAGGCTCCATTGATGACTGGGACTGTCCCCTCCTTGCTCCTTGAGAGCCTCAGCAGCACTCTTGGGGCTCCTGCCTCCCCATGGCCTGTCGCATCACCTTTGAAAACAGACGCATGGCTGTGAAGTTGTAGGTTTCAGGATGGCTTTGCTGGTGTAGGGAGGTTGTTCTCAGAGACATCTCTGTCAGGTTCAGCTCTTGGAGCATTGTGCTGTCTCCATATTTGGAACGAAATGCTGTCGTGTAAAGCAGTTCTAGCATGTTTCTGTTTAGTCCATAGTGAGCTCATGAGGATCCAGGGAGGAGGGAAGAGCAAAAGTGCGTGAGTCTGTTGCATTCAAGGGATTGCAGAGTTAAAGGAATAGCAAAGATCACTGGTCCCATCGTTTACCAGAGGCCAGCATCCTCACCCCAACATCCCTGACAGGTGCACATCCAGCTTTAGTCTGAATGTGCTGTACCCTGCCTGGATCCCAGCCTTGGTGAGTTCTTCACTGCCAGCTGGAACCTCTCAGCCTCATCTTTGTCTCCCCTCATGCCAAGCTCTAAGCCTCCCTGCTGTCCCAAGGCAGGAAAGTTTTAAGAAACTCTAGATGGGTCAAATGAAACTTAATTTCAGGTCCTACTTGGGTTGCCTGTCTAATATTTATCATCTGTCCAGTTATCTGGTAACTGGGATAAACTTTATCTTGATCCCAGCCACCTATCTCTCCCTTAGTCTCTGTGCCCAAGCCCTTGTTTTCATAACATGTCTACGTCTCAGCCCTGGATTGCCCTCATGGGATCTTCCTCCCCAGGATTTGTAGCCTTGTCCTGGAGTTGCAGCCCAATGATTCGGGTCTTGCTGGCTGATGATGAAACTCCTAGATATAGACTTGTATAGAGTACCACTTACCCCTGTTTTCTTGCTGCTTTGTATTCCTGTGACTGCTGGTAACCCTGAACTAGAACCCATCGTTAGGAAATAGGCCTAGCACCAGAACTGGCCTGCTGAGTTAGATGCTTTTCTGGGAATTGTAGCTTGGCCCATGCACGAAATGTTTAATTTCAAGTCTTAGACCATCCTGGACCATCCATCAGTCTGTATCATCTAACTGCAGCTAATCATGATATTCCTGTATGCCTATTGAAAAATAAACCTCCTAAGGTAGAAATGTATTCAGTGATAAAATATGCCATGTATTGAATAAGTACTACTACATGTTAGACACTTTGCTATGCATTTTTGTGTGCATTACATCCCCAAAGCCTATGAACTAGGTGTTATTATTATTCTTTATTAATTAAGTTGTTTATTTTTTGAGATAGGATCTTGCTATGGTGCCCAGGCAGGCCTCAAACTCCTGGGCTCAAGTGATCCTTGTGCCTCAGCCTCCCAAGTAGCTGGTACTATGGATGTGTGCCATCATGCCAGGCCCTTTGCCCTTTTATTATTATTTCTAGTAGCATGCAGTGACTCTTCAGAGCACAGGCACTATAACTGGACTACCTGGATCAAAATTCCAATTGTGCCTGTTTTTAGTTGGGTACCTTGGATAAGCTGCTCGGTCTGTTTGTTTTTTAGTTATCTTATTTATAAAATGAGGTTAACTAATGATCACTTCAAATGGTAGTATGAGGACTGAATCAGTTGATGCATTTAAAATATTTAGAACAGTGCCTAGTGGCCCAGAGATGTCAAGTAACTTGCCCAGCACACACAGTAAGTGGCACAGCTGGGACTTGCAGGAAGGACCCTTTGGTCTCTCCCTTTATATCTCATTGTGCCCCCTCATCAGCCTTGAAACCCCTGGGTTTGGGCTGGGTCACCCCTTAGATGGTAATTCTTCGCAATGATCAGCTTTGCTTTCCTTGGTCTTCAACTTGTCACACTTCATGTGTAAAGACCATGTTATTAATCTGCTTGTCAAGAAAAAACAGTCTCTGTGTTGTCCTAGCTAAGAGAATGGACCTGACTTTTGGAATACCGGGATCTGGTAGGAGGATCTGCCACTTCCCAGATGAGTGATTTTTGATAAATCAACAAATCTCTTCCACCTTCAGTTTTCCCATCTGTAAAAGAAAGAGAATAAACTCTACCTTGCAAGCCTGCCGTGAATTCAATTAGATGACATGGATAAGAGAGTGGATGTGAAGTAATTTTGTTAATATCAGTTTTCTCATTTGTAAGGTGGCATGATTGTACATGCATGTAAAGATCAAGTGAAAAAGTTCATGTGAAGAGCTTAGCATACCACCTGTCACAGAGTAACTACTCAATAAATGCGACTGTCATCATCATCACCAACACCAGTAAGATGTCCTAATCAAATGTAAACAAATATTTGGTTGTTTTCCTTTGATGAAGGGTTTCAGCAAACGCATCCGTCCTACACCTTTCCCTCCTGGACAAGATGGTCCAGGAGGAATGCATGAATCTGCAAGACGGTTGCCCAGCATTAGGGCATGTAATATGGCTGTGAAGCAGATTTTCTCTCTGCCTGCAGATAACTAGTCTCTAGGGGACCTCAAACCTGTGACCCTGTCTTCATTAGCCATGTGAACTTGCTGGCCTCGTCTGCCCTTGGTAATAATTCCTGCCGGGTCACAAAGAATATCTTTCCCCCATGAGCCTTGGGTTAATAGCAACCTTTGACCCTATTCACTTAAAAGGTAATAAGCAACAGAAGCATTCATTCATCCAGCAAACATTTATCAAGGGACATTCTTGAGTTTCTTAGTTCATCATGACTCAGTGTGCCTGCTGCTGACTCTTTCAGGCTGTCACATTCTTCCCGAGATAAGAACAAAGTCAGGTATTTGAATTTTCCTTGTATTTGGGCCATTCATCACCTTTTCTCTTCTCTCCACACCCAATCGAATCAGGAACTCACATTAAAAGGGCTTTGAGCTGATGACTCTGAAAAAGCCCAGGACCCTGATTCCCCTTCCTTTATGATCCCATTAGCAGGCTGATGGTGACGACCATGTGAACACACCAAACACAAGAAAGCATCACTGACAAATGCAGAACACATGTTGGCCGGTGCAAGGATGTGGCACTTCCTTTATACCGGCAGGTCTACTTAATTCAGTTCAGTCCAGCAAGTTTTGGGTACGTGCCCATTTGCTCATTCATTCAATAATTCATTCATTCATCAAAATTTGAGTGTCGTATACAAGCCCTGTACTGTGCTGCATGCTAGATTGGAAACAGAAGAAATCTATAATGCTCGCCCTGCTGGCATTCTAGTGGAAGATACTGTTTGCATTTGCAAAGCACCCAGAAAAAAATGCATGCATGAGGAGAAGAAAAAATAATATTTACTTCATTTATTATGTATGCTTGCCTTCATTCATTCATTCAATTTGTTAATTACCAACTGTGTGTCATGCACAATGCTAAATGCTGGTACCCAGAGATGAACAACAAAGACATAATTTCTGCCATCACAGAAACTTGGAAGACCACCTTAGATGAGATGATCAAAGAACACCACAATAAAGCTGAGACCTCTGTGGTGAGAAAGAACTAGCTTTGCCACCAGTGGCCAAAGGTCATTTCAGACAGAGGGAAGAACTTACATGAAGCCTTATTATAGGAAAGAGATTGACATTTTTGAGAAGACATTTTGAAAACAGGCTAGTGGGGTTGGAAAGTAATGATGAAGGGGAAGGATGACAAGAGATGAGGACAGAATGGGGAAGGGCTAGATAATGCAGAGAGCCTTGGCAGGCCATGATGGAAGTGTGGAGATATATAGCTATCTCCATATCTATCTATCATCTATCTATCTATCTATCTATCTATCTATCTATCTATCTATCTATCTATCTATCTATCATCTATCTATCTATCTATCTATCTATCTATCATCTATCTATCTATCTATCTATCTATCTATCTATCTATCATCTATCTATCATCTACTATCTATCTATTATCTCTCTATCTATATCTATCTCTATCAACGATCTGTCTATCATCTATCTATCATCTGTCTATCATCTATTATCTATCTATCTAGCATCTATCTATATCTATCTATCTATCTATCTATCTATCTATCTATCTATCTATCTATCTATCTATCTATCAATCATCTACCTTTTGAGGCCAAAGGGAAACTTTTTAAAAGAGTTTGAAGCTGAACACTGTCATAATTCAATCTACTGTGTGCTTCTGGTGTGTCAGGAATTGTGCTAAGGACTCTGATGATAAACAAACAATACTGAGACTCACTGAGTTTAGAAATTCATCCAATGTCATTCATCGCTTTTTCACAGTAGCAGTCAGCCCGCTGAATGTAACCAATTAATGTGTGGGATAGATAAACATTAAAAAAAAGAAGGGAGTATTCAGTGACAGCTGGAAATAGAAGCACCATGGATGGGTTAAGATTTGTTCAGGACCTTCTTGGACACAGAGAGCAGGAATGCTTCTGAACAGGGAGGTAGAATATACAAAATGAAGGGGGATGTGTCAGGAAAAAAAAAGAGAATACTCCTTTCTTCATGTGTTACCTTGTTTAACCTATACAACATCTCTTTGAGGCAGGTATTATTTCCCCTATTTTCAGATGAGGAAACTGAGGCCCATAAAGGTACCTAGCCAAGGACACCTTGGCACGGTGGCATGCACCATTGTCCAGAGTTGGAAAGGTTTTCAACATCTGGCTGGTGAACCAGAGAGAAAACCAGAGAATTCACCCACAGCTGAAGAAGATTTGGTGCTAGAAGAGGCATTTCAGCGGTTTCGTTTGCTGTTAGTTAAGGATGGCATTCCCAATTTCCATCTGGCAAGGCTTGAATAAAGGCCAGGAGTGGGTCCTGTCCTAGGTCCTGTCCTAGGAGAAAACTCACTTGGCTGCATGGCCAGTGCCGAATCCACTGCCCCTGACTTCCGTTCCCATAACAACTCTCAGCAATGTGAAAGATGGCCCTTCTGTGGCTAGCAGTGAAATTGCTCATGTCTCAGAGTCCTGGTGAATATGAGAGTGTTGTATTGGCTATTTTTCCCTTTCTGGGTTCTAGGAGGTTCCTTGAGGCTGAGTGTAAGAGGACTGTAACTTCTTTCTTTTGCTTCTCATCCCAAACTCCTCTCTGAGTCCTTCAGGGAGACAGACCCTCATTTGCCATTTTCTTTGCAGAGCCTGGGTGCTTTTCTCTTTGCTAAGGCAGCTCCCATAAGCAACCAGTCTCCCCTCTTTACCTGGCCTAACTAACCTGGGTCTTTAGGGCTCTGGACTCAGCATTTCAGTCAGCCTTTAGGAACTGTTCCCTTGGCTGTGAACTCTGGGGACCCTCTAAGCAGAGATGGCTTTATGAGCTTGTCCATGACTCATTCTGAGCTTAATGCTCTGCTGCCACAGTCTTAAATTCTTAGTCTTTTTATCTTTGAACTTATGTTTTGTAAGTGGAGTCCAATGGGACAATGAAGCACACACTTGAACAGGGGAGAGATGCACAGTGTGAGTGTCCACAGTACTTCACCATGCCATTCACATTGGGGCATTCGTGATGCCCATGAGCACAGAACTCTGGTGGACCCAGGATGTCTGGGAGATCAGCATGATTTAAAGTGTATACAAGACAGGCCATTTGAACTAGAGCTTACTTTGAGTGCAAAAGGAAGGCAATGGCATTCAAAAAAGCATGCATTTTTATTTGTGTTACTTCCTTGTATTAGTCAACCACTTATGCCAAGAATGATGGTTGATGAAAAGCGAAGATAAGTTAAGCCATAGTTTTCTTTCCTTGAAGTCCTTCCTTACTCATCAGTAAACCAAAGGTAGAAAGCATTGGTAGAATATATGTGTACCAAGAAATGTAATAAAAACATTTGTGCTGTTTCCATTGTTCTGGTAAGAATAGCTTTGTGCTGTTTCCATTGTTCTGGTAAGAATGAAATACAGACTACCAATTTTGAATTATATAATTTTGGTGATTCTGCATTTGAGTTAAGCGCTCTTATATTTGCATTTAAAAAGTAGAATAATATAAAGATGAACAGTAAAATTAATGGTACTTAGATTTTTTCCTTAGAATGATACTGAGTAACAAATACAAAACCCTCACCATGCCTAACTGAAAAAGAAACCATGAAAGGAAGAAAAAAAAGCTTTATATTTTAGTTCCTGTAAAGGCATGTTTTCCCTGCATTTTGAACAAGAGGTTCTATATTTTCATTTCCTATTGGGCCCTGCAGATTGTGCAGCCATCCTTGCATTCAGGGCTTATCCAAGCAAATATTTTTTAGCTGCCCGATCAGCACCAGCCACATTACTCATCTGGGCATTTTTTTTTTTTTTTTTTCTATCCAGGCTGAGAATATGGCAGAGCTTGTCTGGGTTCTTTCTATCTGATCACTGCATCCTTCCAGGCACTGGGCATCCAGAGAGAAATAGATGCAACCCCTGCTCTGGAGGAGTTTACGGCACCTCGAGGGGACATGACAGGTAATGATGCCTGGGGAGCACAGAACGGGGGTACCACCATGTCTGGAGGAGAGAGAATACTTTATTATTAATATCCTCTATTTTCCAGAACCTAGCACAGTGCCTGGTACACAGTGAATACTCCATAAACGTTTAATAAATGAACAAATGGTGTGATGAACACAAGTGCCCTATTAACAGCTGAATACTATGGAAATTGTAGGGTGTTCATTAATGGTGGGGGAAATACATGTGGTAGAGAGAAGATGGCTTTCCAAAGGTCAGCTGGAGCAGAGCAATGTAGCCTCTCTTCTGTCCTCACGATTTTTTTTTTCTTTTTTTTTTTGGGACGGATTTTCACTCTGTGGCAGAGGCTGGAGTGCAGTGGCGGGATCTCGGCTCACTGCAAGCTCCGCCTCCCGGGCTCCCGCC
>NW_012101659.1:89347-95462 GCF_000951045.1 Mandrillus leucophaeus | reverse complement strand
CTCCCGCCATTCTCCTACCTAAGCCTCTTGAGTAGCTGGGACTACAGGCGCCCGCCACCACGCCCGGCTAATTTTTTGTGTTTTTAGTAGAGATGGAGTTTCACCATGTTAGCCAGGATGGTCTCGATCTCCTGACCTCGTGATCCTCCTGTCTTGGCCTTCCAAAGTGCTGGGATTACAGGCATGAGCCACTGCGCCCGGCCTGTCCTCACGAGTTTTAACTGATCTTTTTCCTCCATGAACTTTTTGGGGAGTTGCTTCTGTACTGGTGGGGTTTGCATCTTGAGGATGAGGAATGTTGCCTAAAATCAAATGCCTGCAAGTGATTCCATCATTTCTTCCACAGATATGCACTGAGTGCATGCTAGGTGCCTGGCTCCATTTTTGGACTGGGAACGGCAAGTATCTGGGCCAGGGAAGGACTTTGAAGTCATTGAGTTCAGTAGTTCTCACATATGGCCCTCAAACTGGTGCTGCTCAGTCATGTTTTCACTGCTTTATAGAAGAGTGTGGAAAAGAGAGTGATGTTTAGAAAGCTAAGGTTATGACTTTAAAGCATTTCCTTTCTTCTGAGATCATGTTTTTCCTTTTCTTCCCTTCTGTTAAAACGTGCTTTTTTTTGGTTTTTGTTTTTACAGAATGACTGCAATAGTGGATGATAATTGAATTAGTTGTAATATCCATTGTTGGCAAAAAGTTGGCAACCCTCTGTAATTCCTCTGATTTTTTTTTGGTGGAGAAAATTTGTATTGGTCTGAGAAACAGAAAATCTGGAAAGCATCCACATCATCCGGTTTCAATTCCTCTACACTGAGCCCCTCCTCCAGCAGCATCACCTTCCTGAACAGACACTAGGAGTCATCCTTCCACGGGCAAGGGAATTCCCTTCCTATCTGTAAAAATTATTTTTAAAATTTATTCATGCTAATTACTATTATTTCCCTATAATTTCCAATATCAGGTCACTGTTCATCCATATGAATATACTGACTGATTGATTACCTGATTGACTTTTCAACCAAGTAGAACCAATAAAATTTATTAAGCATGACCTTAGTGCCGAGCATCCTACCAGGACCTGGGGACACAAAGATGAAGATGGAAAAATAGCCTTTCCTATATTTGAAGACACATTCTATGGCCCCTCTCTTCTGTTCCTCCCCTTCTCTCCATATTTCTCTGCATCCAATTAACCATCTCTGATCTTCAGCCCTTGACATGGTTTAGCTGTGTCCCCACTCAAATCTCATCTTGAGTTGTAGTTCCCATAATCCTCACATGTCATGGGAGGGACCCAGTGGGAGGCAATTTAGTCATGGAGGTGGTTACCCTCATGCTGTTCTCGTGCTAGTGAGTGAATTCTCACGAGATCTGATGGTTTTATAAGGGGCTTTTCCCTCTTTTGCTTGGTACTTCTCCTTGCTGCTGCCATGTGAAGGACGTGTTTGCTTCCCCTTCAGCCATGATTGTAAGTTTCCCGAGGTCTCCCCAGCCATGCTGAACTGTGAGTCAATTAAACCTCTTTCCTTTATAAATTACCCAGTCTCAGGTATGTCTTTATTAGCAGCACGAGAACGAACTAATACAGCCCCCTTTCATATAAGAAGGTGTTACTCTTCTACACCATTTGGGTCCATCTCCTTTGAATACCCTTCAGTTTATTTAAATTTCTCTTAAAATAGTTCCTCTGAAATTGAGATATACTGTGTGTGATCTCATTAGTGGCGATTATACAAGGACTATCACCTCCACTATTATACTTATATATTTCCATTAATGCAGCCTAAAGAACAATTACTTTTTTTTGGCAGCTGCAACACATCATTAATTATAATAGTAATTGATTATATGGTGCTTTCTATATGGTAGCCAATGTTCTAAATAAATTACATGTACTAAGTTATTTAATCCTTTCAATAACCTTATGAGTGGGTATTTATTTTTATAGAAGAGGAAACTGAGGCACAGAGAGGCAAATGGTTTAGGCCTGAGTCCTTAGAAGAAGCCACGTCTCACAAATGGACAAAATGTCTATGGGAAGCAATGAAAGTGCTTGACTTAGACCCTAAAGCTAGGATGAGATTCCCCCAGGTTGGGGGAGTCAAGTAGAATCTGTAGGTTCCATAGCAGTGAAGATTCAGGGAGTTGAATACCAGGCAAGAGCCATAGGAAGGGGTGCTGGGTGGTCATCAATACAGATGGGATCTGAGGCAGCCTGGCAAAGGATTCCTGTAACCAAAACTTGGCCCCGAAGCAGCAGAAACTGTCTAACCTGGAGGGCCTGGGGACCAGGACATGGGCATCTTTGCAGTCCCCTGTGTGGCAGGAGATAACGGCCAAGCTTGCCTCCAAGTGCTTCCACACTGCATAAGACTCCAACCTTGAAGTGATCATGTTAGGGTGCTATTCCAAATGACCAAGGTTGTGGCATTGGGGTTTAGCATAGAAATTGCTTGTTTATAGTGTCATATTTGTGTGACACAGGAAAAAAGGAGGGAAGAAGGAAGGGGCAGAAGGGAAAAGGGACAGAGGGAAGGGAGGAGGGAATAAGACAGGAAGGAGGAAAGGAAGGAAGGAAGGAACAGGAGGTGAGGGAGAGGGGAAAAGAACATAAATCTAGCTTCCTCCTTTCAATGCCCCCTTTCTCCTGGTTCCCTCAAGGTAAGCAGTGGCCTCAGCTGTCTTACTGCATGAGTGAGTGAGAACAGGCTGTCCACAGACAGTCACAAGGAGCAAGGAGATCATTAGCTGCAGTGATTTATTGCAGGTCAAAGTGCTGCACTTTTGTGCCAAACACAGAAGCCCTTGAAGCCTGGTGATGTATTAGAAGCCAGATACTGTTAAGGGAGATGCTCAGGGCTGGGGAGCAGCAGGGATCACTGGGCAGCTGTTCTCATCTTTGCTGTAGATGACTGGCCAGGCCAATGTTTTTGGGCAGGTTCCTTCTTTTTAGGCCTCAGTTTTCCAATCTGTAAAATGAGGGGCTGAGTAAGATGATTTTCTTTTGGGAGGGTATCATTTTTTTCCTGCACTAATATTATTCTGTGCTAATTATCATTAGTGAATAACACAACACTTTGATGTGTTGTGTTATTAGCAGGACCAGCGCTGGCAGATCGTGCTGTCCATATCACCTTGCTTCCTCTCATGTCCTTTTCTTTTGAAACCCACGTTCATCACCGAGCCTCTGAAACACTGGCTCGTTTCATGCACTGGGCTCTTGCCTCTCTATTCTTTACAACCAAATTCACCTTGCCTCCTTCTTCCTAGGCAGCTCTGAGAAATGGATTAGAGATCTTTTATTCCATCTCGGAGTATGAAAACCTAACCTCTAGAATTAAGCATATCATAGAGAAAGGCACAGGTTTTCTTCATTTTTCCCCTTTAACCATAACCTATTTAAGACATTCATTTCACATTCAAGCTAACACAGCTCTAGCGTGGAGTAGTATGCATGATCCATAGAAAACTTTAAGCTAAGACTGGAAACTTAAAGGAGCATCCTTTTTCCAGAAGGCTAATTTCGGCTTCCATGTCGGATTTCCATCATCGTTGCCATTTGGCCTACTTCCTTTGTAAATTCTGAAAAGCACTTACTTGCTCAATTTCTCCTTCCTGCTAGACTGCATATGTGTGTGACACCTGAGAACTTCTGGAGACCTTAAGACTCTCTCCCCTGCCATGTAGTCTTAGGGGACAAGGAGTCAGCTGAGATGATGGAGTTCTTTGGGGCCAAGGGTGGAGTAGGAGGGCGTGGGGTGGGCTAGGGGAAAAGTACCGAGGGATGAGAGGAGAGCTGGGGTCCAGAAGGCCAAAAAGAAAAATTCACAGGGGCAAGACAAATTCATAAAGGGTCCTCCTGCAGGCAGATCTGTCAGTGTGTATGGCTCGGCTGATGGAATATAGTCAGGTGACCTGGGAGGTACAAAACCCAAATTTCTGTGCATGGAGGCTGTACCGAGGGGCTATTGAAATGAAGATGCTGGAAGCTGGCCTGGATATCAGGGAAGAAGCAGGGAGTTCTGAGAGCAGAGGGCAGTAGGGCCACATGCTAGTGTTGGTCCCAAAAAAGGGGCTTTAAGACAATCGCCTAGAAAAGTAGCAATGCTTTCAAAGTGTGCTCTGGGGACAACCTACCTAAACACATCACCTGGGGATACTTGTTAATCATGCCGATCATCAGCCCCCCTGCCTAGACCTAGGAAGGCGGGATTCCTATGTGTACTAAAGATTGCTATGTGTACTAAAGATTTGTACTAAAGATTCCTGTGTGTACTAAAGATTTGTACTAAAGATTCCTATGTGTACTAAAGATTTGTACTAAAGATTCCTATGTGTACTAAAGATCATCAGCCCCCTGCCTAGACCTAGGAAGGCGGGATTCCTATGTGTACAAAAGATCATAAAGATATGAACCTAGGAGGTTCAGGATAAAATAGGCCTCTTCTGGGTGGTGTAGTCCAGCTCGGTTTAAAGAAAAAATACAGGATAGAACTGAACTTTGGCTCAAGCACAGGCTGTCGTGGAGGGTGCTTCAGTCTTGGCGGAGGCTGGGAAAGAAGGGGCTTTTGACCCTGAAGAGCTCTGGGACTGTCTCAGACAGCATCTGTGAAAGCACATGGCTTAGCGCCTACAACACATCGTAGGTGCTCCAGGAACAGCCGTTCCTTTCTTTCCCTTCTGCCTCCATGTGTGTGCAGGGATGACCCTGGATGCTTGCAAATTGGCCTTGTTTCCAGCTGTCCACAGAGCTGCAGGGACATTTCTGCAGTCCTTGCCGTTAAACATAGCTTCCCGTGAACAGCTGCCCAGCATCCTTGAGCCCCCGCTTCCCCACACTTGTGCAGACCAGCGGCACCCTCTCTCAGCAGACACCCCTGGCCTACTTCCAAGACCCTGTGATGGATACGCCTCTTCCTGAAGCATGGTGCAGCGTGGAGAGGTGATTTTGAGCCTGCTCCTCAGCTGGGCCCAGCTGTTTCCAGTTTGGGAAGGACCTTTTATTTCCAGCTCTTCATTTGTTCCAGGATAAAACTCAATGTTCACTTCAAGGTTTCTAGACCACCCAGGGTTTCTCAGGCCTTGTTGGAAGAGGCCCTGGAAATGCTTTTGACTCTGGAGGCCATGTTATTGGGTGGGGGAGGGATGGTGTGGGGAGGGCTGCAAGGTTAGGCCTGAAAAGAGCATGAGCTTTGGAGCTGGGCTGACCTGGTGTGAATCCTGGCTCTGACTAGCTGGTTACCTTGGACGCACTGGTTCTTGGACATCAATCCTCATCTACATTATGAGAATGACATAACTCTCTCCACAGGTTCTTGTGAGGATTAAATGAAATGATGTGCATGCTGGCAGTGTCTTTGCTTTGTTGGTAACCTTTGCAAAGATGGAAAAGTGCACTTCATTACCAGGATGAAAACCATACTATTCATGACCATGCGTGGAGACAGAGTACAGAGGAAGGGTGAGAGGGAGCTCTCCTTCTCATGTGGGTATGGACATCCCTGGGGCCCTCTGCCATGAGCTCTTTCCTTTATTCTTTCTCCCCCAGCAGCCCCATGATGCACCTCTCTGCCTCTGCCCACTCTCCACTAAGAGTTCATCCTCTGGGTCCATTGGTTCCATCTTGTTCTTCCTTGACACTTAGGCTAGGATGAGATCCTTAGATCATGTAAGGCCCTTTTGCAGCTAGATAAAGCTAATTAGGTATGTTAGAAAGATGATCAATCCAGGCCGGGCGCAGTGGCTCATGCCTGTAATCACAGCACTTTGGGAGGCCGAGATGGGTGGATCACGAGGTCAGGAGAACGAGACCATCCTGACTAACACGGTGAAACCCCGTCTCTACTAAAAATACAAAAATTAGCTGGGCGTGGTGGTGGGCACCTGTAGTCCCAGCTACTCGGGAGGCTCAGGCAGGAGAATGGCGTGAACCCGGGAGGCGGAGCTTGCAGTGAGTGGAGATCGCGCCACTGCACTCCAGCCTGGGCGACAGAGCGAGACTCCGTCTCAAAAATAATAATAAAAATAAAAATAGAATTTTTGTGTAGACAGGGGGTCTCACCATGTTGCCCAGGCTGGTTTCAAACTCCTGGACTTAAGCGATCCACTCTCCCCT
>NW_012101659.1:87352-89297 GCF_000951045.1 Mandrillus leucophaeus | reverse complement strand
AAAAAAAAAAAAAAAAAAAGAAAGATGATCAATCCCAAGAATTAAACTAACCGGCATTTTGCTTACCTCTCTAGTAAGCAGGACATTAACCTTTTTCTCTTTTACTGAAATTTTCTATGGAGTATTTTGGTGAATAGAGCATCTAGTGTGAAGTTCTCCCTTCATGTAGGTCTAAGATATAAGATAAAAATATTCATTTCAAGTGTTGGCAGCAAAAGTACACAGTAGGTACTCAACAGTTGTATACTCTGTCCATTAAAAATACATGGCAACTTCCATTCCTTCCACCAAAGAGCAGATTATTTAAAGGATCCAGCTTTTCTGGGCTTTCATCAATGGTGGTTCAGGTGCTACTATCCATTTCTAAGGATAGTGTGAGATTATGATCATGACTCACGATAGGTGCTTAGGGTTTGGAACCTGGCCCTTTAAATCAGTGGATAGCAAGGGTCCCTTGTCTCTCTTCTGTCTCTCATCCTTGCCTTTGACAACTGCTTGTCCTTTCTCCCCTTGCCTCCTCCATTACTGGAGGCTGTTAGGCCCACATCTGTTTACTTAGCTGCAGTTTGGGCCCAAGAACCATATTAGTGTCGTGCTTACATGATACCAACCCCAGGAATTTGGAGCTTTAAGCTCATTTTTCTCTTCGAGAATCTCACAACCTCATCTGTTCCTGGGGCTGTCAGTGGGTAATTCATGTGATGAGAGAGAATGAAACAGGTCCTCTATCAGAGCCACAGTCAAAGGCCCAAAAGTGGAAATGCTATGGGGCTTCATCTTTGTGTAAGCAGGTTTGTGGTCACATATGTGGGGGTCACAGGACGGGTAAGGGAAAACGGGATCACTCCAAGCAGCTTCTTCCAGTGAGGTCTGAGAGGTCCCCTCCTCTTCCCTAATTAGCTTTGCCTGGCCACACCTCCTTTATTGAGCAGACACTCTCTGGGAAGATGCAAACTTTGAAGATGCTAATTAATCACACCTCTTTTATTACTCTGTTATTGACAAACTGGAAGATGAGACAGGCAGTTGGACATGAAAAACAGATCGACATAATTACTATGAAGGCTACATAGGGGAACATTGCCATGCTGTGAACCCCACATCCTCATCTAAATGGTGGCAAAGCCCATGATCTGGTTAGGAGGATCCCTGGGCCTCACCATGCTAGCGTCAGGGCTGGGCCTGGAACTTGGGAGTCCTTAATTTCCTATCAATGCTTATTACATACCAACTTGCCCTTTTGCCATAAGATGGCTTAAATCACATCCAGCCCCTCTTGCTTTCATGGGGTTCAGAACCCAATATTCCCTGGTAATAGGTTCAATATTTAATTCTTTGTAGCTACAGGGACAGTGGAGTATTTAATAGGGGAGGGGATGGGATGAAGGTACTGTTAAGTTAGGTTGCTACATGGGTCTGGACTGAGAGGCTCCTCATACCTCCATGTTTATTGGGTTTGTAGGTTTGCCAAGTTGAACAACCTCCTCAAGTTCTGTGGTGATATCGTTCGTGTCCTGCAGACGGAGATGTTACTACACGTCAGAGAGTTGTAGACAGTGACTTGAAGTGCCACACCTCCCTTTCCAAAAAAAAAAAAAAAAAGGAGTTTTTTTCTTGTTCCTTCTTTGAAAAATGGGGCAAGAGCTTTCTAAATGGATGTATACGTCCAAGCTTTAGGTAAGATTTCAAATGAGTTTGAAAGAAACCATATCCTCTTCTCATCTTTCCCCTCTGATGGGTTCAGCAATGTCTATGATCCTTTTCTCCTTCCTTCCCTCCCCCGCTCCTTCCTTCCCACACTTCCTCCTTCCTTCCCTCCCTCCCTCCTTCCTTCCCACACTTCCTCCTTCCTTCCCTCCCTCCCTCCTTCCTTCCCACACTTCCTCCTTCCTTCCCTCCCTCCCTCCTTCCTTCCCTCCCTCCCTCCTTCCTTCCCTCCCTTTGT
>NW_012101659.1:69185-86907 GCF_000951045.1 Mandrillus leucophaeus | reverse complement strand
TCCTTCCTTCCTTCCTTCCTTCCTTCCTTCCTTCCTTCCTTCCTTCCTTCCTTCCTTCCTTCCTTCTTTCCTTCCTTCTTTCCCTGTATTGGTGCCACTTTATTTATGTAGCACATGGAATTTTAAAACAATTTAATATAAATTGGGAAAGGTAACATTTGTACTTGTTAATTGCACATATAATTTCATTTCAAAAAGTGTGTAATAGAAAAGACTAGAAGGAAATCTGCCAAAATGTTAACAGTGGTTTCCTCCACTGGTAAATAGGTTTATAAAGAACTTCTTTTGGTATTTTATTAATTTAAAAAATATTATTGTACAAAAAATTGACTTATTTTGGTGTACAGTTCTATGAATTTCAACATATGAATTTGCATAACTGCCATATGGCTGCTTTCTTTCCTCCTTTTACCCTCACCCCGCCCTGTTAGTCCTTCCTACTTCTTCTCCTGTCTCTCTGTCCATTCCTTCCTGCTTTCCTTGGCTGGCTTGTCTTTCTCTAAATGCCAGTGTTTCAGCTTTTTTACTTTTATTTTTTAAAATAGGGACTCTATCCTGATGGTGTTCTTATTCACTCACAAATTCTCTTATTACCTTCATGCCAAATGGCTCCCAAACTATATCTCCAATCCAGATGTCTCGGTTCCATTCCAGATCCACTTGCTGCACACTTTTTGGATATCACCTGGATGTCCCATAAATAACTCACACTACATGTCACCAACTAAATTCATTGTTTCTGCCTATTGTGCATGTCTCTCTTGCATTCCAAATCTCTCTTAAAGGGGACACTTCCCAAGCTGGAAACGCAGGAGCATTTTTATGCTCATTCTATTGCCTCTTGCATAAATCAATTGCCAAGTCCCATGTGTGGTGTTGGCGTTTTAGGTGTATCTCTTGATCCATTGCCTTATCTCTATCCTCATTGTCTTTTGCCTTAGTCTGGGCCTTCTGCCTTGCCATGGTTGTGAGGGTTCACTTTAAACACCTCCTAATTGGTATCTTTGTCTCTAGCTTCTCTTGTCTCCTATCCAGCCTTCCCGTGGCCAGCATGGGATTCACCTTCATCAATCACAGATGTGATATTTCACTCTTGTGCTTAAACTCCTTCCATAGCCATGGGAGAGCATTCCAGGTGCTATCTACAGCTTCCACGGTGGCCCTGTGAAACTTTGTGAGTCTCATCTTCCTCTGCCTAGCTCTCAAGATCCACTATCTGGATGGGACACCCCAAACACTGTGCTCAGAGAGCCCTTGCATGTTCCTCAAACCAGAAACCTTCCACTCTATTGTCAAGAATGAGTTAAAAATTCCCTGTTCTCAACTCTTCCAGGAAATTCTAATTGTGCTTTATTTTGGACTCTCCCGCGTGTTGACCACTGGGAGGTGGGAAGTCACTCTCCAGAGGACCTGATCAGAACTTAAAGGACCTTCACAATATGAGAAATGTCCAGAAAATAACAGAATGAAATAAGGACCAAGAGAACGATGGAGTAAGAAATAGAGGAGGAAAATGAAGGTTAAAAAACCGGAGGATGATGGTGAGAGCTATCACATGATACAAGCATATGATTCATCGAATTCAGTCTTCACAAGTATCATAAGAATTTATTTTTCAGATTATGAAGGTAAGGTTCAAAGAATTTGAGTAACTTGCCCCAAATAACACAATTTTGCAAGTCCAAAGGTTTGTGCTTTGCAGTATAGAAAACTTGCTCACAGGTGCTCATCAAGTTGGCTCTTGCAAGAGCAGTTTCTAAGTCAGAACATATTTTGCGTGTGAGACAGGATCTTACTCTATCACCCAGGCTGGTGTGCATTAGTGTGATCTCTGTTCACTGCAACCTCTGCCTCCCAGGCTCAAGTGATCCTCCCATCTCAGGCTCCCCAGTAGCTGGGACTACAGGCATGTACCACTGTGCCCAGCTAACTTTTTTTGTATGTGTTTTGTAGAGACAGGGTTTTGTCATGTTGCCCAGGCTGGTCTTGAACACCCATATCCACCTCAGCTTCCCAAAGTGCTGGAATTATAAGCGTGAGCCACTGCGCCCATCCAGCACATATCTTCTCTTAGGAGTGTTGACATAACCCAGTAGAGTAGACCTGGAGTCACTGGCTAATGGCCGACATTCTCCCCTCAGATGGTTCCTGACATTCAAAGGGAAACCTCTTCAGCACAAGCCCTCTGAAATCCCTTGAGCCAGGAAAGACATGAAAACCAGCTCAGTGGGGGTGAGAATGGGCATCACAGCTGTCGCCCAAGCTTCTCAGAATGAGTTAGTACCTAGCTTGGAACAGGGAGCAGGGTGTCAGGCTCCTGAAGCAAGACCACCTCCTGGTCCTGCCAGAGTCACTCCTGGTGAATAGTGTGTTTTCCCAGAATTCTGGACCTATCTGCTTTCAAATGCAAGAATTGAAAAACAGGCCAAGTCCAGAAGGCAGGAGGACAGCTGGTGGAACACCTGTTGTCCCAGGATTCGGGAGACCTGGCTTCTAGGTCTGGCACTCACTAGCTCTGTGGTTTGAGAAAAGAACTTAATGATTCTGAGCATCTTAATGTTTCCTTGTCAAATGCAAATCATAATGCTTACCCCACAGGTGGGGATTTAATGAGAACGTAGCATCTGGAATTGACAAATTACATGTCCGGCCCCCCTCGTAGCCTGTGAAATCCTTGGGGACCAAGTGTCTTCCTCATCTTCATATATATATATTTTTTTACATAAAAATAAAGAAACAGTTAAGATACCGTGTATTAAGGGCTTTGTAACTCTTGATAAATGTGAAGCATCTCTTCTAGGATTCTGAAGATGATACTCTTCTATATTAAATCAATCCATTCATTCATTCATTCATTCATTCGTATATCTATTCATTTTTTAAAAAAACAACTATTTGTTGATCACTTACAGTGTACCAGGCAGGTATGTGAGTTCTTGGTGATGAAAAAACAAACATAGCCTCTATCATCAGGAGATTGAAGTACTAGTTGCGGACATAATCATTGCACAGACACACACATGCACAAGTACAAGCTGTAGGGAGTTCTAGGAAGGGGAAAAAAAAACAGGCAAAATGGATGAATGTGTTAAGAGGAGGGGCATAATTTGGTTTGTGAAAGGTGGGCAGGGGAGGCATTTCTGAGCAGGGACATCAAAACCGAGACCTGAATGATGAGCAGGGGCTTGCCAGACAAAGAGTGGGGCTGGGGGAATACGGGTGGGTGGGGAGGTGTGGAGAGGAGGGAGCAGGCATTCCACACAAAATCAGTTCTAAGGTAGATGTTGTTTTTGTTCCACTCAAGGGAGATCAGTTCTGGAACTACCTTTTAATAAGAGAGTTTCCCAGCCTGTGGTCCAAAAGGAATTGCAGAGCGAGGCTCCAGGCCCTAGGCAAGCTGCAAGCAGCAGTTTACCGTCATTACATGAGGAGAGCTGCATCAATACCACCGATGTCAAGGTCCCCAAGGTTTGGGGGAGAGGGAGGTCTCCATCAGGGGTCTAGGGGCCATGTGCAGGAGCTGCCAATAACAAAGGGACTTCTGTTCTCACTGGCCTGTCTTCCACCCTGGCCCAGAGGCACAGTCATTCATTTGACCCTCCTTCTGCTGTGTCTGTGTGAAGACCCCTCACTCCAAACTACTTCAATGGCAAGAGGCGACTGGGAACAGCTGGGAACTGTTGTTAGCTTCTGGCAACATCCTGGAATTTCTTCCCTGTGGATCCTGTGCCCCTGAGCTGCTGGGGGCCCCTGACTTGACCTGGAGTTGAACTTAGCTGAAGGGTCCAGGGCTAGGGGTTGCCTCCTTGTCAGCTCTGATAGTAGCATGAAATTACACAGTCTTTTCAAGAAAGCCGAGGCTGCCTTTCTAGCCATTCCTGGGGTGGAAAGACTATCAGAGGCTATGTTTTCTGCAAATCCATTCACATTTTCCAAGGGCAGGATAGTGCAGGAGAGAGTGACCAGATAAGACACTTGCTTTTGTTCACAAACACCCTGAGGAGGTCCCTTAAGAGATAGCAAAGCTCCTGGTGGGGATGAGGCAGAGAAGGTTTGCTTCAGATAAGATGCTGGTAGAGGCATAATTGTTGTTTTCAAGGGAGGAGATACAAAACATCCGTTAATGGGGTTTGTCCAAGGATGAGCTTTTCATTCACAGAATTAGAGAATGGGGAGTTGCAGCAATTCTAGTCTAACTCTTTCTTTTAAAACACAAGCAAAAAGAGGCCAAGAGAGGGGAGGCGACTTTACCTAGATCCCACAGCAAGTCAGGAGTAAAGCTCTGTGTAGGGTTGCATGCTCTGACATAAAGTCCACTGCTTTTAACTACTGAGTCCCAATATTTCACCTCTCCACCCTGTTATTTCTCTATGTCTTTATTTATTAATGAGTCCATCCATCCATTCATGCATTCCTTTATGTGTTTGCTCATCGACGTTTGTTCAGAGTGCAGAGATGACTGACAGTTCCTCAAGGAATGGATGATGTCATGGAGGAGTTGCCCATGAGTGCATAGCAGAGGGACTAGCCAAGTAGTGTGGGAGAGGCAGAGACAGGGCATTATCATGGTGAGATTGAAGAAGGCTTCATGGGGAGGATGGCATTGGAGCTGGGTCTTAAGGTGGAAAAGGATTACATTTGTTGAAGAAGAGGAGAAATGCTTTAGCTCCGTACTTCTAGAAGTAGCATGAAGAATGAATTATAGGAAGTGAGATGTTGGCACCAAAGAAATGATTATAGCAGTTGATTCATTCCACAAATCAGTGATACATGCTTCATGTCTTCAGAGGCCATCCATTGTGTTGGCCACTGCAGGGATGTCAAGATGTAAAGACCTGCCCCCTTTCCTTAAGGAGCTGAACTTGCCAAAACACAAATGTGCTCAAATAACATAATGAAATGCAAAACGAACACAGGACTAGAAACTGTGAGCTCTGGATTTTAGTCTCGCTCTGGCATTGATCTGCATGGTCTTTTGGGGCCTTGATTATTTCCTTACCCGTGAGATGGTGAGGTTAGGTCTGCCTTCCTGTCCCAGGGAAAAGGCAAAGGCAGTGTCCATCTCGAGCCTATTCCTTCTCAGTTGTATGATCATGAGAAGTCATTTCATCCTCATTTTTAATGTGGGGGAAGTAAAAGCATGTCCCACAGAGTGTGAGGATGGTCTAAAACAGCTGTGGGAGAGTACAGAGCATGCTACCTGGAACAGAGTCAGCCTCTAACAAATGCTCATTCTTTGCCCCATACTCCATGGCTCTGTTTTTTCTTGGAAGGGGTGAATGGAATCAAGGATGGTAATATATATGAAATCTCCTTATAATAGGAAACGCCCTCCATAAATGCCAGGGCAATCCCATGTAGATTTCTACATGGGAGAGTCTGGGGGCTCTTAAGGCTGATCTCTGGGACGATCTGCGCCTCTCCCAGTGTCCTGTCTTTCTCCTGGTTCGAAGTCTCTGGACGGGCCTTCCCCTGGAGGGCTCCTTGGGAAAAGGAACTCCTTTGCCAGAAGTATGCAGAAGGTGACAGGCACAAACACAAAGACAGACTGTTCTTGGCTTTCTGGAGCAGAGATAGCTTCAGACATTCTGCTTCATTCTTTTGGGGACCTGTCAGCCCGGTTCTTGGGTCAGAAAATGGGTTCATGGTAGGTTAACATAAGCCACAACCAGTAACAATTACTTTTCTCTAATGGTTCATCAAAGCCTTTTGATCCTTCCTTCTCCATTGCTCTCCCATCCACCTCCACTGTTCCAGCCTTCCTGTAGCTCCGACATACTGCATGCCTTCATTGCTTCCTGCTTTGCCTCTGGCGCTAGCATCTGACTGTTCTTTCCTCCTCCCAGTTCACCTTTCTCACCACAGCTAAAAGAACCTTTCTGCTTTGATCACATGATTGCTGTGGAAGTGAAACATGCAGAGAACCCCAAGGGGTGAGGAGGTTGCAGCCTTTTATTTGGCTGGACTTTGTCTTGAGAGCTTCTCTGCTCTTGCTTTGCTTTGTTTATATAGAAACACTTATTTCGTTATAATTCCTTTTTTTTTTTTTCTGCAGAAAGATTAAGTACAAACACTTGGCATTCAAGGCAACCCCCCAGGGAATCCAGCTTTTCCAGCATTCTATGAAAAACTCCTTCAAGTACACTGTAGTGATTAAGGGCATGGACTTCCAATCCTGACTATGTTCAAGTCTTACCTCTGCTGCTGTCTTACCTCAAGCTGTGTGATCTTGGGCAAGTTACTTAACCTCTCTATGCCTTGACTTCCTTATCCATACTTTGGGAATAATAATGCTCCGTACCTCACAGGGTTATTGTGAGGGTTAAATAAGATTATCTATGTAAAGTTCTTAGAACTTTGCTGAGCACAGTAGGTACTCAATAAGTTCTATCCATTCCGGAAACCTCCATCCTAGCTAAATTCATCTCTGTTAACAGCCGCACGTGTGCTTTTGACTTTCGTGCCTCTGTGATTTCAGCTGCTCCTTTCACCTGCCTGCAATGATCCCTCCCCTTCCATTTGGCTTTATCGAAGCTCTCCTTGTCCTCTATTGCTAAGGAAACTCACGCAGTTGCTCAGGAGAACGAACCAAACTCACCCTGGTTCCTACAGCTGAGTTACTGTGGGAGGTCATTTGGCTTCTCCACATTTCAGCCTTCCCCTTGGTGAAGTGGAGATACTTACACAGACCTTGTGAAGTCATTGAAAGAAAAATTCTCAAATTCTGGCAGACCGTAGGTATTTAATGAATGATAGATATTATTAAGCTAAGTCTTGCTACTCCTTTCTACCTGAACTTTTCCCTCTGAACTCTTCTAGTAATTATTGATTCCCTCATTTATCTGGTCATTCACTGACCATGTAGTACTTTGCATCACCTCATATTTTCTTTCTTTTTGTCCTGCTTGGAGTGATTACTGTAATCTCACGGCTGCTTAGCTTTTTAAACATGCATAGTATCCTCCCCACCGCATTGGGGTTTCCTGGCAGGAAGACCCTGCACAGATATTTGTAACATGACCAGAGTTTTAATGTGCAATCCTACCATGCTAGCAGCTTGGTGAGGTGCTTACATTTTGTAGGACTTCACTGACTTTTTGCTGTGGTATGTCGGCCTGGTGCAGCCCAGGGCTTTGAGGCTGCAGCTCTCTCTTAAGTGTTTATTTTTTTGCACCTTTGCCTTTGGGTGATGGACTCCCTCACCTAAAGCTTTGGACTTCTCCTGGCTGCCTCATTGACCAGTTGTGAGGCCGACACCAGCCTGTGAGTCCAGAGCTGGGTCAGAGTAGATAAGGGCTTATTCTCAGAACCAGCATGGTGATCACTGTGTGTCTTCTCTTTATTTTCTTCTCTGTGAAAACATGTGCCTCGTAATTTGTGTTCTGAGAAATATCTCAACGGTCCTGTGCCCTAAACATTTCCTCATCTGAGATAAGGCCTGGATGTTGGCTCTAAGGAGGGGAAAATGTACAGTGGAGAGGAAGTTCTGATCAGCAGGAAGATTTCCCAAGCCATGACACCGCCTCTGGCAGCAATGGCCTAGAAACTGGGCTGCCTTGGTGCAGACCAAGACCAAGGCCATTCCCAAAGGAGAGGCTGACAGCATTGCCCAGGCATCCTCTTCCCTGCCAGGCATGGACCTTCTGAGGGAGTGAGGGCTACTGCACCTAGAGAGAGGCACTGCAGCCTGAGAGGTCAGTGCTTCGGGGCCTCAGTGGTGGGGCTGGTGGCCAAGGCTGCTAGGGGTGGAGCTGATGGGCCCTGGACAAGACCCAGAGTTCAAGATTCTGATCTTGGCCATCAGTTCCTCACTGTGTGATCCTGGGCATGTCGCTTAATCTCTTTGGAACTCAGTTTCTTACCTAGAAAATAAGTATGTCCTATCAGTGGTTTTTAATTTTTAATTTTTTAAAAAAATCATCAGTATGCTTTAAAACTTTTTTCCCAAAAAGGATTATATGCATATTCCCAGTTGATACAACAGACAAAAAGAACAGTCCTGTATGGAGGAGTTTGGGCCACCAGGGGCCTGTGCCCAGGTCCTTCCTGTCATTCCCTGCTGCCGTGCCTGTTCTGTTCCCCAGGACATGTCCATGCAAACCTAGCTTCCCCAGCACATTTTTTTTTCTCACATGGAATCTCACTCTGTTGCCCAGGCTGGAGTGCAGTGGCGCGATCTCAGCTCACTATAAGCTCCACCTCCTGGGTTCACGCCATTCTCCTGCCTCAGCCTCCCTAGTAGCTGGGACTACAGGCACCTGCCACCACACCCAGCTAATTTTTTTGTATTTATAGTAGAGGAGGGGTTTTACCGTGTTAGCCAGGATGTTCTCGATCTCCTGACCTTGTGATTCGCCCGCTTTGGCCTCCCAAAGTGCTGGGATTACAGGTGTGAGCCACCGCGCCCAGCCCTTCTCCAACACATTTTAAGCCCTCTGGACTAGCTTTGTCCACAGCTTCGTGTTCTGGGCCTACCAGTCAGCTTGGCTGATTTCCCCATGTCAGTGGTGATGGGAGAGCAGTGCTGGTGTGCGGAGAGAGGCCAAATATTTCACCAGAGGACCCAATCCCAGACAAATCACAGAGGATGCTGGTCAGCGTGCATTGGTTGAATATCAGTACCAGTTTCATATCAGAATGAGCTGTGAAATTTTTAACAAATACATCCTTTAGGGTCAATCCAGCTTCACTTGAATCAAAATTTAGGGCTATTATTTTGAAAAATAGGAAATAGGTATGTGCATCCCCTCCTTCTAACAAATAGGCAACCCCAAATCAAAATACTGAAACCTCGATTCTGGAGCTTTGGATGGGTGGGTGGTCTCCAGGAGGTATCGGCAGAATGAAAAGGGTCTTAAGTTAACTTGGAGCATGGCAAGGGCAAGAATAACACCAATGATATGATGAAGCACTTACTCTGGAATAGGTTCCATGCTTAACATGCCATGAAATAGGTGGACACTAGTTTCCTAGGGCTGTTTTAACAAATGACCACAAGATTCATGGCTTAAAAAATCCCGAGGCAGGTGGATCACAAGGTCAGGAGATCGAGACCATCCTGGCTAACATGGTGAAACCCCGTCTCTACTAAAAGTACAAAAAATTAGCCGGGCGTGGTGGCGGGCGCCTGCAGTCCCAGCTACTCAGGAGGCTGAGGCAGGAGAATGGTGTGAACCCAGGAGGTGGAGCTTGCAGTGAGCCGAGATTGTGCCATTGCACTGCAGCCTGGGCAACAGAGCGAGACTCCGTCTCAAAAAAAAAAAAAAAAAAAAAAAAATCCCCCAGAAATTTATTTGCTTAGAGTCCTGGAGTCCAGAGTACAAACTCAAGGTGCTGGCAGGGCCACACTCACTCTGATGGCTCTAGAGGGGACTTTGTCTTCGCCTCTTTCAGCTCAGGGAGGTTCCAGGCATTCTGTGGCTTGTGGCTGGGTAACTCCTACCTCTACCTTCATCTTTCTTTGCGTGGACTTTTCTTCTCCCGGTGCCTCTCTTTCTGGTGTCATAAGGACATTTGTCACTGGATTTAGAGACCGCTTGGATAATACAGGATGAGCTCATCTCAAGAACCTTTACATAATTACATCTGCCAAGACCCTTTTTTATCAAATGTGGTCACATTCAGAGGTCCTAAGGATTAAGATGTGAACCTATATATTGGTGTGGGGGACAGCATTTAACCCAACTTGTTATTAACACCAACTTAAAGATAAGAAAGCCCAGGTCCAGTCCATAGAGGTAACTTGCCCATGGCCACACCGCTGGTGAGTGGCAGAGCTGGGCTGGGACTCACCCTCAGGCCTGCTTTATGCTTGTCTTCTACAGAGCCTGTCATACAGATGTCCAGGGTCCAGGGAGTATGTGGACCAGGCAGATGCAGGACAGTCATTGGGGCCAGCTTGCAAGACTCTGCCTTGCCTACAGAGGGTGCTCAATGTCAGTCTGTTATAGAGGTGGTTCTTGATTCTGAGACCTTGACCAGGACTTCTAGGGCGTAGTGAATTAATCTACCTGCCTCTATATCTTTAGGACAGTGCAGGAAATGTCAGATAAGTGAACCTGAATGCCTAGAAGAAGATAATGTTCTCATATGTCCGTGGACATTTATAGGGTCGGTAGCTTATAGTTAGTGCATAGATGCTATGGAAAAAGGCTGTATGGGAAGACAGGGATTCCTCTGAGAGATTCAGGTCCATGTTTCCCTTCTTGCTGTAGTCACAATCTGCTTGAGGGACTTCAGATCCATCACCCTGCCTCAATTTCCTAGTATATAAAGTGCGGCTACTAATGGATTTCACAGGGTGTTTTCATGCTTTGTTGACATACAGGGGTCCTGTCTGAAGGCAAGGGGAAGTAAAAGATAGAATTTCTAAGCTCCTCCTAGTCCTGGGGTTTTAGAAAAAAAAGTTAATCATATTTTGCACCAGCAGATGTAAGCACATATTGTAACTGTGAGAAAAACATGAAATAGAGGACAATCATTCTCTTTTACTTGGATTAGGGCAAGAAACATTTTGCTTAAACTTCAGTTAGAGAGATGGAAGTTAGACAAGAATCCCTTTGTGATGTCAGCAGATGTATTTCATGGGAATGGGGGCTGAGACAGACTTCTCAGAGGAGAGTTTGGGAAGGAAGAGGACTGTGGGGTGCAGAGGACGGGAATGAAGCCTGATGAAACATTTTGACATAAGGAAGACTTTTCAAACCATTGAAGCTGTGAAATCTGGCAATAAGTGACTTGGAAATATGACAGGGCCTTGCAATCAACAAAACAGAGGCCAGACTCTTAAAGCCTTGTGTATTATTTGAAGGTCATTCTGCCTCATATGTATATATTTTTTTACTGAGATGGAGTTTCAGTCTTGTCGCCCAGGCTAGATAGAGTACAATGGCGCGATCCTGGCTCACGGCAACCTCCGCCTCCCGGGTTCAAGTGATTCTCCTGTCTCAGTCTCCCAAGTAGCTGGGATTACAGGCATGCACCACCACATTTGGCTAATTTTTGTATTTTTAGTAAAGATGAGGTTTCACCACCTTGGCCAAGCTAGTCTTGAACTCCTGACCTCAGGTTAGCCACCCACCTCGGCCTTCCAAGGTGCTGGGATTGATTACAGGCATGAGCTACTATGTGTGGCCTCTGCCTCATATTTATCCAGCCAGTGTAGACCTGGGATTTGGAGTCAGACAGATCTGTATCTCAATAAGTTCGCGCATTGTCGTTTGCCAGTTTTTGATCTTGTACAAGTTACTTAACCATCCTGAGCCCCAGGTTCCTTGGCTGTGATAGTGATACAGAGCACCTCTCTCCCAAGGTTGTCTGTAAGGATCAGATGAGTCAAGGCATGGTATATAATGGTACTTGGCATATAAGAAGCATTTAGAAGTTCTGATATATGTGTAGGAAACCCTGTCATCCTTGTTTATGCCATGTGAACACTTTGACAAAGCTCCGAGCTGAGGCAGGAGAGTCATCACACTATTTAATAACAAATGCTTTCAGTGTTTCAAAATGGAGGTAAACTGAAACTTGATGTTTTTGCTCAAATACCATTAAGTTGAGGCAAGGCTTGGAGGAGCCTCAGGAAGTTCTCCTTTCCTGTGACTGTGGGTCTCGGGCACAGTGTTGGAATGCCCCTGCCCCCTGGCTTCCTTCTGCTGCTTTGGGAACTGTCCGCAGACAGGCCAGATCCCAGTCATCTGAAACACCACTCAGAAGGCAGGAATGTGCAATCCGTTCCAAGCTGGAAGTGACTTTCATGTGACAGGCCGCACCGCTCTGTGACTCTGTAACTAATTTTCCCTGCCCTGGAAGCTCTCCAAATTCCTGGGATGTGATCAATTGGCGAAACCACTTCAGGTCACATTCAGGAGAGTGCTGTATCTGGAATTGGGTGTGAGAGCTCCCGGCATGTGGAAAATTCAGACCCCAAGTTTCTTTATGTTTTTTTTTTTCCTACTCTTTTCAGGCTGGTCTTGTTAGGTAAGGAACATGCAAAGAAATCTTCAAAGTTGAAAGAAGCTAAGACAAAAACAAGAGCTGGAATTCCTTGACTGAAGAGGTCATTGTACGTGGCAAACAAACGCTCAGCTTATCTTTACTTAACTGAAATAAACGGAACTAAACTGAATTGCTGTCAACGTGTTTATGTGAACACGTCTGGGACATTTATCACCGTAAAGGTGGTCTTATAAAAGGAATATTCCTGTGTGAATCCAGACACTGGCTTCTAGTGTTAGCTGGGTTCCTGACTCACTCTGATCTGTAGGCAAGCTGCCTTCCTTCCCAGGAAGTCAGTCTCTCTGTCTCTAAAATTAGTTGGGCTCAGAGTTTCCTTCTCTGTTTACAATTCTTTGACGTGTTTTAGAGGGCCGGAAAATTCACCACTGATGGATCCATAGTAGGATTCATAAAGGTCTCTTATGCTTGTATATTGCTTCATTATTTCCTTTGCTATTTAGAACCTATTCAGTTTGACAGGGAAGGTTGTGTTATCCCAATGTATAGATTAGAAAACTGAGGCTCAGATAAATTGAATGATGTGGCCATTCAATGATGTGGCTGGTGACTGGAGGAGGTGAGAATACAACCCGGATCTCCTGACATCTAGTCTAGAGTTCTTTCCTCTTGACATGTAAGGTTGTGAGACACCATATCTGACCATGTCTGGTCTCCATCAGAGGCACAATCTTGTTAACTTGTTCCTTCTGAATCATGATCTGACCTTAGGTAACTCTTCGTAGGTTCTCAATTGGAATTCAGTTTTTAATAAAATGTATTACATGTTGATAATGCAGATTTCCAAGGTGAGTCTTATGACAAGGCATTCAGAGGAAACATGAGTATGGGAGAAGGAGTTTAGACCTGAAACTACGTAGACCTGGTGGGCATCTCTGTTCTACGGTTAACTGGCTGCTCACTTACCTTCATTTTCACATCTTTAAAAGGGGCATTATAATATCTAACGTTTAGGGTCCTCGATACATTAATTCACTCTCTTCATATTAGTCATTTGTAAACAATATTCTACATTCTGCATAAATGATGTCATATAGGAACATTGAATGATAGAAGGATGGTAATATATTGTTACGTTAGACAAATGACACAAGTGGTATGTTTTGTATGAACTCAATTTGTAAAAAAATGCACAAAGTACACAATAGAGAAGAACGATCACATATGGTTAATAGTGGTCTTCTGTAGGTGGTGGGACTACAAGTCCTTTCAAGTTTTTTCTTGTTGTTTTTCTTCTTTTACTTAAATATCTAAATTGACCATATATTAATGTGGTAATCAGTTTTAAAAAGTTCTTTCTCTTAAAGGAATAAAGGTGATGATTCTAAGTGATTGGGAAAAAAATGGAATAACCAGCTTTCTTTCAAATGGTTGTTCAAAAGACGCATTCCCATATAATTTAAAAACAGGCACCAATGATGTTTTCTAACACTTTTTTTATTCTTGTCAGTGGAGACAACCCCAGTCAGCCACCAGTGGGTCTGTGGCACGGAAAAGGACATTGCCCAGCGCAGTTGGGGCCCGGACTCCACATCTACTGCTTGTCCTTGCCAAACAGCTGTGTTCTGAGCAAACAGCGTGATGACACTCACCTGCAGGAAGCGGAAATGGGGTCATAGAGTTGGGCTGCAGTCACAGGTGGGGTCACAAAGAGCTGGTGGCGCCACGGTTCCACCCCAACACGCGGGCCAGCCTATCAGGAGAGGGCCAGGACAATGCCGAAAGAACGTCTGTTGCTCTTAGTAATGAGCGACAGTTCTCCAGCTGTCGGGTAAGCCCTGGGCAGGATGCTGTCACAATTACAATTTGGCCAGAACCCGCAGTCCCGGGCTCAGGTCTTACAACACAGGGGATGCTGATGGGAGTTCCTCCCGAGCTTAGTAGCGAGGCTGGAGAGAGAATGACAGAGAAAATGGTGCGTACACATGGAGAAGCGTGGAGTGAATGAACACAGAAACTCTCTGCCCCAAAGTGCGTTTTTGCCGCGTTTCTTTCGGTCTAATCAGGAGCAGAGAGGGTACCTTTCTTTGCAATGGCTCCCCCAAATTAGAAAGTGAGATAACTTTATTTCATACATGGATGTACATTTTCACTTTAACTTTTGGGTTTTAGTGTATGTCTTTAAAGGCGGATTTTTGTTTTGTGACAGGAGACTGTTTTTCCATTCCTGAGAATAACGGTGTTCTTTTAAAAATCCATTGCTTGAAGTAAAAAAACCGGGGTCACTTAATATGTTAATATAGTGTGTGGAAGTGGCAAAAATCTTCAAAGGGTGATGCCAACAACTAAAATATGGACATCACTTTTGTTCACTGGCCTGGAAGTTGAAAGACTTCGGTCCCTGCCATTTTACCTACTAATTAGGAGAACGTCAGTCAGTGGTTCCCAAACCTACCTACACGGTGGAATCACCTGGGTGTGGGGGAACTTCAAAAACTATTGATGCCTGTTTTCTATCCCAGAGGTTCTGATTCAATAGGTCTGCGTGTGGCTTGAGCTTTGGAGGCTGTAAAAGATACCCAGGTGATCCTCATGTCAGGCACATTAGGAGCCAGTTCTTTGAGGTACCGGAGCCTTAGTTTCCTTTCTGTAGTATGGAGGTGTTGAGTGTCTACTAAACAGGATTTGTTCTACTCTTCATGTTCTTAAAAAAAAAAAAAAAAAAAGAAAGCAAATGCTTTCAAGTGAATGGCTCAATGTTTTCTCCCTGAAAGGGACTGCTGGACAGTATGAGACACTGGGTTCTAGATGGATAAAACAGGTCCAGTCTGGGGCTTCTGGTGCAAAGCAGAGAAGGTGGAACCAAAAATGGAGAGGAAAAGGGTACCTGGCAGAAGCTCTTTCCTCTGGCTGGGCGTGGTGTCTTGTGCCTGTCATTCCAACATTTTGGGAGGCTGATGCTGGAGGATCACTTGAGGCCAGGAGTTCAAGACCAGCCTGGTCAACATAGTGAGACTATGTCTCAGTAACAACCACCACACCAACCTCTTTGCTCTAGGCCAGCTTTACTGATAGTTTACATATTCAGACAGAAACAGTATGGGGTGGGACAGAGCTAATACATGTATCCAAGAGATGATGGGCTGCCATGGGCTAGAAGAGTGACTTCAGATAAGCCCCTTTACCTCTTTGGGTCTCATTTTCTCCAGCTGGAGAATGAGGAGTGGGCTAATTGATGCAGACAATTCAATCTATTGCTAAAGCTTCTCTCTACCCCGCCTCCGTTGGTCTTTTCTTGGCTTTTTGCCAATGAGTTCTCCAGCGAGCCAGTAGATGGCAGTAGAGGCTTTTGAATGAGGACTTTCAGGTCGCTTGGCTCACCTAATTTCATCCTCCCACCCTGACACTGCTGGGAATGCTGCCCTGGAAAGATTCTCTGCTGCCTGCAGAGCTGACAGCTGCTGCCTGAATCTACTCATCTGTGAGCCACAAAGGGGCAAAGTTTAAAGGAACAGCACTTCTTAGCTGTTCACAGTGCTACGAGGGCAGGGCAGAACAGGACCAGCTGGTGCTTACAGTCCAGTTACTTCTTCGCTCTATCCCTGGGGTCAGATCTCACCTGTTTTTGATCTTTGGCACATTTTCCTGCAATGATGAATGAGTGAGGCGGGCTGGGAGTGAATAAGAGGACTTTTAGGGTAAGAGAGCAACCCGGGCCGTCTTTAGGACAACACCAATTTCTCGGAGGAACTTATATTGGCGCATGATGGTTTTAAAAGAGCTTTCATACACATTGATTCATTTCATCTTTGAAATTACCCTTTGAGTTTGGTAGAAACAAAATTGTCAATTTCGGTAGATGAGGATGCAGGGTCTCAGGGTAAATGGGAAAGTGATTTTTTAAAGTCAGCCTGCTCTAAGGTGGTGATCAGAACTCAAACCCAAGTCATTTATTTGTTTATTTATTTACAAAGTCTTGCTCTGCCACCCAGATTGGAGTGCAGTGGTATGATCTTGCAGCCTCTGTCTTCTGGGTTCAAGTAATTCTCCTGCCTCAGCCTCCTGAGTAGCTGGGATTACAGGCACTATGCCTGGCTAATTTTTGTATTTTTAGTAGAAACGGAGTTTTACTATGTTGGCTGGGCTGATCTCGAACTCTTGACCTCAAGTGATCTGCCTGCCTTGGCCTGCCAAAGTGCTGGGATTACAGGTGGGAGCCACTGTGCCCAGCCTCAAACCCAAGTCATTTGGCAACTCAGTTCTGTCCTCTTTCTATTGAGTAAGGCATAGCAACTAACATGCCCCATATTTGAGTTCCTGTAGGTGCTTACTGGGTTGTACATTTCAAAAATCTTTATCATTTACTCACTATGTGTCAGGCACTAAACCATGTTCTGAGAATACAGAGGTGAAAAATAAATAACTATCCTTGCATACTGCTCTATATGTTCCAGAAACTGTTGTAATGAGTTTAAAAATAATTGCCGATTTAATTCCTCTTAATAGCCCTTTGAGGTAGGTATTGCTTTAACCCAGTTTACAGATGAAGAAACTGAGGCACAGAGAAATTATGTAACTTGCTACAGTAAGTGGTGAAGCCAGAATTTAAAGGGAGGCAGTAGCATCCTTTTTCTTTTTCAAAACAGCTTTACTGAGTTATAAGTCATGTACTCCATAATTTGCCTATTTATAGTGTATAATTCAATGGTTTTTAGTATATTTGACAGAGATGAGCAAACATCACAGTCAATTTTAGAACATGTCTCATAACATGCCTTATCCCCCCAAAATAAACCTGTACCCATGAACAGTTGGGACGTGGTATTCTTAACAGCTATACTATATTGTTTCCATGGATAACACATGGTTTTTGTCTTTCAAGAGTTCTGTTGAGTTCAGGACACATAGACAGATTATGACACTACGGTGCAGTAAGTACAATGACAGTTGATACTCAAAGATCAAGTAGCTTACAGTATAATGTAGAGTCTCAAAGTAAGGACTTTTACAGAGAGAGAGAGAGAGAGAGAGAGTGTGCAAGCAAGAGACAACACGACCCTGAATTTTCTGCTTATAATAGAGCTGTGATTAATGCATCAAGTACTCCTGGAAATTAAAATGATGTTCTTAGAGGGGATACTGAGATTTTGTATGCTGGGGTCAGTTATTGTGATGTTACCAGATTAGCCAATGACTCCTTTCAGCCCCCTTGGGGAATGTGATGGGGAGGGCTGGGTGGGCAATGGGCGTGGGCATAGCCTGGGATAAACAGGGAAGGTTAAGTGCACCTAGTGCCTGGTGTCTGGAAGGTCATGAGGAAAGGCTTCACTGTTACTCTCCGGGTCAACTTGGTGTGATGCACGCACCAACTCAGCAGCCAAGTTTATCTGGGGTATGTCAATCTCACAAATTACAGAAACTTCCCAGAAGTAGCAACAGGACCCAGGAGCTCACAGCTGGGTTTTCACTTAATCCTTGTACAGTGTTGCCTCGACTTCTCCAAGTTTCTGGTGTTTATGAAGATCCATAACAGCTGGCAGCAAACTCAACTCCTGAGAATCATTTCTGGGAGAATGCCGAAGACTGCATTTCAACTCCAAGAATGGTGAGAAAAGTACAGTTGAAAGTCTCATTTTAATAACTTTGTAGTAATAATAATGTCTGCCATGTACTGATTGCCTTGCAAGTGCAGGATGGTATGTTAGAGTTTTTTTTCACTTATTTCACTTAAATCTCATGATCAACCTGCCAGGGTCACATTGTTACC
>NW_012101659.1:36463-69135 GCF_000951045.1 Mandrillus leucophaeus | reverse complement strand
CCCAAGTCATTTATTTGTTTATTTATTTACAAAGTCTTGCTCTGCCACCCAGATTGGAGTGCAGTGGTATGATCTTGCAGCCTCTGTCTTCTGGGTTCAAGTAATTCTCCTGCCTCAGCCTCCTGAGTAGCTGGGATTACAGGCACTATGCCTGGCTAATTTTTGTATTTTTAGTAGAAACGGAGTTTTACTATGTTGGCTGGGCTGATCTCGAACTCTTGACCTCAAGTGATCTGCCTGCCTTGGCCTGCCAAAGTGCTGGGATTACAGGTGGGAGCCACTGTGCCCAGCCTCAAACCCAAGTCATTTGGCAACTCAGTTCTGTCCTCTTTCTATTGAGTAAGGCATAGCAACTAACATGCCCCATATTTGAGTTCCTGTAGGTGCTTACTGGGTTGTACATTTCAAAAATCTTTATCATTTACTCACT
Source organism: Mandrillus leucophaeus (assembly GCF_000951045.1). Lineage (NCBI taxonomy): Eukaryota > Metazoa > Chordata > Mammalia > Primates > Cercopithecidae > Mandrillus > Mandrillus leucophaeus. Next base: position 68,705 of record NW_012101659.1, on the reverse strand, counting down.
ATGTGTCAGGCACTAAACCATGTTCTGAGAATACAGAGGTGAAAAATAAATAACTATCCTTGCATACTGCTCTGTATGTTCCAGAAACTGTTGTAATGAGTTTAAAAATAATTGCCGATTTAATTCCTCTTAATAGCCCTTTGAGGTAGGTATTGCTTTAACCCAGTTTACAGATGAAGAAACTGAGGCACAGAGAAATTATGTAACTTGCTACAGTAAGTGGTGAAGCCAGAATTTAAAGGGAGGCAGTAGCATCCTTTTTCTTTTTCAAAACAGCTTTACTGAGTTATAAGTCATGTACTCCATAATTTGCCTATTTATAGTGTATAATTCAATGGTTTTTAGTATATTTGACAGAGATGAGCAAACATCACAGTCAATTTTAGAACATGTCTCATAACATGCCTTATCCCCCCAAAATAAACCTGTACCCATGAACAGTTGGGACGTGGTATTCTTAACAGCTATACTATATTGTTTCCATGGATAACACATGGTTTTTGTCTTTCAAGAGTTCTGTTGAGTTCAGGACACATAGACAGATTATGACACTACGGTGCAGTAAGTACAATGACAGTTGATACTCAAAGATCAAGTAGCTTACAGTATAATGTAGAGTCTCAAAGTAAGGACTTTTACAGAGAGAGAGAGAGAGAGAGAGAGTGTGCAAGCAAGAGACAACACGACCCTGAATTTTCTGCTTATAATAGAGCTGTGATTAATGCATCAAGTACTCCTGGAAATTAAAATGATGTTCTTAGAGGGGATACTGAGATTTTGTATGCTGGGGTCAGTTATTGTGATGTTACCAGATTAGCCAATGACTCCTTTCAGCCCCCTTGGGGAATGTGATGGGGAGGGCTGGGTGGGCAATGGGCGTGGGCATAGCCTGGGATAAACAGGGAAGGTTAAGTGCACCTAGTGCCTGGTGTCTGGAAGGTCATGAGGAAAGGCTTCACTGTTACTCTCCAGGTCAACTTGGTGTGATGCACGCACCAACTCAGCAGCCAAGTTTATCTGGGGTATGTCAATCTCACAAATTACAGAAACTTCCCAGAAGTAGCAACAGGACCCAGGAGCTCACAGCTGGGTTTTCACTTAATCCTTGTACAGTGTTGCCTCGACTTCTCCAAGTTTCTGATGTTTATGAAGATCCATAACAGCTGGCAGCAAACTCAACTCCTGAGAATCATTTCTGGGAGAATGCCGAAGACTGCATTTCAACTCCAAGAATGGTGAGAAAAGTACAGTTGAAAGTCTCATTTTAATAACTTTGTAGTAATAATAATGTCTGCCATGTACTGATTGCCTTGCAAGTGCAGGATGGTATGTTAGAGTTTTTTTTCACTTATTTCACTTAAATCTCATGATCAACCTGCCAGGGTCACATTGTTACCGCTATTTTAGTGGTGGTTAGGATCAGAAGAGGGGAGGTAGTTTGCCCAAGGTTTACATAGCTAGGAAGTGACAGGGCTGGAATTCTAACTAGGGTGATCAACTCATCCTGGCTTGGCTGGGGCTTTGCTGGTTTTAAGATGGAAAGTTCCTTATCCCATTAACCACTTCAGTCCTGGGTAAGCCGAGAAGTTTGGCCAGCCTAGTATCCAGGTCTGTTGGGTTCTTTCTGCTGTGCCCTGCAAACAGAGAAGCTCCCTCGACGCCTCTCTTGGCAGCAGTACATGGTTTGGGCTCCCCGCCGAACCCCCTTAGGGACTTGCTATGCTCCTCCCTATCTGTCTCCAAGTGCCTGCTCTCTGGAACTGCTCTGAGCCTTGTCTCCTTCCAGCTGTTTCCTGGCCCCCTCAATTGCCTGCTTTCTCCTGTGATAGTTGCTCTTATTTTCGTGTCAGGCCTTTTACCGTTTATCCGTTTGGAGCTTCCCCTAAGCACACAACCCACTGCTGGCTGTAAAGATTTGGAGACCTGGGCTTGAGTTCCAGCTGAGCCGCCTTCTGGCTATTCCCTGGGGAAGTCACCTCACCTCCCTAGAGCCTCTGCTTCCTCATCCAAGACTGGCTATGCTCACCCACCAACACCGCTGTATTGTTTAACGTAAAGGCAAGATGAGAACATGGAGTTCAACCTGAAAGGCATTGCACACGTTGGTTGTCATTACTGTTGGGTGACTTCCTATTTTCCCTGCCTACTTCTGAAAGGAGAAGCGAGTTAGTGGCAGTGTGGACCCTGATTTAGCATGGGAGGTTTTGGAGTCTGCTAGCCTGGCTACCTATCCGTTGTGTGTCTGCTTTTTTCAGATTTAAAAATAGGGTTCATGAGTACCTGACAAATTAGTTGTGAAATACTTAGTCTTGTATCCTGGGTTGGCTTCAAGCTTGAAAAGCGGGTTGGAGCCATGTGTCTTCAAGTTGGCCCAGGACACCTGGCCAGGAACACTGGCTTACTGTGCTGTGAATAAGTATTGGTGGCACAAATGAATGAATGAATAAATGAATGTGGCACAGAAAGTGCCGAATGGGTGATAGGGAGTACATTATAATGGAAGGTAAAATTGCCTTGGAAAGTTGAAAATACTTGATGCAAGCAAGCCAATTTCTCACAAACCACTTCAACTATTTCCTAGAACAAGGCAGCTTGTAAAGAAACACATTACATAAAGAAATAAATAGTATAATCATTTATATGATTGCTTTATCTTTAATTTTTTTTTTTTTTTTTAATTTGCAACAGGGTCTTACTCTGTCGCCCAGACTGAATAGAGTGCAGTGGCAATCATAGCTCACTGAAGCCTCTAACTCCTGGGCTCAAGTGATACTCCAGCATCAGCTACCCAAGTATCTGGGACTACAGGCACACACCAGCAGACCTGGCTAATATTTTGTATGTTTTTTGTAGAGACAGGATCTTGCTATGTTGCCCAAGCTGGCCTCAAACTCCTGACCTCAGGCAATCCTTCTACCTCAGCCTCTTAAAGCTCTGGAATTACAGGCATGAACCACTGCACCCTGTCCCCCTTATCTTTTTATCTTAAATTCTTTCCGCTCTTTACCATCTCTTTGTTATGGTCGTTTCCACATTAACCCCATTCTGGCTGCTCAGTCATTTACTGAGCATAGATATGAGCCATTTTTATGATATTTATTTCACAAGCTTGTAAGTAGGTTGTTTTTTACTTCTCTCCAAACCAGTCCAGAACTCTTGGCCATTTTCAATTATTTGTGTTATTTTATCTTATCTCACTGGTTCCTTCTGCTCTGTCTCCTTTGCTGGTTTCTTTTTTCTCCTCAGACCTCTTACATGGGAAGACACAGGGCTCCACACTGCGTTCTCTTTTCTTTATCTAAATTCCTTCCCTTGGTGACCTCATTCAGTCTTTGAGCTTCAATTATTATTTGCATTTTATGACTCTCAAATTTATATCTCTGTCCCAAACTTCTCTCTTGAAATCCCATATTCAAGTACCTGTAGGGCTTGTTCACTCATATCTATTTTTATATATATATACACACACACACACATATATACACACACACACACACATATATATATATATATATATATTTTTTTTTTTGAATTGGAGTCTTGTTCTGTCACCCAGGCTGGAGTACAGTGGTGTGATCTCGGCCCACTGCAAGCTCCGCCTCCCGGGTTCACACCATTCTCCTGCCTCAGCCTCCTGAGTAGCTGGGACTACAGGTGCTCTCCACCACACCCAGCTAATTTTTTGTGTTTTTAGTACAGATGGGTTTCACCATGTTAGCTAGGATGGTCTCGATCTCCTGACCTCGTGATCCTCCCGCCTTGGCCTTCCAAAGTGTTGGGATTACAGGTGTGAGCCACTGTGCCCAGCCTGTTCACTTATATTTTTAATAGACATGGAAACTTGTCTTAAACTGTACTCTGGCCTAAGCCTCGCCCACCCTTTCTGATCGGTTCCTCTCAGCACTTCCCCATCCCAACTGAGGGCAGCTCCATCCTCGGTTGCTCAGATCTCAAACTCTGGAGGCGTCCGTGAGTCGTCCTATCTCTCACCCTCACTTCTGTTCTGCCAGCAAACCCTTTAGTTCAACTTTGAAATACCGTAGTTCCTCAATACCAAGATAGAGATTATGTCACCTTTTATAACAATATCTCCAAATTAGGGATGTGGCCCACAAACAGAGGCATGTTGGCTTCAGTGAGATACGACACATCCAGTATTTGGCCATTTCTCAGCCCTCCAAATTAACACCTGGTCAAAGTCACCCTGATTGCTCACCTGGAAGACTGCCATGGTCTCCCTGCCTCTCCCTTACAATCTGTCATCTATTCTCAAATGACAGCCAGGGTGGATCTTTTAAAGCACAAACAAGATTAAAACCTTCCAATGACTTCCCATGTTATAAAGAAAAAAAGCTGATGACATGATAATGATGTACAAGGTCCTTTGTGATCCAGCTCCTCTTTTCCTCTATGACCTCATCCACCCTTTTACATCCCTCAGGCTTGCTTCTCCTGCCACACTTGCTTTGTTGCTATTCTTCAAGCAATTTGGACTTGTTTCCACCTTCAGGCTTTTGCAATGGTCGTTTCCAGTCTTTCGAGTTCTCTTCTTCCCTCAGATAGCTGCTCGGCTAATCCTTTTACCTCTTTCAAGCTTTGCTCAAAATCACCTGATCAATGAGGCTTCCTTTGACTGCTCTAATTAAAATTGCAACAAATCCCTTACCCTGGCACTTCCCCCATTCTCTGCTCTGTGTTCTCCATCACACTTGACACCCTGTCGCACACTTTACAATTTACTTAGACACACCTGTCTTCTATTACAAGAATGTAAGGTTCACCAGGGCATGGATTTTTGTCTGTTTTACTTACTGCTGTATCCCTGAGCACCGAGAGTAGGAACTCCTAAATATTTGTTGAATGAGTGAATGAATTTCAAAGTCAACAAAAGGCGCGGAAATCAGAGAATAGAAAGTCACACATGCAGGCTTCTCAGACACACTGGCATGGTTTGGGTGACGACTTTTTCCCTCCCTTCCATCAAAATAAGACTCCAAAAGCTGATGTTATTATTGAAAGCAGCAGTGGGGAACGGGATGGGAAAGATGGCTCATGAAGAATAACGAAGTCAGCACTTCCAGTGAGCTTGGGTAAGTCAGAAGCTGGGCGGTCATGTGTGACTTCCATTAATCATCCTCTTCACACCATATCAATACAAGTGACAACTTTTGTCTGTACCTCCTGTCTTCAGTGCTATGATATATGACCTGTGGACAGTCCTAGGCACTAATAGTTGAAGAAACCAAAAAGATGAATGTTCACATCTTGACTCTTGAGAGAAGAGTTCGTCTTAAGGAAGGGTGAATGGACCATGCAAATATGCATTGGCTTTGGTTTCTCCGTCCTGGCCTAGTGGCCATTATCCCGGAAGAAGAGATGGTACTTGTGCATGGTAACTTTGTGTCCATTTGGTTGCATGGCATGATTCTTTGAGAAGTTAACTGGAGATTGGGGCAGATGGGGGCAAAGTTACGAGACAAGGCAAAACAGATTCAGAACCTCTCTGCTGTGTACCATCTTTTCAATCCCTTCCGCCCCAACAGGGGCTGTAGGTGAGAGAGCAGTATTATAGACAGAGATAAAGACTTGGTTCAAGAATCTCATTTTGCCATTTTCCATACCCTTGGGCAAATTATTGATTTCTGTAGCTTTACCTATGATTTATAAAGTGATAATCCCTTGTAGCTATATAAAATTTTAGTTATCGCAAATGGCTTTAGCACTTGTTAGCTAATATGATCCTCTCAATTCTGTAACGTTAGGGAAGATAGAATTATCTCTATTTTACAGTGAAACAAACCCTAGGATTCTGAGAATTCAAGCTATTTGTCTGAGGTCAAAAGGCTTGTAAACAGAGGAGATGAAATAAAAGTTAGGTTCTTCTGTTTTCTATCCCCCATAAAATTTCAAGAGTCTTTCAGGCATTCAAACCTAATTCATTGACATTGAAATATAGTAGCTCATGATAATCATTCCAGGACAAGATTTTCTTAAAAATCAGAAGATAGAAGAAGGGCTTGAAGACAATAGTAACCAGAAGATCTGAGCCCCAAGTTACTAACTCATCCAGGCTGCTTAGACCAAGTAAACAAAACAAGGAGGCAGCTTAAGTTTTATGAAAGCATGCTTCATTCCAGAATTTAAACATAAATTAAACATCTATGTATGTTGGCACTGTGCTGGTTCTGGGAATGCAATGATGACCAAGATCCGATTCTTATCCTTCAAAGGCATTCAGAAACTAGTGGGAGAGTCAGAGTGTTGAATACATAAATTTAAGAAGGCATCCCAGTGGTTTGGGTTTACAGATGACAGGGAGGGCAAATGAGAGAAAGAGTTAATTGAAAATGGAAGAATTGCAGATTGCATTCAGGAAAGATTCAGAGTGAAGCTGAAGCTGAGATTGGAGAGTCTAACACACAGTGAATGCTGAAAAAATTTGATTTCCTCCTTCCCTTCATCATTACTAGTCCCAAACACATTCCCCTTATAATTTTTACTGAAGGGTCAATTATGCTTTTTCCAGGGAGGACACCTTTATGTTCTTCAGCATATACACACCCTGGTCTGTGGGGAGATGCAGACCAATGGATGTCCCCCTTTCGAGTTGCCCATGAGAGTAAACCCTGGAAACTTGCAGAAGCTGGGATGACCCGGATTAAGAATGGCTCCTTTGTGTAGAATGACAAGATTGTGCCTACCTCAACATATTTCTGTCCTGAAATAATTCAGTTTTGCTAAGAAGGCAGAAAGGGAGAGAGTAACCTTCTGGAAAGTGCCCCTGAGGTATGAGACCAGATGTGAACATTAGTCTGAACAGTTTAATGAGCCAGCACTAGAGATCACTCCCAGCAATGTACTGGGATGTTGATAAGACATTCCTTATTCAAAGGCCACTTATCAGCTTTGTGACAAATATGGAGAACCAGGAAATGGGCAAAAAAAGACTTAGAGAGGACGGTGTCAGTATCAAAAAGTCAGTGGAGGGCCAGGTGTGTGGTGGCTTAAGCCTGTAATTCCAGCTACTCAGGATGCTGAGGTGGGAGGATCACTTGAACCCAGGAGTTCAAGACCAGCCTGAACAACACAGGGAGATTCTTTCTCTGAGGAAAGAAAATCCCATGGAATAAAGCAACATGCTTCTGGCTTTGAAACAGAACTTATTTATTCTTAGAAACAGTCCTCACTTGGCAATCTGGTTTCCTAAGACATAGCAGATTAGATACAGAAAATTTAAAAAGTGTGAAGATGAAGGGGCCGCAAGGTTCTGCTCAGGCAAGCTGCATAAAATCCAGAGAGCCTGGCAGAGAACAACTAGCAAGAAGTAGAGAAGACTCAGTAGGTGCCAACCTTCTGGCATTCTGTGCAAGGACAATAGTGTATGATAGCTCAGTAATTCCCATGGCTTTTGCAGTGTAAGTAATAATGACCCTTGGTCACTGAATAGGACTAAAATTATGTCTTAATATCTCAATTTACAAAGATAAGAGAGGTAAGACACGTTTCCTTCCAAAATAGCCAAGATATTTAATTATACTTAAAAGTTTTTATTTTAGTTTGAAAGAAATCATTCATCAGAAATATCTCCTTCTTGATAAAATTAGACTAATGAAGTATTACTTGTACTCCTGTCTGAAAAGGTAGCTGCTGTCAAGAGGCAAAGCAGAAGTGCTCTGTGGGTCTGGAGTCTTTGGAGCCTGAGAAAGCGGAGAGAACAACAAGGGATTGAAGACAAGAAAGGGGCTGTGAGATATAAGCAATCTGAAGAGTGAGTTACGGCTTCAGCTAGGCTTCCAGGGAGCATTGGGAGATAAATCTGGAGATGATAGCAGAGGTCACGTCATGGAAGGCCTGAATGGTAAGGGAACATTGAAGGATGTTAGGGGAGTGAAGGAGTCAGATCTACATTTTAGAATAAGCATTTTGGCCATCACAGCGCAGAGGGTGGAATTAGCATATTTAGATGTTTGACTATTCTGTCCATTTTCCAGAATGTCTCCTTAGTTCTCAAGCAGACGGACCAGCAAAGTGACTAGAGGGACACTCAGTTCTTCACTTGTGGTCTGCTCAGTCAGTAGATAAGATTGGATAGCATTGCGGGCATCAGGACATGTAGCTCCATCAGTTGTTGGCACTGTTACCTTGGGCAAAACATTTCTCCCCGTGAGAGTTCCTTTCTTGATCTGTAATAATCCCTGCTCTTCCTTTCTCATGAGGCTTTTGTGAGAATCCAATAAATGTGGGATCAAAAAGCATTTTGATATAACAAAGTATTATCCTTTTATTCCATTAAAAATATCTTCTGCAGAGCCAAGTACCAAGATAGGTATAAAACAAGAATATGATAAACATGTGCTTGATTCACTGAATTCTGAAGCACAACTTGGATCTTGTGTTGGATAATCATGGTTTGCCCTCCAGATCCATTTTCTACCTTTCTCCACCTCCTCTGCCCCATGAAACTGACCTCTAGCACCTGTATGGCCTGGGCTTTTTTGTTGTCTGGTTTCTAGTTGGGTTTGGCCAATGGAAGGAACATGTGGATCAGAGGATGAGAGAAGGAGAGAGAAGTCAGGGTACCTGGTCCACTTGCCTACTCCTTGCTGGGCCAGGTTGGCCAGAGCTCTTTTCATCACCTAAGTCTGTAGCTGCTGTTGGAGGTTCTCCCCCAGACTTTTACTTTCACTAGGTTTGGTAACTGTCCCTGCTCAGGCCTCATCGTGGCAACGGCTCTCCACTGCTGCTTGTCCTTGGGTTCTGCACCATCCTTTTCTGGTTCTCCTAACTTTGGTTACACCTTTATAAACACTTCTTCCATGAAACTCTCTTTCATTTATCTTTTGAGTATGCCATCCAATAGACTGGATTGCACAGACATCATATGACTTGGTATTACATCTCAGTTTATTTTCATGGAACTGTTTATAGGACCTCTTTTGTAGCTGAACTTTCAACCAGTTTTGGTCTTCAATGCTGATATTACAATTCTCCCTAACTCTAAGGGATTGGAAATTTGTAGCCCCTGTGCTCAGTGCTTAACCAAACCTAGCTTTCTTTCCTTTCTCTTTATTTTAAATTGACTTTATTGAGGGAAAGTTTTAAGGCAAGAAAACGCATCTATTTTAAAAGGTACAGTTCAATGAGTTTTGAAAAATATATATGCCCATGAAACCATTGTGACAACTGAGATATAGAACATTTCCATTACTGTAAAATATTTCCTTATTCCCCTTCCTACTCAATTCCAGCCCTAGGCAATGGCTGATCTGTTTTATGTCACCACAGATTAGATCTATCTTTGTTGGCAATTCATATTAATAAAATCATACAGTACAAATTCTTTCATGTCTGGCTTTTCTTGCTTAGAATATTGTTTTGGAGATTATTCCATTTTGTTGCAATAGTTTATTCCTTGTTATTGCTATGTGTTGATTCATTCATGTATTGATGGACATTTGGGTTCTTTTCAGTTTTTGCCTATTATAAATAGAGGTGATATTAACACTCAGGCAAAAGTTGTCGTGTGGACATGTTTTCATTTTTCTTAGGTAAATATCTAAGAATGAAACTGCTAGATTATATGATAAGTGTGTGTTTAGCTTTACAAGAATGTGCCAAGGAGTTCTCCAAACTGTTTGTATCATTTTACATTCTCACCAACAATGTGCAAGAATATCAGTTACTTCCTTGCCAGCACTCGTATTGTCAGTCTTGTTAATTTTAGACAATTTTTTTTTTTAAAGAGACGAATTCTTGCTCTGTCACCAGGCTGGAGTGTAATGAAGTAATCATAGCTCACCGCAGCCTTGAACTCCTACTGCAGCCTCCCAAGAAGCTGGGACTACAGGCTTGCAGCACCATGCTTAGCTCAATTTTAGACATTCTAATGGATGTTGTATTAGTCCGTTTTCATGCTGCTGATAAAGACATACCCGAGACTGGGTAATCTATAAAGAAAAAGGGGTTTAATGGACTCGTAGTTCCATGTGGCTGGGGAGACTTCATAATCTTGGTGGAAGGCAAAAGGCATGTCTTACATGACAGCAGGCAAGAAAGAATGACAGCCAAGTGAAAAGGAAAATCTCTTATAAAACCATCAGATCTCATGAGACTTATTCCCTCCCACAAGAACAGTAGGGAGGAACTGTCCCCATGATTCAGTTATCTCCCAACTGGTCCCTCCCACAACATGTGGGAAATATGAGAGTTACAATTCAAGATGAGATTTGGGTGGGGACACAGAGCCAAACCATGTCATTCTGCCCTGGCCCCACCTAAATCTCATGTCTTCACATTTCAAAACCAATCATGCCTTCCCATCAATCCCCCAAAGTCTTAACTCATTTCAGCATTAACTCAGAAGTCCACAGTCCAAAGTCTCATCTAAGACAAGACAAGTCCTTTCCACCTATAAGCCTGTAAAATGAAGAGCAAGTCAGTTACTTCCCAAGTACAATGGAGGGTACAGGCATTGGATAAATACACCCATTCCAAATGGGAGAAATGGGCCAAAATGAAAGGGCTAAGGCCCTCATGCAAGTCTGAAATCCTGCAGGGCAGTCAAATCTTAAAGTTCCAAAATGATCTCCTTTGACTCCATGTCTCACATCTAGGGCACACTGATGCAAGAGGTGGGTGTTCACATCATTGGGCAGCTCCATGCCTGTGGTTTTGCAGGATACAGCCTCTTTCCCAGCTTTCTTCATGGGCTGGTGTTGAGTAGCACATGCTGCAAGCTGTCAGTGGATCTACCATTCTGGGGTCTGGAGGATTGTGGCCCTCTTCTCAGAGCTCCACTGGGCACTCTGTGTGGGGGCTTCAACTCCACATTACCATTCCACATTGCCCTAGCAGAGGTTCTCCATGAAGGCTCTGCCCCTGCAGCAAACTTCTGCTTGGACATCCAGGCAATTCCATACATCCTCTGAAGTCTAGGTAGAGGTTCCCAAACCCCAATTCTTGACTTCTGTGCACCTGCAGTCTCAACACCACATGGAAGCTGCCAAGGCTTGGGGCTTGCACCATCTGAAGCCATGGCCTGAGCTGTATCATGGCTCCTTTTAGCCATGGCTAGAGTGGCTGGGATGCAGGGCACCAAGTCCCTGGGCTGCACACAGCAGGGGGACCCTGGGCCTGACCCATGAAACCATTTTTTCCTCCTAGCCGGGCCTGTAATGGGAGGGACTTTCAGAAAGGTCTCTGACATGCTGTGGAGATATTTTCTCCATTGTCTTGGTGATTAACATTTGGCTCCTTGTTATGTATGCAAATTTCTGCAGCTGGCTTGAATTTCTCCTGAGAAAATAGTTTTTTCTTTTCTTTTGCATCATCAGGCTGCGAATTTTCCTAACCTTTCTGCTCTGTTTCCCTTCTAAAACTGGTTGCTTTTAACAGCACCCAAGTCACCTCTTGAATGCTTTGCTGCTTAGAAATTTCTTCTGCCAGATACTCTAAATCATCTCCCTCAAGTTCAAAGTTTCACAAATCTCTAGGGCAGGGAAAAAGTCCACTAGTCTCTCTGCTAAAACATAGCAAGAGTCACCTTTATTCCAGTTCCCAACAAGTTCCTCATCTCCATGTGAGACCAACTCAGCCTGGATTTAATTGTCCATATTGTTATCAGCATTTTGGTCAAAACCATACAAGTCTCTAGGAGTTCCAAACTTTCCCACCTCTTCCTGTCTTCTGAGTCCTCAAGACTGTTCTCACCCCTCTGCCTGTTACCCAGTTCCAAAGTTGCTTCCACATTTTTGGGTATCTTTATGACAGTGCCCCACTACCTGGTACCAATTTACTGTATTAGTCTGTTCTCATGCTGCTAATAAAGACATACCGGAATCTGGGCAGTTTATAAAGAAAAAGAGTTTTAATGGAGTCACAGTTCCATATGGCTGGGAAGGCCGCACAATCATGGTGGAAAGCAGAAGGCACGTCTTACATGGCAGCAGGCAAGAGAGAGAGTGAGAACCAAGTGAAAGGGGAAATCCCTTATAGAAACATCAGATCTCATGAGACTTACTCACTAACATGAGAACAGTATGGGGGAGCCACCCCCATGACTGAATTATTTCCCACCAGGTCCTTCCCTCAACATGTGGGAATTATGGGAGCTCCAATTCAGGATAAGATTTGGGTGGGGACACAGCCAAACCATATAAGATGTGTAGTAGTATCTTATTGTGACCATAATTTGCTTTTCCATGATAACTAACACTTTGGGGCATTAAAGAATACTTTGTAGACTTTGTGAAATGCTTATTCAAATGTTTTGTTCTTTTTTTGGTTTAGCTATTCTGCTTATTACTGAGTTGCAAGTTCTTTCTATATTCTGAATGCAAATTCATCATCAGCTATATGTGTTGTGAATTTTCGAGGATTTTCCAGGTATTTTCTCAATGATGTCTTTGAAAGATAGAAGTTTTAAAATGTTAATGTAATCTAACTTATTAGTTTTTTCTTTATGCTTCATTTTCTTGGGCATAAGCTATCTTTGCCTAACCCAATCAATGCCTCAGATTCTCTCTCCTATGTTTTTTATAATTTTAGTGGTTATAGTTAGGAATATAATTCATTTAAAGTTAATTTTTGTGGATAGTGTTAGGTAGATGTTAAGGGATTTTTATTTTTCCACATAAATATCTAGCTTGTACCATTTGTTGAAAAGAATATATCTTTGCCTTGTTCCAAAAACTTAGAGGTGAACACTTAGTCTTATTATGTATGATGTTAGAGTAGGTTTTTCATAGATGTTCTTTATCTGCTTGATGAATTTCCTTCTATTTCTAGTTTGTTGATTTTTTTTTATGATGAGGAGGTTTTGACATTTGTCAAATGCTTTTTCTGTCTCAGTAGAGTTGGTCATGTTTTTTCTCTTTATTCTTTGATATGGTGAATTGTATTAATTAATTTTGAACTTCAAAGGAGTTGAATTCCTGGGAGTCACAGTTTGTACATCCTGTATTAAATTCCTCCCAAGCTGAGCTGAGTTCCTGACTTCCCTTTTCTTTTGTTTTGAGACAGAGTCTTGGTCTGTCACCCAGGCTGGAGTGTAGTGGCATGATCATGGCTCACTGCAACCTCTGCCTCCCGTGTTCAAGCAATTCTTCTGCCTGAGCCTCCTCAGTAGCTGGGAAAACAAGTGTGTGCCACCACACCCAGATAATTTTTGTATCTTCAGTAGAGATGAGGTTTTACCATGTTAGCCAGGCTGGTCTCGAACTCCTGACCTCAACTGATCCACCTGCCTCAGCCTCCCAAAGTGCTGGGATTACAAGTGTGAGCCACCATGCCCGGCCCTGACTTCTTTTTGATTCAGCTATAAGGTTGATTATTTCTTGGACCCTACAATGGCATACCAGACATGAAATGCTGCCATGTGGTATAAGAGTGACCTGGTTGAGTTGGGTACTGCTTCTCACTTCTTCCATGACACCCTCTTCTTTTAGCAATGTACCCTTTACACCAAATGACAACTATTGCTTTCCTTTTTTTTTTTTTATCTTAGCATCTGCCTAACTGGATTTGAGCTTTCTAAGAGCTGAGACTTTGTCTTTGTCATTTTGGTAAGCCTAGTGCCAAATGCTTGATAATATTAAGAAGAACAATAATAGCTATAGAGATGTGCTTTGCTTCCATTATCTTGAATGCTCCCCCAAACCCCATTAGGTTGGTCTTCTTAGACTGTTACAGACAAAGTTCAGAAAGGTCGAGTCTTTTGTCCCAGGTCACCTCACCGATAGGTCCAAATCCATTATTTAAAGTGTATTATCTTTCCACCTTGTTGCAGAATCTTTTACATGGTAGGCTATTAAATAGTTGTCAACTGATTGGCTGCATGAATAAGTGAGTGAATATATTAAAGTAGCCTTTCTCTCTTTTTTCATGAATGGAAGAGGTCTACCTAATGAGAAAAAAAGTCAGCTTGGGAACTGGCATCTTGGGGAGGCATGAGGGAAGGGGAACCAAGAGGGGTAGTCGGGGGGGGATACTTGCTAAAAAAAAGAAAAGGAAGTATAAACTATAAATTTACTTGACAGGGTTGCATCTCTGTGGCTTAGACGTTGGCCACTTCATCTTGGCATGACTATTATATAACAGGAGGATGGAGAAATGGCCGGAAAGTATTGCTTCCTATTACATAACTCTTACTATGTGCCTGACAGCATTTCTGATAATGAGGAGAACAGAAAGTATGCCTGTCTTCGAGAGAAAGGCTTTAAGCTTCTTGCAGGAGAATGAGTCTGGTCTTCAGCCGTTTAGAGCGTTAGAGTACTGACTGATTTCCTCAGAAAGCCTCAGACTGTATCCCCAGTCATGGTTCTTTGCACCCCCTCCCCTAGGGAATGGTTGATATTCACATTCCTCAGAAACACTTTTAACATCTAAATATGTGGTCCTTCAGAGCCCAAAGAGGAATGTCTGGTGGAGAAGGCACTAGAATATTTGAGGTTTTGTCCTTTCGTCAGATCGGTCCCTGCTGAGCGGGGTCATGTATTTTTGCTTCCCCAGTTTGGTGTTTTGGTGATAAGAAATGGGAATACTTTTAAAATAGTTCTTCCTTGTCTGGTTAGCATGTTGCAGAAACCTATATGATACAATAGGCATTACCTGGTAGGCTCTGCAGTGGTCTCTTATCAGATTGTGCTGAGTAAAGCCACCTTGAGGTCAGTTAGGGTCAACCTTCAGAGCACCCAACCCAATAGTGTTTTTCACCTGCACCACTTCCCTTTGACCTAAGTCTCTCCAATGCCCAGCAATTGTTCTGTGTCAGTATGTGAAACCAAATGAACCCATGCTGGAATCCTCCGTTGTCTTTACTCTGCATGCAGTCCCCAGAAACTTTTGGTGGTACCAGCACCTCCAAAACCTCTCTGGAATCCAACCACTTCTTACTCTTGGCTCTGCTACCTTTCCATGCAAGTCCCCTTCCAGTTTTTCTTAATTTACTCTTCTGTCTCTAGTGCCCATTCACCATACAGGAGCTGGAATTAACACTTTCAAACTTACAAATTAAAGCATACCACTGTGCTGCTAAAAACCTTTAAATGCTTTCTGCTGCACTTAAGGATCCCATCTCCTCCCTGTGTCTTCAAGACCTGATGCGATCTGGTTCTGTCAACCCTTTGACTTAATCTCCTATTACCCCATTCCTGACATGCTGGCCTTCCTTCTGTTCCTCAAACACACTTTGCCTTAGGCTCTTTGTTCTAGGTCTTCTTGCTACTTGGAAAGCTCTTTCTCAGGATTCTGGCCTGGCCAGTTCATCAGTTTTCTGATCTCATCTCAAATATCATCTCCGGCCTTGCTACCCTATCTAAAGTTGCCTCTCATTCTGTCTCTATCCTGTTACACTGCTGTATTATTTTTTTTCATAGAACTGACCTATGCATATAAGCATATGCATAACTAAGCATATCTCTATGCTTTTGTTATTTCCTTTTATTTCCATGTTTATTTTCTATTTCAGGGGTTTGCAAACTACTGTGGGTCAAATCAAGCCTGCCTGGTTTTGTAAATAGTTATATTGGAACATGGCCTGGCCTGTTTGTTTATGCATTGTCAATGGCTGCTTTGGATCTAAGGGCATTACTGAATAATGGTGACAGAGACCATCTGGACTGCAAAGCCTAAATTATTTAGTATCTGGCCCTTTACAGAAAAATTTACTGACACCTGTTCTGTCTCCCTCCAATACTTACCTGTCTTGTTCACTGCCAGTTCCCCAGCACCTAATAAAGTTCTGGGCACATGGTGGTTCTGAATAAATATTTGTCAACTGAACTTAGTCAATGAAGGAACACAGGACATTATGACTGGTTTTGACTCTAAGAGCATAGGTCTTTTGACCCTTATTTCTTGCAGGCAAAAAGGAATTGGGTTTTTGTATGTTCGCATGCATATGTACATTTGTGTGTTCTGGAATGAGAAAATAGTGAGGCAAAATGGACAATATGAGGTTCTACGTCCATACAGATTATTGTTCCAAACCTGTGTGTGTCACTTAGTGTCCGTATGGGCTTGGAAAACACAGTTAACCTGTTTTGCCTCTGTCTTTTCATCTTGAAAAAGGAGAGACTGGGACCCACCTTTCATAGTTCCAGTGAACATTTTAGGGATAACATTGACTGACTTTGGATGGCTAGTCAAGATAAGGAATGTGAGGAAGACTACTCTTAGTTTTCATGAAGGAGCTTGAAGGAACAGAGTACAATGAAGTCAAAGTATAGATACCAACATTTTGACAATTCAGTTCAACTCAATCAACTAACCCAACAGATACTGATTAGGCACCTTTTGTGTTGCAGGCATTGTGCTATGTTACAGGAATATAGAAACTATCCAAGAAGAGCTTAACAGCCCTCAAATTCTTGACTAGCTAATTATGCCCAAGGCCAAGTGTTTCATGCTTGAGAATGCAGAGACAAACAAGACAGAGTCCCAACCATGCAGACTTCTGATCTTACAGGAGAGTTCTGAGGAATTCACCTCCTACACCTAACAGTTGAAGGTTAGAAGAACCATAAAAGATATGCAAACATCAAAGAAGATCTAAAGAAGGGGATATGACCATGTTAGGTTTATTTTTAGGTTTGAATAGAGAAGCCTACAGTATTGTCAGCCTTTTTTCTTTATATAACCTCCAGTCCCCTATGATTTTATTTTTAAACGCGCTTTGTTTATATATCACCTATTCTGATAACTCAAACTTTAATTAATTATTTTTTCCGAAGTAAGTGAGCAATATATAGTAAATTTCAAAAACTAGTAACACAAAGGTCAAATTTTATTGTAACTTGAGGGAAAGATAAGCAAATTTCTGATTAGTAGAAGTACACTAATTAAAAAAACATATATATGTTTTAGCAACAGGGTCTTGCCCTGTCACCCAGGCTGGAGTGTAGTGGTGGGATCTTAGCCACTGCAGCCTGGGCTCAAGTGATCCTCCCACCTTGACTTCCCAAGTAGCTAGTACTATAGACATGTCCCACCACACCTAGTTAAAAATATATATATTTTCTGTAGAGATGGGATCTTGTTATGTTGACCAGGCTCATCTTGAACTCGTGGCCTTATGTGACCCTCCCTTTCAGCCTCCCAAACTGTTGAGATTACAGGTGTGAACCACTATGCCTGGCCTCAATTTGTTTTTTCTTATGTAGAGAGAAATTTGAGGGATGGCTTTGGGTGTTAGTGTGGTTAGCCACTCATGGCTCAATTAGACAGACTCATTTCCATCTGGGTCTTTCACTGCAGATTTTATGTATTAACTGAAGTGCTCTTATGATCATGGACATGAAGGCTACTCAAAAAACTTCTTCTTTCAGTCTCTTTTGTTTGAGAACACATCAAAAAACTTGAAGATACGGTGCCAGAACTTGAAGATACAGAGATGAACAGTCTGTATTTTAGAATTCTGAATTCTAAGCTCATTCAATACTGTATTGATTTCTTATGAATAAAAAAATCAAGAAAAATCTGTAAATTAAGAAGTTCACATTTTCAATCATTCACTGAGCACAAACTCTGCATGAGACACTAGGTGCTGGATAATCAACTGAGCACAGTCTCTGCTCTTTAAGAGCTTGTAGTTTCGTGAAGGACATTGATAGGTAAACAGTTACTGAAAGATGTTTTAAGTTTTATGATTAAGAGGCAATATATTGTAGTTCCTGGGTTCAGATCTCAGGTGTACTCCTGACAATCTGTTTGATCACAGGCAAGTCATTTATCTTCTCAGTACCTCAGTTTCTTCAACTGTAACACAAAGATAATAATAGTCTCTCACTTACAATGTCATTGAAGGGTTTCCTGGAGAAAACAGTACTTGACACATATTAGGTAATCAATAAATGCTACTGAAGGAATCACATGGACCTAATGGAATATAATGTAGAGGGCAGGGTGTTCAAACATAGAGTTTCCCACTTTTCAGAAAGAATCTTGCCTAAAATTTTCTATTGTGATGTAAGAATGGTTTCCCTCTTGTGTATTAAATTGATCCTCTGTGACATCTAGTCACTCATACTCCTTTTTTTTTTTTCTTTCCCTGGATTTCTCAGTGAATGCAATGAGTCTAATGTATTTCTGATTTTACCTAATAGCAGGCATCCATGGCACTGAAATAGCAGCTATTTAGAAAATTAAATAGCCATTGTACTATTCAATTTCCATTAACAGAGTCATTTGAGACTTTAATATTCCTTTATTTAAGGAGGAAGTTGCAGGTAACATGCTACATTCACTTTGCATATTCAGCTGACAGGGAGTATCAGTAAAGTTACGCAGTCAGCAGTTAGTTATTATGTTTGTTTCAATCATAATTTATTAAGCCATGGGACATGGTGGTGTTCACATCCCATATAACTGGTTACAATATATTTCTAGTAACCTATGGATAGAGAAGAGAACACATATTCATTTATTTTCTCGTCATTGGGTTGCAAGTATGTGCTAGGTCCTATAGTAGACACTGAGGATAATGTAGTAATTGGGACATTTCACATCTCGTCTCCTACCCTCATAGTAATACAAAGAGATGTCTAGTCTTTATTGTTTGGGGAGACAAAATAAATGAAATGATATTAATTTAATACCTTCTATGTTTACCTTACTTGTAATTTTTCAATTCAATTAAATCTGATTCATTTTATTTCAGTTCAGTTCTACATATCATTTTTTTTTTACTATTAACTACAGAGTTTATTTGGATTTTACCATTTTCCCCAATAATGTCCTTTTTCTGCTTTGAGATCCAATCTAGGATGCCATGCTGGACTTACAGCTATTGCTTTCTTTTTTTCCTAACTTTATATTTTGAAATATTTCCAGATTCATAGGAAGTTGTGAAGGTAGTGGCCCCATGCACCCTTCATCCAGTTTCTCTCAGTGGTTACATCTTACATGATTATAATACAGTATTCCAACCAAGACTTTGACACTGGTGCAATGTGGGTGGATAGTCTCGCATCATTTGTCATATGTATATTTGTGTAACTACCCCTGCAATCAAGATAAAAAACTGTCCCATCCCTGTAAGGATCTCACTCCCCACCACCCCAGCCCCTGGCAACCACTAATCATTCATCTCTTATTTTGTCATTTCAAGAATTCAACTTATCATTTACTGATCACTAATCTGATCCACTTTGAGAATGACTAGCTAAAAACCAGGTAAATGTGCCACTGACTTCCCGTGGGCTTGAATCTGGTCAGGGAGCTTCTCTGTGTAAAAGCTAAGGCCAGACTCTGGGTTGTAAGTGACAGAAACCCAACTTCAGCAATTTTAGGCTACAAGGGGAGTTTTGGGGATAGCTTATGTGACTGAGGGAAGTGAAACACGTATTCAGGCCAAAGGTAAGGGAAACATTACCAAGGTTTGCTTTTCCTACTGTGTTCTTTCTTCTGTCTGTGTACCAGTCTTATCACCTCCTACCTTAGTCTGAATTTTCCACCTGGTAAAGGAACGTAGTGTTAGAGTCCCACTTTCCATCACTGGGGAGCAACTGAGACTTTGATTGGCCCATCTTGGGTCATCTGCAGTTAATGTCCAATTGGTAAAATGATTGCATTGACTTGCTTTTATAATTATCTGATAAACTCCTCCTGGAATTCACATAGCACTTTGAAATGTGGAAGAGAAGTACCTAAGTAACTTCTGATTATGTAATAAATTTATTATCTGATTACAAAATTAATGCATATTCACTCTAGGGAATTTAGAGAATAAAATGTAAAAGTATAAAGTAGTACAGTCAAAATGCTACATAATGATGTTCTGGTCAATGACAGACCACATATACAACAGTGGTCCCATAAGACTGTAGTGGAGCTGAAAAATTCTTATCACCTGGTAACGTCATAGCCAATGTAGTGTCATAGCACAATGCATTACTCGTGTTCATTGTGATGCTGCTGTAAACAAACCTACTGTGCTGACACTCATATAAAAGTATAACACATACAATTATGTACAGTATATAGTACTTGATAATAAATGACTATGTTACAGGCTTATGTATTTACTAAACTATATTTTTAGTCATTATTTTAGAGTGTATTCCTTCTACTTATGCATACAAAAGTTAATGGTAAAACATCCTTAAGTAAGTCCTTCAGGAGGTATCCAGAAGGCATTATCATCCTAGAAGATGACAGCTCCATGTGTGTCATTGCCTCTGAGGACCTTCCAGTGGAACAGGATGTGGAGGTGGAACAGTGATATTGATGCTGCTAATACTGATCCTGTGTAGGTCTAGGCTAATGTGTGCATTTGTGTCTTAGTTTTTAACAAAAAGTTTAAAGGATAAAAAACAATTTTTCAAATAGAAAAAATAGAATATGGACATAAAGAATTTTTTGTACAGCTGTACAACGTATTTGTGTTTTAAGCTAAGTGTTATTACACAAGAATCAAAAACTCTACAGTAGTGTGTAGTAGTCCTAGGCCCTCATGTTTACTCAGCTCTCACTCACTGACTCACCTAGAACAACTTCTAGTCCTGCAAGTTCCATTCCTGGTAAGTGCCCTATACTGATGTGCTCTTTCAAAATCTTTCATACTCTATTTTTTCTATATTTTTTTCTATTTTTTGGGTGCATAAGTGCTTACAATTGTGTTACAGTTGCTTGCAGTATTCAATCCAGGAACATGCTTGTAGCAGAAGAGCAATAGGCTATACCATATAGCTTAGGTATGTAATGGGCTATAGCATGCAGGTTTTTGTAAGTACACTCTATGATGTTTGCACAAAAATGAGATCACCTAACACATTTCTCAGAATATGACTCCATCATTAAGCAATACATGACTGTATTTGCAAAGGTAGTTTTTAGTATAACTTTTTCTCAACCAAAAAATTTCTATATTTGCTTTTCTGTAATCTGCTGTTTTTCTTTTCCTAATATAGCATGAATGGATTTCCACATTACATTTTCTGACACTATGACTTTTTAATATGTTCAGTATTTGGTTGTCTGGATATATCAGAATTTAGCCCATATGTTGCTTTGGATATTGAAGTTGTTTTCCAATTATTTTCCCTAGATATTATGAAAATCTTATTAGCATCTTTCTATTAATAATTACATCTTTGTTCAGGTAATTTATTAGGGTAAAATCCAATTAAAATAGGTGTATCGAAGCATAATGCATGTTTGTATATATATTTAAATGTATTTATGCATGTATCGCCAAATTGCCTCCTAGATAAGTTCTATCAGTATACCTGATGCCTTCTGCTGGTTTCTCATGAGCATTCCTGGCAGAAGCAAACATAATCTGGGGGGCTACAATGAAGGGCAGCTTAAAAGGGAAAAGTTGCAGCTGAGAACCGAGCCCTTTTTCTTTTTCAACAAACTGGAGATCACTTATTAGTGCAAAGAACACCTCATTATTGAGAAGGACAACCAAACAATTTATCCATTTAAAAAAAGTCTTATTAATTAATTATCTAATTAATTTTCAGGACATAGGCATGGGCAAGGACTTCATGTCTAAAACACCAAAATTGGTGAAATTGACAAATGGGATATAGTTAAACTAAAGAGCTTCTGCACAGCAAAAGAAACTACCATCGGAGTGAACAGGCAACCTGCAGAATGAGAGAAAATTTTTGCAATCTACTCATCTGACAAAGGGCTAATATCCAGAACCTATAAAGAACTCAATCAAATTTACAAGAAAAAAACAACCCCATCAAAAATTGGGCAAAGGATATGAACAGATACTTCTCAAAAGAAGGCATTCATGCAGCCAACAGACACATGAAAAAATGCTCATCATCACTCACCATCAGAGAAATGCAAATCAAAACCATAATGGGATACCATCTCACACCAGTTAGAATGGCAATCATTAAAAAATCAGGAAACAACAGGTACTGGAGAGGATGTGGAGAAATAGGAACACTTTTACACTGTTGGTGGGACTGTAAACTAGTTCAACCATTGTGGAAAACAGTGTGACGATTCTTCAAGGATCTAGAACTAGAAATACCATTTGACCCAGCCATCCCATTACTGGGGATATACCCAAAAGATTATAAGTCATGCTACTATAAAGACACATGCACGTGTATGTTTACTGTGGCACTATTCACAATAGCAAAGACTTGGAATCAACCCAAATGTCCATCAGTGACAGACTGAATTAAGAAAATGTGACACATATACACCATGGAATACTATGCAGCCATGAAAAAAGATGAGTTCATGTCCTTTGTAGGGACATGGATGCAGCTGGAAACCATCATTCTCAGCAAACTATCGCAAGAACAGAAAACCAAAGACTGCATGTTCTCACTCATAGGTGGGAATTGAACAATGAGATCACTTGGACACAGGAAGGGGATCATCACACATACCGAGTCCTATTGTGGGGAGGGGGTAGTGGGGAGGGATAGCATTAGGAGATATACCTAATGTAAATGATGAGTTAATGGGTGCAGCACACCAACATGGCACATGTATACATATGTAACAAACCTGCACGTTGTGCACATGTACCCTAGAACTTAAAGTATAAAAAAAAAACCAAAGGAATGTATTGCAAAATAAAACACACATATGAAAAAGTGCATGATATGGTTTGGCTCTGTGTTCCCACCTAAATCTCCTGTGGAATTATAATCTCCAAGTTTTGAAGGTGGGGCCTGGTATAGGAGGTGATTGGATGATGGGGACAGACTTCCCCCACGCTGTTCTCATGATAGTGAGTTCTCACGATATCTGATGGTTTAAAAGTGTGTGGCACTTCCTTCTTTGTGCACTCTCTCTCTCTCTCTCACCGGCCACCATGTGAAGAAGGTCCCTTCTTTCCTTTTGCCTTCTGCCATGATTATAAGCTTCCTGAGGCCTCTATCATGCTCCCCGTTAAGCTTAGAAAACTGTGAGTCAATTAAACCCCTTTTCTTCGTAAATTACCCACTCTCAGGTAGTTGTTTATAGCAGTTTGAAAACAAACTAATACAGAAAATTCGTACCAAGAAAGAGGAGCATTGCTACAAAGATATCTGAAAATGTGGATGCAACATTGGAACTGGGTAATGGGCAGAGGTTGGAACAGTTTGAAGGGCTCAGAAGAAAACAGGAAGATGAGGGAAAGTTTGGAATTTCATAGACAGTTGTTGAATGGTTGTGACCAAAATTCTGATGGTGATATGGACAGTGGAAGTCCAGGCTGAGGCAGGTCTTAGATGGAATGAGGAACTTACTGGGAATTGGAACAAAGGTCACTCTTGCTATGCTTTTGCAAAGAGACTAGGGGCATTTTGCCCCTGCTCTAGGGATCTGTGAAACTTTGAGCTTGAGAAAGATGATTTAGGGTATCTGGTGGAAGAAATTTCTAAATAGCAAAGCATTCCAATATGTGCCTGACTGCTTCTAACAGCATAGAGTCATATGCGTTCACAAAGAGATGGTCTGAAATAGGAACTTACATTTAAAGGGGAAGCAGAGCACACAAGTTTGGAAAATTTGCAGCATGAACATGTGATACAAAAGAAAAACCCATTTTCTGGGGAAAAGTTCAAACTGGCTACAGAAATTTGCATAAGTAAAGAGGAGTTGAATGTTAATAGCCAAGACAATGGAGAAAATGTCTTCATGGCATGTCAGAAACCTTTGAGGCCGCCCCTTCCATCACAAGCCTGGAGTCCTAGGAGGAAAAAATGATTTCATGGGTCAGGCCCAGGGCTCTGCTACTCTGTGCAGCCTTGGGTCATGGCACCCTGTATCCCAGCTGTGGCTAAAGTAGTCAAGGTACAGCCAAGGCAGTGGCTTCAGAGGGTGCAAGCCCCAAGCCTTGATGGCTTACATGTGGTATTGGGCCTGTGGATGTGCAGAAGACAGGAGTTGAGGTTTGGGAACCTCCAACTAGATCTCACAGGATGTATGGAAACACCTGGATGTCCAGACAGAAGTCTGCTGCAGGGGAGGAACCCTCATGGAGAACCTCTACTAGGTCAGTGCAGAGGGGAAATGTGGGGCTGGAGCCCTCACATAGAGTCCCCACTGGGGCACTGCCTAGTGGAGCTGTGAGAAGTGGGGCACCATCTTCCAGACCCCAGAATGCTAGATCAACAACAGCTTGCACCATGCACCTGGAAAAGCCACAGGCACTCAACACCCAGACTCTTCTCAGAGGTAGCCATTATCATCAGGGTGGTCTATTTCCTCTAGACCAGTGCTATTCAATAGAACTGTCTGCATTGATGAAGTGTTCTGTTTCAGCTCTGTTTAATACAGGAGGAGCTAGCCACATGTAGCTGTTGAGCATTTGAAATGTGGCTAGTTTAACTGAGGAACTGACTTTGAAATTTTACTTAATTTAATTTTTTATTCATTTATTTTTTGAGACAGGGTCTCACTCTGTCACCTATGCTGGAATGCAGTGTTGTGATCTCAACTCACTGCAACCTATGCCTCCCAGGCTTAGGGGATCTTCCCACCTCAGCCTCCAAAGTAGCTGGGACTATAAGTGTGCCACCATGCCCAGCTAATTTTTGTATTTTTTGTATGAACAGGCTTTTGCCATGTTGCCCAGGCTGGTCTTGAACTCCTGGGCTCAAGCAACCCAGTGCCTTGGCCTCCCAAAGTGCTGGGATTACAGACGTCAGCCACCACGCCTGGTCTGTAATTAATTTAAATTTTGATAGGCGCACATGAGTAGTGGTTAGATTGGACAGCAGTCTTCTATAATTTTGAAATGCTTTTTGTATTCTGGCACACTGGTTCCTTACAGTATCTTACACACGAGGAAATGTACATCTCACTGAGATGAGGGACAAGCCCAGGTCTCCAAGACAGCATCTGCAGAAGTCCTTTCTTGATGCCATGACCAGTGGTCTTTCCACATTACCCTTCTAGACATAATCAACAACACTACAAAGGTCATCTGTGCATGTGACTTTTTAAAAACAAGTATTTGTCTCAGCCTACAGTCTCAGCTGGAATTTGAGTAGCCCACTCACGGTTTTGTGTGGTTTGGTTTCAAAAAGGGTGGGGTAAGAGCTGATGCTTCCCTTCCCCAGTGACCTTTTTTTCTCTGGCTCTACATCTGTTTTTGAAAGCTGAATTATTTTGTAGCTCTATAGTCTTGCGTTATCACCAAAGTGATCTCACCTTAAAAGTTATCATTATTTCTTTTTTTGAGACAGAAAAATAAAAAAAAAGGAGAACAGTTTCTGTCTGAGCATGAATTAAATGGCATATTTAAAAATCATCATTCATGACCTTCTAGTTCTTTGCCATCAGGTTCATGTTGAAAGAGCTTGAGTCAGGGGCCTCCAGACCTGAGTCCTGGTCCCAAATCTGCCCTAGTAGCATGCAGGGGTAATATAAACTGATAAATAACTTGGTGAGTTGTCGACCCAGGGACTAGATAGAAAAGCCCCATAAGCACCATCTAAACTCTGAGGGTCTAGGTATTTAATATTTATGGATTAAATCCTTTGCATAATTTCAATTGTTTTTACCATGCAATTGAAATCGTCTACTCCTTAGACAAGAAGGCAGGGGTGGTGTGATACTCACCTTGGTAATCTTAGCTCTTAGCAAAATAATTCACCCAGAGCAGGTACTGAAAAGTGTAGTCCTTGAATAAGACAAGAAAGGAAGGTAGGTAGAAATGAAGGGAGAAAATATAGGAATGAAGACAGGTGGGAGGGAAGGAAAGAGAAAACAAGCACTCTTGTTACCAATCAATTACTTTCCATACTTTATCTCATTCTTTAATCTCTCCAACAACTGGATAAGTGATATATCAATGGAGAACCTGAGGGTCGGAGAGGTCAAGTAACTCGCTGAAGGCTACACAGCTGCCAAGTAGTGACGTTTCTTCTCTAGTGGCAACTCACCAAGCTAGAATCCAGATTCTCAGATTATCGCTTCCATTTCTAAGGCTGGTGAGAATGGGGAAATTAGCGTCTTTGCTGAGTACCTATGCCCCAAGCAAAGCCCCACAGTTGACCTGAGAAAGATGAAGGTGTCAGATCAGTTCTTTCCTGCAGTTATTTCTCTTCTTGACATCAAGCAAATCTTAAACCAGGTTCCTGGGTTGACATTCTCAAGCATATGGATTTGGAGAGAGGGCCTTTCTCAGCTAGGGAAGTATGTTAATTTCACACAGGCCTTCTCAGCAAGTTGGAGAGGCCATTCTCTGAACCATTTGATCTCATCTTTTGTCTGGATTTAGAATGGATATCTTTTCCCCCTTTAAATATCACCCTTCTTACAGTCCCTCTTCATCAAACTCTTTGTTGTAGATGATTAGACCAGGAAGAGAGAAGGTGGCTGCCCAACAAGCTTGGGAAAGGCCAGAGAGGAGGGGTGACCAGTCTCAGGAACCCCTGAACTCCAAGACTGAATCCCACATAATTCCCTGTGTCTGAGGGAGCCTTTGTGAAGTCATTGAAAGGAAGTGGACCTGGGAAGGGGTGGTGGCCTTCTCACCCACAGTGCTCAGAGGGGCTTGGGTTGCTTCTAATGACTAGGTGGGGAGAGGACACACTTAGCTGGAAGACAGCTGCCTGGCACAAAAATGGGGTGATGAGAGAAGGTGCAGGATTCCAGCAGTCTTAGGTTTAGCCCCCGGTCCCTGCTTCTTTGGGACATCCCTGCCTCATTGGGACATCCCTACCACTCTGCCCCATCTTTTGTAGGGAGCTATGTGAACTGACATGTAGATAACAAAACCAGTCACGTGGTCTCGAGGTCATAATCCAGATCTATAAAGGGTGAGAAATAAGTGACTTATTGAACAAATTCAAAAAGTGGTAAAATAGGAAAGAGCAGATGTTTCAAGGTAGTATAGTAAATTATTTAAGGACCGTATGGTTATGCAGACTGGGGTTTGAACCCAGACTTAACCGTGCAGAGACTCAGTTCTCTGCAATGAGAATTAGAGATAAAAATCTCTCAGACAGTGTAAGTTCTTACTAAGTGGTGGATACTCGAATGAATCCATGAAATCAACTAGTCCAATTCCTCATTTGGATGAAGAAAGTGAGGCCCAGAGATGGGAAGTGACTTGGTGAAGGTTGCACCGTAAGCTAATAGCGAAGCTAAGATGGAAACAGTTTGCTCTTGCTACTAAAATCAAGTGTCATCAGAGGAGTTCTGTAACCAAAGTCCCTCTTTATTTCAAAAGCTGGATCTGGGGTGCATACAAATTGGGAGATAGTATCATGCACATCCGAGAGATTTGAAAAATGACTATGCTTTCCTTTGGAATATTATGATTATATTTCTGGATGGTGTTTTCTTTGGAACAGAAATGAAAAACTATAATTTTAAACCAGGGAGCTGACATGCTGAATAGTTACTACTGCTCGAACATGGAATGATGTAGAGACTAGTTCTGTTTTTGGAAAGAATATAAAAATGGAAAGAAACCTTAAAAATGAGAGATAGAAAGGAGTTGTTTGTTCTTGCAGTCTGAGGCCACCAAAGTCTAGGATCTTCATTTTGACTAGAAATATGTTGACATGATTCCTTTCATTGAATTCCTGGGTAGTTTGAGTTGTGGGGTAAGAGATATCTTCTATTTTGTATGATGAGTTGGGCACATTGCACAAGCTGAGATTGTTAGAGACTTATAAATGACTGTTAATATAGTCACGTTTTTATAATGGTGCCCAGCCCTTGCATGATCTCCTGTAATTCTTGTGAGGCTTTGAAAAGAGTGGTCTTTTTATCACTTATATTTTTCAGATGAAGAAATCAAGGCTCAGAGGTAACTTGCCAAGTGTCATCAGTGCGGGAAGTGGCTAAGATGGGCACTGAGACATGAGTTTTTTGACATTATGTGAAATTCTTTGTACTCACTTCAAGAATGGAGACAATCACCCTGGGCTGGCTGCTTTTGGGGTTTACCCTATGCTCTGGGCAATAGCTCAGGGTGGCAGCTGACTGATTTTCCTATCCATGCACCTAGCTTAGTGCCCCTTCTGCCTCTTCTTCCATCATGCAAGGCAGGGCAGGTGTGTGTGCATACTGTGCTCATTCTACCCCCCTCATAATTCCTTTTTAGTAATCATGTCCCTTTAATTTAGCCATGATAATGGGGATTCTTCTTTTTTTCTGATTCCTGGGGTCCTAGTTCCTGCCTCATGGCCCTGGTCCTATCACTGGGCTTCAGCTTTGTGCCACTCTTTTGCAGACACTGTTGCCTGCCTTTTCTTGCTTGCTCACAGAAGTCTGATTTTGCTTAGGTGTCTGTTCTCTGTGACTATCAAGAAAGGCTGGGCTCTGCAATTGCCCCAGGCTCAGGGAGTGACTCCTGACTGGTCTAAGCCAATAATCATGGAACCAGTCACTTCACAGTGATTGGTTTAGGCATTGGCATGTGAACTTAGTTTGGCCAATGAGATATGAATGGAGATCTGCTCAGGGGCTTCCTGGAAAGGTTTTCCTCATTTTCAGGAAGGAGTGTTGGGTGCTCTGTTGTTGCTCCTGAATACTGATGTGCCTGCATATAATGAATGCAACTGCAGTTCTTGTTTGGGTGACCATAAAAGTTGCAAAACTTAGGAGAACACGCTGAGCATGGCAGCATGGAAGGTTGGAGGTAAACCTGGGTCCATCATGAAGTCATTGAGCCTCTGAAGTAGCCATCCCTGTTAACAATCCTCCTTTGGTCCTTCTCTTAGTGTTTGAGCCATTGGCTTTTTTCCCCCTATAACTTGCAGCCAAAACCATCCTCATGATAAAACACATCTCAATAATCAGTCTGCTTCCCTACTCCCTTCTTAGGATTTGCTTTTGGAGTCTTCACGTTCTCCCTTTCCTGAGACCCCTGCTCGGGAGTGTGACCCATTCAACATCTCAGGAGAGGAGCTGGGAGCTGGGAGTGGGACTGGGGTGCCACTGGGAGGGGCATGAGTTTACAAAAGAGTGCTGCCCTTCTAGTACCTTCTCTTGTGTCTCATGGCCTGACTACCAACACTATGTGACTTCATGCCTTTCAACAACAACAAAAAAATTAGCTTCTGAAACAAAGTTGAAAAATACTACTTTTGGAGAATGGACCTAGGGCAGAAATCATTACAGTTCCTGCTATTTCCTGCCTACTGCTTTTTCAAAGAAAACTCTTTGACATAGTCTGTTTGAGCTGCTATGACAAAATATCTTGCACTGGGTAATTTATAAACAACAGAAGTTTATTTTTTATAGTTCTGGAGTCTGATCAAGACACCAACTGATTGGGTGGCTGGTGAGTGCTCGCTCTTTCCTTCAAAGATGGTGCCTTCTAGCTGTGTCCTAACATGGTTGATGGGGCAAACAAGCCCCCTCAGGCCTCTTTTATAAGGATGCTAATTCAATTCAAGAGAGTGTAGGTGCTGTGTGCACCTCTGCTTTTGTGGAAAGTGAAATTCAAAACCTCCAGTGGTGCAGCGAGGGTCCTGAAAGCAGATGCCAGGTTAACCCACAGCATCATCCATGCCAGCACCAGCTCTGCTTGTTCACAGATGGGCAGCTCTGCTGTGGGCTTCTTAGCTTCAAAATTCTTGAAAACTCAAAGCTTTTGGTATCTTTCATTTGGTATAATTAGAATTAATTCCTATGAGTAAATACTAATGCAGAGTAAATTCTACCAAGTCAGAAATTACCAAGAGAATCAATATTTGCCAAGTACATTCTTTGTGACAGGCACCGTGTTAAGTCCTTTACATACATTGCCTCACTGAATCTTCACCAATGACTCAATTATTATCCCTATTTTATAGTTGAGGAAATTGAGGCACACAGGGGTTAATTTGCCCCAGCCACACAGCTAGAAAGTGGTGAAGCCAGAATTTGAATGCGGGCAGTCTGACTTCAGATGGCAGGCACTTAACCACTGTGGTCTTCTCATTGTAACTAATAACTACCTTCAGTTTACAGATGTGGAAAATGAGACTCAGAGTGGTGAAATTATTTGACCAAGCCACACAGCTAGTAAATGATAGAGCCAAAGTCTGATCTGAGGCTCCATAGTGTTTGTACTTTTCATCGTGGAACAACTTCTCCCTGCTGCATGGTGGTATAGGCAGCAGCACATATGTAATGTGAAGTATCTGGTTGCAGCCTTGAAACAATATCACACACTATGGCTTATTAGTCCCCCATTTACAGATGAGCCAAACAGAGTTAAAGTAACTTGCCAAGAGCACAAAGCTCTGTGTGTGGGAGCCTGGGTTCCCATCCTTCCCCCATGGGTTGGCCTCTAGCCTGAAAAACTCTTCCCTCCACTCTTGCCCTTGCCAAATCCTATGCATCACTTATATCTTAACTAAAATGCCACTTCCATAGGGGGACCTTCTCTGTTCCTCTAAACTAGTTCAGTATCCCTTTCATGGAGATTTTTAGTACATCCTTTAATTTTCTTTCTCACTTTTTAATTGACTGTTTGTGTGATTATTTTATAAATACTGTTTCCCTTAGACTGTCCGCTCCCTGAGAGCAGAGCCCACATTAATATTGTTTAACAGTATTGCCAGTCCTTAACTCAGTGTTCAGCATATAGCTGACACTCTGAAAGTGAGTTATTATTGTATATAACATACATATATAAATATATATGCCTGCATATGTTGATATAGAAATGATAATTAAATATGAGTGTCATGAATATGTGTGTATATATGTGTATCTTTGTGTGTGTGTGTGTGTGTGTGTGTGCATGTATGTATGTGGATGTGTTTTTGTGTGTATATATGTGTATCTTTGTGTGTGTGTGTGTGTGTGTGTGTATGATAGTCATTAGGTACACTGAGTTTCTTTTCATTCATGCATCAATCACAGAGATGCCAATTAGCAGCATGATGGTTTCAGCTCCCTGATTCCTTGCTCTTGGCAGACATTGCCAATCAATCTCTATTCTCTCTTCTGCTGAGACCCAAGGGAGCCTCTAAATCCTTCTCAAGGCAGTGTTCCAGATAGCCACTATCAAGTAATTGGACTTGGCCCAAAAAATGAAACATGGACATCCTGAGTGAGGAAACTGTCCTCAGATATTACATGCAACTGTAGTTTTCTGCCACTGAAGTCACCTGGGAAACTAAAAAATACTGAGCTTGGTGTCCTCATCCAAAGATTCTAATTAATTGATGATTGATTCTAATAGGCCAAGAAGCACTGGCTAACCAAGTGGTGTCTAATCTGGATGGTTCTTTTCTAAAATATTTTTTTCCTTGTGCCATGCAAGTTCTCTTTATTTTCTTTTATGTGGAGTGTGTAGTAACTCTACTGTGGTAGACTTGGCATTGAAGATACAGAATAATGAAAAGATTGGTCTTGATTCCTTAGTAACTCTTATACTAGTGAAGGAGACAGACAGGCATAAGGAACTCTTGGGGGAGGCAGATTGTTATGAGTTAATTTATGGATGTATGAAAGTATGGGGCAAGTGTGTCAGTGGAGGAAATAAATTCTACCTGAGAGGATCTGTGAAAACTTTTTGGAGGAGGTTGGAGTTGAACTAACTCTTAAGGGACAAATGACTGGAAAACTGTGGTGAGTTCAAACCATAGAAGACTTTGAATACTAGATAAAGCTATGTGGAGTTGGTGGAGTAAAGGAAACAACATGGTTTTCAGAGTTGACCTTCAGGAAATAAACTTTGGTAGCAGGATGGAGGATGCATTGGAAATGGACAATTGAGACAACAGTGTTGGAACAAAGTCTTGAGTCTGATTCATGGCTGTGGACATTGAGTCTAGAGGGGAAAATAATACAAACGTGAATTGGAGGTGAAATGGGATTTTGGCAATATAGGAGAAATATTGAATATGACTCATAAGGTAAACTTATGAAAATTAATTGTGCTTTTGAGAAGTGTCTGTTCATATCCTTTGCCACTTTTTGATAGGGTTGTTTGTTTTTTCTTGTACACTTGTTTAAGTTCTTTGTAGATTCTGAATCTTAGCCCTTTGTCAGATGGGTAGATTGTGAAAATGTTCTCCCATTCTGTAGGTTGCCTATTCACTCTGCTGATAGTTTCTTTTGCTGTGCAGAAGCTCTTTATTTAATTAGATCCCATTTGTCTATTTTGGCTTTTGTTGCTATTGCTTTTGGTGTTTTAGTCACGAAGTCTTTGCCCATGCCTATGTCCTGAATAGGATTGCCTAGGTTTTCTTCTAGGATTTTTATGGTGTTAGGTCTTACATTTAAGGCTTTAATCCATCTTGAGTTAATTTTTGTATACAGTGTAAGGAAGGGATCCAGTTTCAGCTTTCTACATATGGCTAGCCAGTTTTCCCAGCAC
>NW_012101659.1:2852-36412 GCF_000951045.1 Mandrillus leucophaeus | reverse complement strand
TGGTCTATATATCTGTTTTGATATCAGAACCATGCTGTTTTGGTTACTGTAGCCTTGTAGTATAGTTTGAAATCAAGTAGCATGATGTCTCCCGCTTTGTTCTTTTTGCTTAGGATTGTCTTGTCTATGTGGGCTCTTTTTTGGTTCCATATGAACTTTAAAATAGTTTTTTCCAATTCTGTGAAGACATTTATGCAGCCAACAGACATATGAGAAAATGCTCATCATCACTGGTCATCAGAGAAATGCAACTCAAAACCACAATGAGATACCATCTCATGCTAGGTAGAATGGCAAGCATTAAAAAATCAGGAAAAAACAGATGCTGGAGAGGATGTGGAGAAATAGGAATGGTTTTACACTGTTGGTGGGAGTGTAAATTAGTTCAACCATTGTGGAAGACAGTGTGGAGATTCCTCAAGGATCTAGAACCAGAAATACCATTTGACTCAGCAATCCCATTACTGGGTATATACCCAAAAGATTATAAATCATGCTACTGTAAAGACACATGCACATGTATGCTTATTGTGGCACTATTCACAATAGCAAAAACTTGGAACCAACTCAAATGTCCATCAATGATAGACTGGATAAAGAAAATGTGGCACATATACACCATGGAATACTATGCAGCCACAAAAAAGGATGAGTTCATGTCCTTTGCAGGGACATGGATGAAGCTGGAAGCCATCATTCTCAGTAAACTATCACAAGGACATAAAACCAAACACTGCATGTTCTCACTCATAGGTGGGAGTTGAACAACGAGAACACATGGACACAGGGTGGGGAACATCACACACCAGGGCCTGTTGGGGGGTGGGGGGCTGGAGAAGGGATAGCATTAGGAGAAATGTAATGTAAATGACGAGCTGATGGGTGCAGCACACCAACATGGCGCATGTATACCTATGTAACAAACCTGCATGTTGTACACATGAACCTTAGAACTTAAAGCATAATAACAAATAAAAAAAAGAAAATTAATTGTGCACTTTCTGTTATTGTTTTGCATTACACTGTAAGCTCATTGGAAATAGCAGCTACCATTTATTGCATTCTTAACCTGGCCCTGGTATGGTATCAAAAGACAGAAAGATTGGT
The DNA here is from genome assembly GCF_000951045.1 of Mandrillus leucophaeus. NCBI lineage: Eukaryota > Metazoa > Chordata > Mammalia > Primates > Cercopithecidae > Mandrillus > Mandrillus leucophaeus. The sequence continues at coordinate 35,305 of NW_012101659.1, read as the reverse complement.
CTCGATTCCCTAGTGGCCCTCATGCTAATCTTCCCATTAATCCTCATAACAATTCTACTTAGCTTTCTGTCATGTTATTTCCATTTTACATATGGGGATACTGAAATTAGAAATATATTAAATGACTTTCCCTGGGTTACAAAGCCAATAAGTGGCAGAGTCAGGAAGCAAGCACAGATAATTTAATCCCCGAGCAAACACATTGAAGTGTTATAATTGTCTTAACTACTTCTCTACTCCAGAGGTTCTCAGGGATGATTTTGTGCCCCCTACTTATGGGGGACATTTAGTAATTTCTGTAGATAGTTTTGGTTGTCCCAACTTGGGGGGGAATGTTGCTATTTAATGTGTTGAGGCCAGGGATTCTGCTAAAAATCCTATAATGCACAGGACAGTGTTCACTCCTACCCTGCCCCCAAGAAAGAATTATGTGATTCCAAATGTCAATAGTGCTGAGGTTGAAAAACCTGGTTCTATTCCCAGGGCCTCACCTCAATGCCTGGCACATAGTAGGCTCAATCTACATGTTTGTTCAATTAAATAGAACTAGTGAAGATGAATTCATATACATACATTTATGTAAATTTAAATATTATGGTAATGAAGATCCTTACAAATATATATACTAAAGATCCTTACAAGTATACATTCTTTAATCCTGATGTATTCTCCTGATCATAGAAACTCCACTGTGTGTGTCATCTTCATTTCCTGTAATATCTGTAGCTTTGTGATGATGCTTCTCATTTATTCTATTCCAAGTCTTATCTCCTGTAATTATGCTGTCTCCTGGTTTGGCCGTGGTCCCATGGATAGGAATTTCATGTTAAATCCTCCAGTTGCTGTACTGACTTAGGAAAGATTTGGGGTTTGCGTGTTTTTCTTTCTTGTTCCTCCCCCATCCTGTTGGAATTCATTGCATCATCCCTGTACTTTCCTAGCATGATTACATGGTATGGGCTAGCTGGGAGTTGGGGGATGTGGGGGTCAATGTCTACTTTGGAGAATGGCCTGCCTGCTCTGGCCCACCAAATAAACCCCCTAAATAATCAGATCTATGTCAAAGCTCGCTGAATGAAGTGATTGTGGCTGGAAGCCTCGGTTCCCATCCAGAAGATGACATATTCCTGAACTTAAGTGATGTGGGCTTGAAAAGTTCTATTTCCTGTTGCAAACCAAATGGACTTTGCAAATCCAACCTGATTACATTACCCTATATCAGATTTCCAGATGACAGCTGTTGCTCAATCTTCTCCTACCCCCACCCCTGTTAGGCTTTGGAATTTTTTAAATTAAAAATTTAAAAAATGACAGCTACTTCAAAGTTTTTGCTCATTTCCACAATTTCTACATTTCTCATTTTTATTTCATTCTGTCAAAATTGCCTTTGTTGCAGCTGCAATTAGGGAGAAAGATACTTAACTTGCACTGCAATTAGGGAGAAAGATACCTAACTTGCATGGCCTGCTTTAGCAATAGGGTGATTTTTGGGAAAGAGCTGGAGAGTAGGGGAGTCATCTGGATCTGCAACACGATGAGAGATCAATTAGCTTCTCCAGTGAACCCTAAAGTCTGGTTGTAGGGGTAAACTGCATTTGATCTAGCCAGGTTCTCCAAGGATGCACCAGGACAAGCTAGTGAGCATGGAAATTCACTCAGACCTACATCTTCACTTTCACTGGACCTTCTTGATCTTCTAAGCTATTGGATACTATTGTACATCATACATCCACTGGCCTAGAAGGGCAAGTGTAAACACCAGCTGGAGGTGAGGAAATTACTCAGGATCACTCTCCCGTCTGTTGCCCCACATATGATTTTATTTGATTAGTGGTTTTAGTGTCAGTAAGGGTGCATTGTATTAAAAATAACAAGGAAAGCAAACAAACTGAACAGTTCAGAGATAAAACTTTGACCTCAGATAGTGCTGTGGCCGAAGACGTGATCTCTTTTCATTTTCTGCCTGGTTTCATACTAAGTCTCCTTCTGTCTTTGTACCCAAGACGCATATCAACTGCTCTTGGAGAAACATGTCTCCTTGGTCTCATCCAGTAGATACGAAAAACTTCTTTCCTGAGATTTCCAGCATAAGTATTGAGATTCATTCTGAATATACTAAAGTCACAGAATTGTCCTAAGGCATGGCCTAAGTTATGAGCTCTGTTCCTGGGGAGCAGACAGAAGTCAGACAATTGGGAAGGAGGAGAGTAGACAGCAAGGAGGCAGCCAACAAATGTCCACTGTGAAGTTTGTGCTTCGTCTTCTTGGCCTTCGATTCTCAGCAATCTATTAAAATACTGGCTTGACCTACTGCCTTCCTTTGTGTTTGAGGAGCCTCACTACCGTATTTCACATTCTATGAAATCCATTTGCTACTACTGTCCACTTTGTCACTAGCCAAAAGTCTAGACCTACTGCTTTTTAACAGGGTAGAAAGGGTGATAAAATTTTGACAATCTTAACTGTGAAGCATTTATTTTTCAGAGAAATATTACGAATGAAAATGAATTAATAAATTTACTCATTCATATTCATTCATTCTTTTATTCTAATGCTTCTTTGTTCTTCATTCTTTTGTCTACTCATTCATCCCATCAAAAAACATATGTTAAGTATCTACCACATGCCAGTCACTGTGCAAGATTTTTAGATACTAGGATGAACAACACACCAAGCCCAAGGAGTTCAAAATGAAATAAGAGGCATATAAATAATTAACAGTCATGAAATATGTCTGGTAAAATAACAAAGAAGTCTTTCAACACAGCCACTTCCCTAAACTCCAAAACGTTGTGCTTTTTTTGTGTGTTGCTAGTCAGTTTCTATTTCCTATCTATTTCCTTTGTCTAAATGTCCTCAGCTTGTCACGATTTTACCCTACTTATGATTACTGTCTTTCTTTGACTTAGGAAGATTATCTTGCATTCTACTCCTACGAGTCCACAAAATTAGTAATAAGATCATTGAGTTGCATGTGCATCTGGGGGGGCACCTCAATAAATACATGGTTGATGACCAGAAGAACGTCAATCTTTTCAAAATGGTTTCTCAATTTCACTGTGGCAAAGACTTTTCCTTATGCAGGGAATCTTCTATTCTACCATTGTTAGAAAAGGGAAGCCTATGTTTTTATTTAATTGAATTTAGGTTTTTTAAAAGTAAGCTATTTTCTTTTTTTTCAGGAAGATATATTAAGAGTCACATAGAAATACCAGTACAATGGAAAGAGAATGAGACTTATCGTCAGATAGAACTAAGTTTGAACCTCTGCTTTGCCATTTGGTAGCTCTGCTACCTTGATTTCTAACCTCCTTGAACTGTATTGTTTTTTTCTGTAACAGTACCTCCTGCACAGGACAGTGGGGAGGATCACATTAGATACATGTGAGAGCACTTAGCACAGCACTTGGGGTGTGGAGATCTTGGTAGCAGATAATCTCCTCTCTCTGTTTCTCCTTTTCTATTTATTCCTTACTTTTGTCTAAAACAGTTTACACTCTCTATAAGAATAGGTAATCCCAGCACTTTGGGAGGCCGAGGCAGGTGGATAACCTGAGGTCAGGAGTTCAAGACCAGCTTGACCAACATGGTGAAACCATGTCTCTACTAAAAATACAAAAATTAACCAGGCATGGTGATGCACGCCTGTAGTCCCAGCTACTCAGGAAGCTGAGGCAGGAGAATCACTTGAACCCGGGAGGCGGAGATTGGCAGTGAGCCGAGATGGTGCTATCGCACTCCAGCCTGGGCAACAGAGCGAGACTCCATCTCAAAAAAAGAAGAAGAAGAAAAAAAGAATAGGTCATGGGGGTTATGAATAGTGAGCAATCTTTGAGTAGTGACTTTTAGCATGTTTTTGACGATAACTTTTATCTTGTGGCATCAATGAGTATACAGTTTTTAAAAGTTTGAAAACAAATATGCAACTTACGGAATTTTTGTCTTGAATCAAGTATGTGGGCATGAAAATGAATGTAGCATATGAGGAGCTATTATTTCTCAAGCAAAGTGACATACCTTGAGCACTTTTAGCTAATATAGCTCTCCGTGTTCTATGTTGTACCTTAGTGGTTTGTAATGTTAGCAGATTCACAAAGGAGTAACTATTGCCCTCACACGTAATGAGAGAGAACAATATTTTTTTCAGCAGCTTCTATGAGCTAGCGACTGTGCTATGTGCTTTCTGCTTTCACATATATTTTTTTAATCCTCCCTAATAAAACATCCCAGATTCTTGGACCTCGATGTCAAGAGAAGAATATGATATTGCTGTTGCTTTTGCAAGCTTTTCTGTTTCATCACTGGCATCTCTAGCAGTTGTTGTGGGAAATCTCTCCAAAAAGCCAGGCATAACAATTGGTAATGCTTCACACATAATGGGCCCATTTGCAGATGAGGTTACAATTTGCTTCTCACATCCATTCTGAGAAATGCAAATCTTTACATTGCCTGTTTATTTATCTGGACTTCCACTTTCAGATCCATGATACGAAATCAGAATTTGTAACAATATTTAAAAATATACTCTATTCACAAAATACTATACATTTATAAGCTACCATTTCAATATTATTTTCTAACATTTTCTTATAAGTAAACAAAATTCCATGAATTTAGCTGACACTGGAGTTCTGTAGTTCTTGCCGACTAAAAAGAATCTCCTAAGATTGCAGGGAGCTGAGATCGTGCCACTGCACTCCAGCCTGGTAACAGAATGAGACTCCATCTCAAAAAAAAAAAATCTCCTAAATCTATCTGCTTTTCTCCATTTTATAGGCCACAGTTCCAATTTCTTCTATTTCACACTGCATGCTCGCAATAATGGGAGATGTTTTTGGTGTTTACTATGTACCAGACACTGTTTTGGGTGCTTTCCACATATGATCACACTTAATCCTAATACCATCTTTAGAGATAAGAAGTATTTGCACACCCATCTTTGGATATAGAAACTGAGGCACCAAGAAGTTAATTTTTTTTTTTTGCCCACAACCTGTGACAAAATTAGGAACCAAATTCAGGCAGACTGACTCCAGAGCTCATGATTTGGGCTGTGACCCACTTTTATCACAACATCAATGCAAGTTTCCTAACTGGTTTCCCTGCATTCACTCCTGACCTTCTAGGAAACGTCTCCACCCTGCAGCTTGTTTAAAGCTTGTTCTGTCTACAACACAGTATTATTATTAGCTATAGTCCTCATGCTGCACATTACACCTCTGGACTTCTTCATTCTACGTAACTGAAAGTCTGTATGTACACTTTGGCCTACTTTTACCTACTTCCTCCTGCTTCCTGCACTAAGAGAGTAGATTTTAGGTGCTCTTACAGTAATAACAAAAGGTAACTATGTTAGGTGGTGGATAGAATGATTTGCTTAACTGCAGTAATCATTTCACTATGTATATGTATATCAAAACAACTTATATCCTTGAATATATATGATAAAAAAATTCATTCTGATCATATCACCCTCTTGCTTGAAACTTCCAATGACTCTCCTCTGTTTTAAGTATAAATCCCAGACCCTTTTCATGGGCCTCAGGGCCTTGCCCACCTGCGGGCCTCATCTTGCTATGGTCACTTTAGGTTCATGAACCATCTGATTATGTAGAAGAATATATGGTGCTCTCTCCTTCAAGGGCCTTTGAAAGAGCAGTTTTTCCACCTGGATTGTTGAGATTGCTTTCCTTGTATTCTGTTTCAGATCTTACTGCCAACAGCTCTCTTTTCGTCTTAGACAGCCATGACTCTTCTTTGCTTGTTTTTTGCATACCTCCCTGATTTTTCCTCTTCATCCCCTTTGTATGCTTCTTCCCCTTTTACCTCAGGGATCCATGCGAGTTCCTGCCTCCCCTCAAGTCTTCCACCCCTTCTCAACTCATAAACTCTTCTGGGGTTAAGCAAACCTATAGCTTAAACTAATGCTACTGTGAATTCTTGCCAAATTTCATTTTAAAACTTCATGCTGGCCTTTGGATTCTTATATACAGCTGACTTCTAGATGTCTCTTCTGGAAATATGCCCAAGGACTTCAGATTCAATATGGTCAAAACTGTGTCCATTATCTTGTAAACTGCCAATTAGTCATGTTATTTCCATGGTCAATGGCTTTTCCATTCAATGAATCGTCTGTACCAGAAACCTCAAGATCATTCTTAACCTTCCTCTTTTATTTACCAGGTCTATAAGTCCTATCAAATTCATCTCTATTTAATGTGCTTTGCCTTCTCCATTCCTGTTATCTTTAACCTGGTTCTGATGTATATCATCTCTCTTCTGAAATAGTGCAAAACGTGTCCACGTGGTTCATACTCCACATTACCTCTAACAGAAGGAATCAAATCAAAGGGCTCAGTTTAATATGATCAATATATCTGACAATCAGGAATACCCCATTACAATAGAAATGGTATTGATACACGATCAGTGACTCGGTGATACAAATTCCCTCGACCTAGTCTTAGCTGCTTCACAGAATCCGACCATCTCTATGTTGAGAATGAAACAACAGTAGAAAAAGCCACAGTGGTGGTAGCTACCACCACAACCTTCCTATAATAACTTCCAGGATTTATGGCACTCGGATTGTAAATTGGGCCCAATTCAAACGTTTCATATGTTTTATTTAATCTATGTATTCATTTGAAAGTGATCTTGATGCAGTAGTGGATTTTTAAAAATCTATACCTTTCTAGCAGGACCAGATTCTCTTTGGGAACCCATTTCCATTGTGTGTAGTATCGGTGAGATTATAACTCACGTGCCCTGCGTCAACTGGCAAGGGAGTGGTGGGCTCAAGTGAATGCTCCACGGGGACTTTAAATGTTAAAGAGACACATAAGAATGGAAAAAAATATTAGAGGCTCATTTACTTCCACAGCAGTGCCTGAATGAGATGGTTTAGTAGTCTTTTCAGTCAGGCCCTCAATACCATGCTGATTCCTGTCCTGATGCCTGTTCTGTTTCCAAGCCTGGCTCTCCAGCCTTCAGCTATTTGTCTATTCCTGATCTGCCTAAATATTTTACCAATACATTTCTTTTCTTCTTCCTCTTCCTTTTTCTTTTTCTTCCTTTTCTTCTGCTTCCTCCTCCTCCTTTTTCTGTGGTTGAAATTAATGAAAGTGGATTTCTGTTTACTGAAGCCATAGAACCCCAGCTGATATGGAGATCATCTCATGAGAACTGTTTGTTTTAAAGATGGGAAAACTGTGGTCTCTCTGTAACTTACCCCAGGTTATACAGTGAGTTAATGGCATGATCTAGACTAAAAGCATCTTTCATCATTCCTAGTGTAGTATTCTTAATGGCATAGTGGTTCAAGAATGGTCCATAGGCCCAGAATCTCCTGGTTTGAACACTTGGTTTTACCACATACTTTTCTGTTTGATTTTGACTCTGTCACTTAATCTCTTTCTGCCTCAGTTTTCTCTCTTGTAAAATGGGGATAATAATGGCAGCTACCCTATAGGGCTGTTGTTTAGGTTATGTTGCTTAATATTGCATATATAAAGCATGCATTCACCATGCATTCACCATACCTGGTACATAGTAAGAGAGAAATAAGTTTAGTAATTACTATTGTTATTATTTTCACTGCACCAACTGGTCATTTAGGAATATTGTCATTTAAAATACTTTGTAATTTCCAACACGAGTAAAGAATACTTTAATTGAATTATGCAAGTTTTTCTTAGTCAAGGAAGCCTAATTAAGGATATCCAAAGGGCTTCTTCAGCATGGTGTTTGTGGCTTGGTAGTTGATACCTTTTTCTCTCTCTCTTTTTACTCTGAAAAAAATCACTGAAAAGACTTTTATTTTCTTCTTTTTTCTAACCAATGAAAAGCACATCAAAGTACAGAGTGTTTGACAAGAGGACCAGTTGGTTCCATTCAGGGGCACATTATGAATTGTTCACTTTTGACAGGGGGAACAATTCATTACTTTTTGTTTATGTAGCACCTCCCAAGGGCCCATTTCTAAGTGGTTCACAAAAGGCTTGGTCTCATTGGAACACACTTATCCTTTGGGGTTCCCAGGGACTGAAGATCATGTGTGCAAATAAAATAAACTCACCCTGAAGGCCAGTAATTTAGATTAATAAAGAGCTATGTTTATACAACTCCATTAACAAAATTCTACATGGCAAGTCGAACCCAATTTTCTCAGGCTGCACAACTATTTCTAAACAAGACTTGATGAAGGATGGTTAGTTTGTGGGTATACACAATAAGGAGAAAGTCTTTTCATAGTCTTCAGATCCCTGAGACTCCATTTCTATATCCCTCCCTTTTTTCAGGAGGCCACTCAGAGGTTGAAGCAGCTGGAATATGGAAGATTCTGTGTCTGCAGGAGTTAACTCAGGCCCACTATGCACCCGCTCAACCCTCCATCCTTCCATCATTAATTGATTCATGTACTTATTTAAGAAAAATGTCTTTCAGGTACACAATAACACTAGTGTCCCAGCTCTTTGCTCATATCTTGCTCTCCAATCTGGTAGGAGAACCAGGTGAGGAAAAAGCATATCAGGATCGAGAGATCCCTACGTTATATAATACCCAGTAAATTTTATCTTGATCCTCATAATGTCCATGTGAAAGACGTAGGGCTCGGTTTTATCCTTTCTCTCTCCTAAGAGAATGAATGCAGAAAGCTGTTCTAACTTTGGGCAGTTATGAGACTTGTCCAAAAGAAAAGAAACTCCTGTTTATTTGGCATGGATTATGTATCAGGCATGACATGAGAGGTTTTCGTGTTCATAATCTCATTGCATTGTCCAGGAGACACTGTGAAATGTGTGTGTGTGTGTGATGTGTGTGTATGTGTATCCACTTGATAGATGAATGAGGAAGCACAGAACAGTTATGGAAATGCTGAGGTCACCAGGAAGTGGGAGGCTAAAAAGTTGATTGTTTTCTAATGGCCTCATGCTGCCTCCCCAGAGACCACATAGGATCAAAGCCCTCACCCACTGCCAACCCCAGTCCCTCTGTGACATCCTGGCTTTCTTCCCCTTTTCTCCCAAGGTTTCAATGAGAAGGGTCAGAAAGGAAAACCACAGTGCCAACACAAATAGCTGAGGAAGGACCAGGGTGGAGAAGGGCCCTTGGGAGTGTGTGGTTGTACAAAGATAACATTTTCCACGAGGGCTAAGGAGCCCAGGGACCATGTGCCTTTCCCATTGGCATTTCCTGACCAGTGGCTGATCAGCCTTTCCCTCCTTATTTATACCCTGACTCAACAATGATAGAGCTTTGTGCTCTGAGAAGTCTTTGTAAACTTTTCCTAGAAATTCTGTTCTTTCGGCTCCTGTACTGGCTCTCATTATTTTCTTTTCTTCCTAGATGCTTACCTCACTTGAATTCAATGACTATCTCTATTAGGTGATCCCAGATCTGTACTTCCAGCCTAGGCCTGTCTCTTGAGCACCATGCATCCCATTCATGAGGGTGCCCAATGGCCCTCTGCATCTGAATCTGTCTATCAAGGTACTCTATTCTTGCATTCTCTATTTTAGGTAACAGTAACACTCTGCAGCTTGTGTCTTCTAATAAAAATTAATTCATTGATTGGAGATCATTACTGATGGACTTATCTCACAGTCTTTTCTTCCCCTTAATTTGAGTACTTACCTGAGTATCAGGCAATGTGCTAAATGCTAATGTACAAAACATAGAAAACAAAGTCCTAATCTTCGTTAAGCTTCCAGCCCGTGATTGCTTGCATATTGTGTGTCTGTATATGTGTGTATTTAGAAGGTGCAGAACAGTAAAGACAATGCTGTAATACAGTGTGATTGGTGCTATAATAAGGTAAAATTAGACTACACAAAAGAGGCACTGAACTCCGAACTCAGATAGGAGGAGGGGTAGTTAGTGCTGCTGGAGAGGTTTCCTAGGGGAGACAAATGGATCCCTTGTCCTTTCTCCCACATTGCCATACAATTTTACCTCTTTTGAACCCTTTCTTTTGCTTGGAGGACTCTTCCCATTTTTCTCCCTCTACTCCGAAAGTCGTTATCTCTCAGTTCTCCAAGTCTTAACTCCAATATTCCTACCTCGAAGCGCTTCCCAATGTCTACAGGTAGCACCAGTCAGATTTCTCTTTGCATGATGTTTACTCTTCCATTATAACTCTGCATTCTTCTGCCTGTCATATGGTGATTTTTTCACATCTGTTAACCTCTAAAAGTTAACCCTTTTCTATGCATTTCGGTGGCCCTCCCTGCTCTAGCACCGACCTCCATGCTCAGACCGTGGTAGACATGTTTATTGTTGTGTGAGTTTGTCAAGGGTGGTAAGGAGTGCAAACAGATTCATCAACACTCTTACATACTCAGTCACTCTGAGACCAATGGGCAATTAGTAATAAAGTAGACAGACTGATGCTACCTGGACTACAGAGAGTCTCTATCATGAGGCCCAAAGCAACTAAGCTACTGGCCACCATGTGGCCATTTAGTGGCTGGTATACAGCAGTTGCTCAATAAAGATCGCTTGAATAAATGAATGTATTTAGAGGTGAATGTATGGAAGAGTAGAAGTCCTTTGCTCCCAACTGCTGCTATTGCTAGAGTAGAGCAATCTATCCCTCACTAACTGCTACTACTAATGGTATTGCTTTAATCTTAGGTGTACTTTAAACATGCTGTATATTTGAAATGATTTCTTTGGAAGAGAAGAAGAATTGGAAACATAGGTAACACATTTTAAGGATTTACCCTTATGCTAGGTACTCTCTAAATTTTTTTTTTCTTTTTTTGAGATGAAGTCTTGCTCTGTTGCCCAGGCCGGAGTGCACTGGCACGATGTTGGCTCACTGCAAACTCCGCCTCCTGGGTTCAAGCAATTCTCCTACCTCAGCCTGCTGAGTGGCTGGGATTACAAGCATGTGCCACCAGACTTGTCTAACTTTTGTATTTTTAGCGGAGATGAGGTTTCACCATGCTGGTCAAGCTGGTCTTAAACTCCTGAACTCAAATAATCCACCCACTTCTGCCTCCCAAAGTGTTGGGATTACAGGTGTGAGTCACCGCACCTGGCCACATTCTTATATAATCAAATTTTATCTTCCTATAGATTGTAGGAGGTAATGTTACTGTCCTTGCTTTAGAGATAAGGATATTAACGCTTACAGAAGTGATCAAAGTCATATAGGTAACGTGTGGCAGGGCTGGAGTTTGAAGTATGGCTTGTCTTAATCCAATGCTTGTTTGTTTTCAGGGCCCAACCCATAATATTTCCAGTTCATGAAAAGCTGAAATATGTGTCTGGCTAAAGATTCAATCATCATTTCATTCCAGGTCCTCCAAAACCCTTTAATTGTCTGGGTGAAGGAAATGTAAACCCTGTTAGAGGTGAATTTCTTATTTCTATATTTTATTTGTTTTAAGAAGCACATTTTCAAGGGAATGAGGCAGACTTTTCAGCTGTCTCTGACTGGATTGTGTGCTGGTCAGGATGATGCTGATACGTTAGTATCCATGGGATGTCAGTTCTCCTCACAAGCTCTATCTGTCTGTGGCCACCATCAATAAAGCCCTTTAAACAGATCTGTACATTTGGGGGCCGGCTGGTGAGGCACGTGCCATGAAGCACCCCTCCCCAATAATCAAACTCTTGTAAGCTGTGTTGAATGAGATTCTTTCTCCCAGGAGCTGTATATGTTTGTTTGCTGGCATGGTACTAATGATTTAAAGAAAAATGCCGGAAACCAGTCCCGCGCTCTTCCCTGAAAGGAACATTGGCCCTTTGTTCAAGAAATGCATTTGCAGAACGGCTTCTGAGCAAGTCCTTGGAATTCCTCATGGTTTATATGTCTTTGTAAGCTCCTGGCATTGAAGAAGCAAGGTTTTTCTTTGGCTTTTTTCTCCCCCAATGAATCCAGCATTGTATTGAACACACTCTCACTCAATTTTGATAAAACCAGCAACTCACAAAGCCAACTTGAGTGGAAAGAGCAGGAACATGAGTAAAATTTGATATCCTTGTAGGCTGTTTGGCATTAAAAGGTTAGGAATGTGGGTATCGAGGCTGGAGCCCCCTTTTTCACTGCATGTTCTTGCACTCTCTTTGTTCAGGGATAGCATCACATTTGTTTTAGTGACTGCAATCCTGCTTACATATACATTAAACATTTAAAAACATTTTCCGTGGCAACTTCTCACAGTCTACTTTTTGACTTTCTTAGTAGGCCCACTGGCTGACTTTGAGGGAAGAACAAGGGGTAGCCTTGGAGGTTAGGGATTTGTGGTAAATGGATCCAGGTTACAAACCTTGCTTCCTCGACTCCTATCTTTGTGATATAGGGAAAGTTCATCTCTGTGAACCTCACTGTCCTCTATATGAAAGTGGGACTAATAAGGCTATTTGCTTACATGATTGTGATGGGGATTAAATAAGATAAGATGAGTTGCCTAATACAATCACGCCCCAGGTGCTTAACAAATAGCTGCCTCTCTCTTCCTTCTTCTGCTCTGTCTTGAAAGGCAAGCACACTGAGTGGCAGGTAAGTTAATAGGCAAATTGTATTAGTTTGCTTGGACTTCCCAAGCAAAGGTACTGCAAAATGAGTGGCTTAAATAACAGACTTTTTTGTTTTCTCATAGTTCTGTAGGCTTGAAAGCTAAGATTGAGGTATTTGCAGGATTGGTTTCTTCTAAGTCTTTTCTCCTTGGCTTGTAGATGGCTGTCTTTTCCTGTGTCTTCACATGGCCTTGCCGCGGTGTGTGTCTGTGTTCTAATCTCCTCTTCTTTTTTTATTGAGATGAGATTTCATTCTGTCACCCAGACTGGAGCACAGTGGCATGATCACAGCTCACTGCAACCTCAACCTCCCAGGCCCAAGTGATCCTCCTGCCTCAGTCTCTCAAATAGTTGCCAGCCTGGGCAACATAGCAAGACCTCATCTTGCCAGATTCTCAAACTCCTGGGCTCAAGTGATCCTCTTGCCTCAGCTCCCCAAAGTTCTGGGTAAGCCACCACACCCGGCCTTCTCTTATAATGACACTAATAATACTGGATTAAGGGCCACCCTAATGACCTCATTTTAACATAATTACCTCTTTAGTGGATCTATCTCCAAATAAAGTCACATTCTGAGGTATTGAGGATAGGGAGGGCTTCAACATTTGAATTTTGGAGAGACACAATTCAGCCCATAACACAGATGGAGCCTGGTTGGCACCCGTGAAACTTCTGCATATAGAAGAACATGTAGTTCTGTGTCTTCCCTTCTCCAAATTCTCTGAGTGAGCCACAGGCAAGTGGTACTTGGCTGTCCCCTGTCCCCTGCATCCCAGATTTTATCTGGCTTAAGTCCCATCTTAAGTCTCACTTCCCCAACTAGACTTAATGTCTTTTGAGGCCAGCATGTTTTGGCCACATTTGTAGCTCTGAGCTCATGCTTCACCATTATGGGAACAAGAAAACACTTCAGAGGCTGTTCATTGTATCCTGGGATGTATCCTGGATTATACAGCATCATATGCCTAGAATATAGCTAGATTCTTAGCAAACGTTCATGCATTCTTTCAGCATACATGTATTGAGCGTGAATAATAGTCTTTGCCCTTGAGGAGCTCACAACCTACTGGGGAAGACAGACTAAAAGACGTAACCTCTGATTAATAGACATAGTTTCATTGGAGCATGACAGGGATAGTAAAGAGGCCTACAGGAGCACAGATAGGAGGGGGTTAAAGTTTGGGAGAAGAGGCAGGTAGTCTAAGAAGGCTAGAATTCTTGGGTTTTGTTCCTGAAAGTATGGACCACAGACTAGCATTACTGGCATCACCTGGGAACTTGTTATCAATGCAGAATCTCAGGCTCGACCTCAGAGCTATAGAATCAGAACCTTCTCTGTTGCTGGGCTTGCAGTGCAGACACTCAAAATGAAGGTACACACAAGGGATAGAATATAAATGAGTACCATAGGTGAGTGTATGAAAAAATCATATAGCTCTTAGTCTATAATTTATTTTCCCCAGCTTTTTATAGAACTATAATTTTTCAGAGATAGATTGCAACAAAAATAAGTGTTCTCCCTTTCATACACTAGAGTTACTGTCAAGGGTGGCTATCTGTTTGGAATTTATATTTCTCTGTCCACCTTGTATCTAGCATGGCCTTGTGACTAGTTCCTACCAATGAAGTGTGAAAGGAAATGATGTATGTCCCTGATATGGTTTGACTCTGTGTCTCCACCCAAATCTCATCTTGTAGCTCCCATAATTCCCACATGTTGTGGGAAGGTCCTGGTGGGAGATGACTAAATCGTGGGGGTGGGTCTTTCCCGTCCTGTTCTTGTGACAGTGAATGGGTCCTATGAGATCTGATGGTTTTAAAAACGGGAATTTCTCTGCACAAGCCCTCTCTTTGCCTGCTGCCATCCACATAAGATGTAACTTATTCCTCCTTGCCTTCCACCATGATTGTGAGGTCTCCCCAGCCATATAGAACTGTGAGTCCAATAAACCTCTTTCTTTTGTAAATTGCCCAGTCTTGGGTATGTCTTTATCAGCAGTGTGAAAATAGACAAATATAGTCCCATCTGGCTCAGGGCTCTTAAGAAACAGATGGGGATTTTCTACTCTCCCTTTCCCCATTCTTTGGTTGAAGTCAAAATATTTAAGCCCAAGGAAATCACACAACTACAAGATGGAAAGAGCGTGGGTCCCTGAGTGTTCATGTGGAGGAAAGCCGCCACCAACTGCTGCAAGACTATAACAGAAACCCTTATTGCATTAAGGTTTGGAGATATGTGAGGAATTGCTTTTACAGCAGCTAGTGTTCCCCTAACTAATACCCATGGACAAACTATTTACTGTAAGGACAACAACAATATAATCACCGTAACGAATGGAACTGATACTGACTGCAGTGTTGATGAGGCAATAGGGAGTGGTGGGGCCTGCGGTGAACTACAGCATGCCTACCATGTAAAAGGACACCTCTATTCACCTCTAGCTGATCACTGCCTTGTAGAAATACAGGCTCAGTATTGTCAGACTTCCAATTTAAAAATCCTGGCTCCCTTAAAACAAAACAAAACTCTGTGCCAAATGAAACACATCGATTGGATCAGTCTACCTTGTTGGCAGCCAGATTGCATATTCTTCACTAGCTGGTAGCCATCAACGAGGGCATCTTTTGCCACTCTGCTGTCACCACCAAAAATTTTGCAGAGGGCTTTTGGAATAAGGCAGTGTTCCTAGTAAACACACCTGAAATGATTGTTGTATGACTCATAGAACAAAGGATGACTTCCAGCTGCCAGGGCTGTTGGTAAGATTGCTGCTAGTACCATGGCTCCTGCTTCTGCTACTAGCATTTATGCACTGTGGCTTTTGCTGCTCTGCTGGAAGCATTATGTGCTGTTTTGTCCCCTGAAAGCTATTTTTTTTTTCTTTCATTTAATCCTTCCAACACCCTGAGCGGTATTTTCAGCATCCTATTTTGCTAGAGAAAAGCTGAGGCACAGAGGAGTGGCTTACTATGGCCATGTGGCTCACAGTACCAGAGCATTCTCACCTTGAGCCTTGCTACTTGAGCCTGGGGAGTTTCCTCGGCCTCCTGACATGGTCCAGTGGAGGCCAAGTTGAACACTCTGGAGATGCTTAGGTTCAGAATGGTGTAGTATAGAGGGCCAGGCTTGGGTCAACTTGACCTGTCAGTCTTATGACAAACTCCACTTCTATTTGGAGCAGTTTTTCAATGTTGAGTGTGGGGAGGAAGGACTTGAAGGGAGAAAAAGGGGAGTTGATTATTTTCCCCCTTTTCCCTAGATGACGGGGCGTGGCACTTGCATCTAGGTCCGTGGAAGTTATATTCCTTCTCTGTGCCTTAAAAGGGAATACCATGTCTTTTAGGGGATTCTGAACGTCTCTGAAGCTATCGGTGCCCCTCTGTGGATCTCTGTAACTTTTTAGCTATGTGGCCACGTGCAAATCACTAGACCATTTTGAGACTCAGTTTCCTCCACTGTAAAATGAAGAGACTAGAACAATACCCGTGGCGGAGAGTAATCTTCGGGCTTGAGGAGATGATAAACAGTAAGGGCTGTGCTGGGCACAGAGTAGGTCCACTGTAAATGTTAATTGAATCATCAGCAGCCTGAAAGCATTTTGTGGATGGACCTGAATGAGCTGCACACACGAGCGATCATCATTCTTCACGGGCCGGGGCATCTGCCAGCTTGCCCATGAATCTGTCCCCAAACTACCAAGCCTGGGCTGTGGACGCATTTCTGGATGCCCAGAGGCCGGCTTTGCAAAGAGAAGCAAACAACAGCATCTATTCACAGGGTCTTCGGCTTGGCCTGCCAGAGCCCACGAGGGGTTTGGACTCAGAGAGCTATTGAAGGGAAGCCACAAAGACACGTTTTCTCCCCTGCGGCCTGGAGTGAAGACAGAGCGGCCCAGACACAAGAAGGGGGTTGTTTTGCGTCAGCCGGCAGCCGGCAAATTCTGTCAAAGCAGCTGAAGGAAAGAAGTGGTCAAAACACCCAGGAAAAGCAAGAGCTGTGGCACGGGCAGGAGATAGGAGATAAGGAGGCTGCTGCGAGCACACTGGCCCCTTCATGGGCGCTGGCAGCCACGCTCCCGCCATTGTCTGGCACCGCAGGCTGTGATGATGGGGCCTTTCTTCTTTTTCTTCTTAAAGAAAGAATTTATGTCAGAGGAAAGAGAGTGTGCGTTGTATGAACAGTGACTGCCAAATGAAAATCTTTGGTGTTAAAATAGCGAGGCCCCAAATCAAAATGGTCCTTTGTCCTGCGGTGGGGAAGGTGGGAGGGGCGCCTTCCGTTGCCGGCTGGCCTCCTTCTCGTGGCTGCTGCACCAGGGAGGTTCTTGCTGCTGCTCTTGCTGTTACAAATGGAGGTCAGGGTGACTGTCCCTGCCTCATGTCCAGATGCTGCTCCCAGCCATTTCTCTGGGGTCACCATCACGGCTCTGGTTCATGCTTGAAGCATGCCTTTGCCCCTGCCTGGAAGAATTATCCTTTTCCTACTCTTCCTTGGCCTGTCCAACAGGCACCTCAGATTCAACATGTACAAAATGGATCCTGGTGTCTTGATCCCCTGCGTCGGAAGTAGCTCCTGAGTTTTCATCATGGAAAGGATTCAAGGAAGGCATCCGCCTTAGTGAAAAGAGGATCGAGGAACCAGGGGATTTATCATAAATCTGTTCACACCACCCTACACTTGTCCATAGCAAAGAATTGGGGTGGGGGCTGATGAGGATTGCAGAGGGAGAAACTAATGGCTCCTTCCAAGGAGTTTCTTGGAAATGATGATCCTGTTCCCGTCATTGGTCCTCCTGTGCTTCTATGCTGGCTGATGATGTTGGTTTGGATGGAATCCATGCAGAGGTGGTAATTTTCAAACCAGCTCAGTCCCGTTATCTTACAACAAGCATTTACTGAAGGCACGCTATGTGCCCATCACTGTCAACCGGACAAGGACCTGCATACCTGTAAGTAAGACCATAGCCCCGAGAGACTGAGGTCAGCTGAACTCATGAGTCCTGCTTTCCATCCGTGGAGAGCCAAGGCTCTCAGAGTGTCCTTTGGGAACAGAGATGCCTGAGCAGGGGTTCCCCTAGGCTGGTTTGGAATTCACGGAGTGCTTTTTAAAATTACAAACTAGAAATCCAATTTTTTCTGAAAAAGGAGAAACTCCAAGTTGTAATCTCCAGGTAGACATTTATAGCATCTTCTTTGACTTCAGTATGTAAAAGAGTAAGGAAGGATAGTCTAGATGGAGGACTCAACTTTTTCAGGGAAGGGAATTTTGCAGGGTGGTTCAGAGGCCAGTGTGTCATTCTCTGTGGTTAGAGCGTACTGTAGGTGGTGTGAGATGACATAAACAAAAGTGCCTGGAGCTTAGTGGGTGATGAATAAATCAGTATTCTTTTCCTTTCTTTCCCTTTCCCTAAGCCTCGCCTGATGCTTCTCTGTCAAATCAGGTTCATTGTCAGCCTGCTGGGTTTTTTTTTTAGTATATGGACTATAGTTAAGACTTCGATTTTCCAGTTAGTATTTTAAATTATAAAATAATTAAATTCATCCTGTTAAAAAATTAGCCTATGTAAAAATGATTATTCTTTTCTCCAGAATGAAGTGCTATTACATTTTTCTTACATATCCTTCAGAAATATTTCTGTATATATAAATGTCCATACGTTTTTTCTTTTCAAAATAAATCATATTATAAATTCTCCTCTGTCCCTTATGCTTCTTTTAATAAAGTAACAAAGAGCTCTTTATTATCCGTCTGTAAGAATCTGACTCTCCCTTCTAAACAGCTACATAGCTTTCTGTAATGTATTTCACCAAGCTTCTTTTGTTTTCAGTAATTGTCTATTAAAATTTGCATGAGTGAATATTATTATGTGTATTTATTTGCAAACATATCTGTATAGTATATTTCAGGAAGCAGTATTTATTGGTTAAATGGTACGTACATTATTATTTTTGAGAGATATTACCAAATCGTCTTCTGTCAGTAAATGGCCTCTAGAGCAAATAGCTGTTTCCTCACATGCTGATCAATACTGGATATTATCAGACTTTTTAATATTTGCTGATATTATAAGGGAAAACTGGCATCTTAATGTTTTAATGTGCATTTCTTTAAGCGTGAGTGAGGTTAGGTACTGTTTCATGTGTACTAACCATTCCAATTTATTCTTCTCTAAAGCATCTGCATCTTTCTTGTCTTGTTTTTTTGTTAAATTTTATATCTGATTTTTGTTGATTTGTAATTATATATTTCTGGTAGACAGCCTTGAGGAAAGTGCCAAGTAATCTTCACCTTGTGATATTCACCATCTTATGTAATCTCCTCCTCTTGAGTGTGGGATGGACTTACTGACTCACTTGCAATGAGTTCAGCACTGCAAAAGTGATGGGATCTCACTTCCAATATTGGGTTATAAAAAGACTGTGGCCTCTCTCTTGGGTGCTCTTTCTCACATGTTGATAAGTTGTCTAGCTCTTACTCTATTGGAATACAGCTGCCATAAAAAGAAGTCCAGGTTGTTCTGAAGGAGAGGCCAAATGAAGCAGAAGGCCCAGGCGGATAAGAGCTGACATGGGGGAAAACTCAGCTAACCTGGCTGACAACAAGCACCAACTGCCTTCCATGTGAGTGAACCTTGGAAGAGGATCTTCCAGACCTAGTTGAGCTGTCAGATGACTGCAGCCGCTGCTTGCAGCTTGACTGCCAAGATTAGACAGATGAGAAAAAGAAAGACTGGGCTGGGTGCAGTGGGTCATACTTGTAATCCCAGCACTTTGGGAGGCCGAGGTGGGTGGATCACCTGAGGTCAGGAGTTCAAGACCAGCCAGGCCAACATGGTGAAACCCCGTCTCTATTAAAAATACAAAAATTAGCTGGGCATTGTGGCATGTGTCTGTAATCCCAGCTACTCGGGAAGCTGAGGCAGGAGAATCACTTGAACCTGGGAGGTGGAAGTTGCAGTGAGCTGAGATCGTACCAAGGCACTGCAGCCTGGGCAACAGAGTGAGACTCTGTCTCAAAAAAAAAAAAAAAAAAAAAAAAAAAAAAAAAAGAAGAAGAAGAAAAAGAAAGACTGTGTTCTTTTGGTTGTATTTGCAAATACAACCTCTTTGATAAATAATATAATATTGGGGAATCCAGAAAAGTATAGAAGTATAGGGAAGTGAAACAGATATGCATTCAGTTTCTAATTCTGTCTCTTATTGGCTGTGGTCTTAGGCAGGTTAATTAACTACCCTAAACCTCAGATTCTTCATAATGTTGTTGTTATATATGGGTCATATATACCCATATAAAGAACAGATTAAATGCATTTTGCAAGGGCAAAGGCTTGCCTACTTAAAATTACCAATACTCCTCAATACTCCTAAAGTTATCAACATGGGTAAGATTTTGGATCCAGGATGAAATTAAAATCTTAATCAGTGAATGTGGAAGTCCTAGCCAGAGCAATCAGGCAAGAAAAAGAAATAAAAGGTATCCAAATAGGAAAAGAAGAAGTTGAGCTGTCTCTACTTATCATATGATACAATACCTAGAAAAAACCCTAAAGACTCTGCCAAAAAGCTCCTGGAATTGATAAACAACTTCAGCAAAGTTTTGGGATACAAAATTAATGTACAAAAATCAGTAGCGTTTCTATATGTCAATTACTTTCAAACTGACTGCCAAATCAAGAATGCAATCCCATTTAAAATAGCTGCAAAAAAAATTAGAAATACATTTAGCCAAGAAAGTGAAAGGTCTCTACAAGAAGAACTACATAACACTGATGAAAGAAATTATAGATGACAGAAACAAATGGAAAAACATTGTTAGACTCACTATCATTAAAATGGCTATACTGCCCAAAGCAGTCTACAGATTCAACACTATTTCTATCAAACTACCAACGTCATTTTTCACAGAATTAGAACAAACTATTATAAAATTCATATGAACCAAAAAAGAGCCTGAATAGTCAAAGCAATCCTAAGCAAAAAGAATAAAGTTGAGGGCATCATATTATCCCACTTCAAACTATGGTGAAGGCAACAGTAACCAAAGCAGCACAGTACTGGTATAAAAACAGACATGTAGACCAATGGATCAGAATAGACAAGCCAGAAATAAATCTGTACACCTACAGCCATCTCACCTTCAGCAAAATTGGCAAAAATAAGCAATGGGGAAAGGACTGAAAGGACTCCCCCTTTCACCATATATAAAATGTAACAAAAGACGAATTAAAGATTTAAATGTAAGACCTTGAACTGTAAGAATCCTAAAGGAAAGCTTAGGAAACACCATGCTGGGCATCAGCCTTGGGAAAGAATTTATGACTAAGTCCTGAAAAGCCATTGCAACAAAAACAAGAGTTGATGAATGAGGCCTAATTAAACTAAAAAGCTTCTTTATAGCAAAAACAAAAACAAAAACAAACAAACAAAAACCAAAAAACTATCAACAGAGTAAGCAGGCAACCTACAGAATAGGAGAAAATATTCACAAACTTAACATCTGACAAAGGTCTAATATTTAGAATACATAAGGAACTTAAACAATTGAACAAGTGAAAAACGACCCCATTAAAAAGTGGGCGAAGGACATGAACACATACTTCTCAAAAGAAGACTTACAAATGGCCAAGAACATGAAAAAATGCCCAACATCACTAGTCATTGGAGAAATGCAAATTAAAACCATAATGCGTGACCATCTCACACTAGTCAAAATGGCTATTATTAAAAAGACCAAAAAACAAAAACAAAACGAACAAACCCAGATGCTTGGGAGGCTGCGGAGAAAAGGGAACACTTGTACACCATTGGTGGGAATGTAAATTGATTTAGCCACTGTGAAAAGCAGTTTGGAGATGTCTCAAATAACTTAAAACAGAACTACCATTTGACCCAGAAGTCCCATTACTGGATATATAGCCAAAAGAAAATAAGTTGTTATACCAAATAGACACAGGCATTCGTATATTCATTGCAGCACTATTCACAATAGCAAAGACATGGAATAAACCTAGGTGCTCATCAATGGTAGATTGGATAAAGAAGATGTGATACATATATATCATGAAATACTATGCAGCCATAGTCCTTTGCAGCAACGTGGATGTAGTTGAAGGCCATAATCCTAAGCGAATTAATGCGGAAACAGAAAACCAACTACCGTATGTCCTCACTCACAAGTGGTAACTAAGTGCTGTGTACTCATGGTCATAAAGATGGCAACAACAGACACTGGGGACTACTAGAGAGGGGAGGGAAGAAGCAAGGAATGGGTTGAAAAACTATTGGGCACTATGCTCAATAGCTAGGTGACGGAATCAATTATACCCCAAATCTCAGCATCATGTAGTATACCCAGGTAACAAACCTGCACATGTACCCTCAAATCTAAAATAAAAATTAAAATTACAGGAAAAAAGTCAAGGAATGCTGACTTCCCAAGAAACAGGACCTATTTTGAGACTGGCCTCATACTATATAATTTATATTCAATATTTTATATAATCCCGTCCTCACTATAGCCTTTCTAAACAGGTATTATTATCCTAATTTAACAAATGAGAAAACTGAGTCTCAAAGAGACTGAATAACCTGCCTAGGAACACCAGAACACTAAATGACTTAGCCAGGATTTGGACCCAGTTCTGTTCAATCCCCAGTCTCATGTTCTTTCTCCTTCTCTACATTGCTTCATCCAATTAAGAAAAATCCATTAATGCAACATACTTATTATTTGTAAAGCTATATTCTAAATTCATTGTTTATACCTCAGTCCTTTCATTTTCAATCCTACACAGGTTTCCCCTTCAACAGAGAATCTTGCTTTGTTCATCAAGCTGAGGTCAAGGAAGTCAGGCAGAAGTTAGAATGATTTAACTTTGGCATTCACAAGTCTCTAGAATAGCTAGTTATAAATTTCTTCCCATCCCTTCCCCTGAACACTCTTTCGAAAATAAAGGATTGCGACCTGATCCTGCCTCTTGCTCTTTGATTCTTATTACATTCTTTTTGGATTAAGAGTGTCCAATTTCCTTGGGAGGAATAAAATATGGCCATTTAAGTGAGGCGAGTGTAAGCCCCTTCAGTAAACTCTTTAATGGGGGTTTTTATGAGATGTATTTTCACCTCATTGAGCTTTTTATTTCACTAGGTTTCTTTCATCTGTAGAAGCAGGTGAAGAAAGGGAAAATGATAGCAGAGAAGAGAAGAGCTTTAGGAACTTGAAAAGAAAGAGAAAACCAAAAGAAGCTGTCCCCACACTTGTTTACTTATAAGCTCCAACAAGCTGTGTGAATGCCAAAGAGCAGAAGTTTTCATCCTTGATTAGCACTGTGGGATATAAAATAGGCCATTTGTTAAGAGAACTGACCAATTTATTTAGACCTTCATTTTATCATTCGTTTAGGCATAACCATTCATTTATTCACTCACTTGATTGTTTGAGCATCCATCCATATTAGAAGTCCTGTATTTATCATGAACAGGATCTGTATTTGGTAAGTTAATAAAAAAGAGTTTTTTTTTGAAAAGGAAATAAGCATTTAATAAAAGTACATATGTACACCCACTTTTTTTTAACTTAAAACTTATGTCTGCATATTTGCTCACCCATATTCTGATACAAGGCCAAGGTTGTTTATTGGTTTTAGTCTTTTTTTCCAAAAACGAACAGGCGAACAACAAAAAACACCCATAATACATCATCTGTGTTTCTAGTTCTAGTTTTCTTTAAGTGGATCAGGAGCTTAAAGATACTTTTGAAGTTATTTGACTTTAGACTTCTATTCATAATTTTTTTCCTCTAATATTTTATAGTTGTTTCACCAACAATTATTTAGCAAAGTATTTAAAAAATCAACTTGCCTTTATCAAAAATTTTCAATGAATTCAACTTAGTTTTCATAGAAACTATAATTTCCTTTTTAATACTCGGATTCCACACTTTGCAGATTATTTTATTAAATACATACATGCAATATTAGCTAACTCTGAGGGCTTATACTGTTTTCAGTGCTTAACCTAAATTCAGTTATTATTTGTCACAACTAGCCTGTAAGGACAATGATATGATTACCCCCATTCCCCAGAGGAGAAAATGATGGGAACTGGCTCGATAGAAATGTACAGATAACTTGTGATGAACATGTAACCCGATGGATGAGTCCAGAAGTATGTGATTTAATAGCCTGTAGCTTATTAGCTAGAGCTCTCAGGTTTGTGGGCCTCAGCCAACATGTGTGCACAAGTTAAGAGTGACCAAGTTCATCTTAAATAAGAGAGTACAGTTAAGAGGACTCTTACTGTAATGAGAGGGAGGATGTAGTGATGGAAAGAGGATGCATTTTGGGGTCAAACCAACTTGAGATTGAATTAAGTGTGCTGACAATTACTAGCTGCTTAACTCCAAGAATCTCATTCCTTGTCCATAAAATGGGAATAATTATAGTTTATTGTGTAATCTGTTTCCTCATTCATTGATTTAATACAAACTTTTTTTTCCCAAGCACCTTCTAGTGTGCCAGGCACCAAACTGTTATAAGATTACATAAATAAACAAAACATTAAATTTCCCTACCCTCACGGAACATGAATTTTGGGTATAGAGAAAAAATAAATAACTAAATAAACATGGTCAGAAGTGCTAGGTAGGAAAACAGGGTAAAATGATACAGACACATAGAATGTACAAATTCATTTGTTCATTCACTCATTATTGTATGCTGTGAACTAGTATTTGTTGGATATTAATATTTATTGAATACTTACTATGATTCAGGCATAATGCAACGATGAGTAAGATAAGATAGGCAACTATACTAGACACTACAGCATTATAGATGTAAAGATTAATGGCAGAAAATCCCATATTTTCCAGAAGTTCAGTCTATCTGGGAAAATCACTGATTAAATCTTATAGGATAGTAAACACTCTAGGAAGCGCAAAAGCGATGAGAGCTCAGTGGAGGGAGAGATGGAAATATTTGGAACAAAAAAAAAATGGACGAGTATTTAATGTCAGAAAATAAAGTGGACTTTGATGGCCACATTATGTATCAGAAGTCTGCAGGACCATCATGCATATTGTGTACTGTACAATTCCAGAAGGTACTCTTCAAAGAAACTAAGATACAAATGGTGAGCCCTAGAATTGTGCAATGTACAACTTCCAAATCCATACCCTGACGTCCTACCAGAGGCTTTGAAGGTACTAATTTTGACTGATGTTATTTTATATTGAATTGTTAGTGGGGGAGGTGATGGCTGGAAACATGATCCTCTCAGAGCTAAGGACTTCTAGAGGAATATTTTGGCCCCATGAAGTCGATGGCAAAGGAAATAATTCTAATTGGACTGATAATTGTTATCATGAAGGTATAGATGGATTCAGTTTCATGGGGCCTGAAGCTTATATACATAATGGGTATTTTAAAAGAAAAAAGACAATTAGAAATACAAAATTATTTATAAAACTGAGTATTTATTTGGTATAAGAATAGATATTACAACAAATTAAAAATTATAAAAAGTCAACAGAAGCTCTCAATGTGAGAACCTAGCCACATTTGCTTGACACTCAGTTTTCCAGTAAATGCCTCAGGTTCCTACTACAAGCTCTTGCACTTCTCCTCCCAATGTTTGAAGGTAGCGGGATGGAAGTTGGGGGGAAGTAATGCTTCTGGGAGCTTGCCACCCCTAGGTGGTGAAGGATGAATATTTTGTTGGAGGATAATAAAATATCCTGTTGCATGGGACAACTGTCAAACATTTCCCACGCAAACTCCTAGAGTTCCCCATGCGATTGGGCTCCAGATACTTCTTTGCTTTCATTTTCTCACCCTCCTGCTAGTACTTCGTGGTCAGGACTAGCTACAGAATTTTCAGGATCCAGTGCAAATTAAAATTGTGAGGCCCCTTGTTGAAAAATTATTAAGAATTTCAAAATGGTAATAGCAGAGCATTAAACTAAATGCAAAACCCTTCTGAGCACAGGCCTTGGGCAACTGCATAGGTTGCTTATCTGTGGAGCCATTCTTGGTGCTGGTATCCTGTCTCAAATTGTTTGTATTCTCCCTGTCTCAGGATTTGCTTCTGGGGAAACTCAACCTAATATATAGGGATATCCCTAAAATCTCCCAGATGAAGACAGAAACTGTGTATAAGTCCATTTTCATGCTGCTGATAAAGACATACCCAAGACTGGGAAGAAAAAGAGGTTTAATTGGACTTACAGTTCCACATGGCTGGGGAGGCCTCAGTGATGGCAGGAGGTGAAAGGCACCTCTTACATGGTGGCAGCAAGAGAAAATGAGAAAGAAGAAAAAGTGGAAACCCCTGATAAACTCATCGGATCTCGTGAGACTTACTTACTATCATGAGAATAGCACAGGAAAGACTGGCCCCCATGATTCAATTTACCTTCCCCTGTGTCCCTCTGACAACACGTGGGAATTCTGGGATCTACCATTCAAGTTGAGATTTGGGTGGGGACACAGCCAAACCATATCAAACAGTATTTTTATCAGTTAAATGCTTTACCCACATTTATAATTTTTTTCTTTATTTTTGACTATATATTCTCTGATTGTTTCTATATGTAATGGTTTTGTAATATTTTATTTAGAGAGAATGGAAAGATAATTCAGTCCTTCCTCTAAGTTAATGCACAAGTATTTTTATTTTAAATAACTAAGAGCTTAGAAAAGTTTAAGCCTCAGAGCCCATTAATAAGTCTTGTAAATGTTTAGAATTGTTATCAAATTTTGAAAAATTTCTCAAGTTTTCTTTTTACGTGAGCAATCAGGTTTCAGGGCACTTCTATGTACTGACAGATTCTGAACTCTCTTTTTAATAGCTTTCTACTGTTGCTTTAGCAAATTACCATAAATGGAATGACTTAAAACCATGCACATTTATTACCTTTTAGTCCTGTGGGTCTGAAATCTAACACAGATATTACTGGAGGGAAATCAGTGTTCTAGCAGGGCTGCATTCCTTTCTGGAAGCTCTAGAGGAGAATCCGCTTCTTTGCCTTTCCCAGCTTCTAGAGGCTGCCCACATTCTTTGGCTAGAGATCCCATTCCTCTGTCCTTAAAGTCCAGTGTTCCGTGGTGGTATCCTTTCATGACCCACTCGTCTGTCTCTGTTTTCCATTCTTAAGACTCATTGATTAGATTAGGTCCATCCAGATAATCCAGGATAATCTCCCCATTTTAAGGCTGTAACCTTAATAATATTTGCAAGGGTGTTTTGGTGATGTAAGAGAACATATTCACAGGTTCTGAGCATTACAAAATGAGCACCTTTTTGGGGGAGCCAATTTAGCCTACCACACTCTTTTCATTGATGACACTTATTAACAAGTTTCTCCTTGATGTCTTGTTTAGTGGTGTATTATGAATTTATTGCTATCTTTGTCAATGTCAGTTAAGCCAGGAGGGAATGTAAATATTTTTCCAAAGTGTTTATAGGATTCACTCCTCTTTGTTAATTGGACTACCAAACTATCTGACAACCTATTGATTACTGTATTAGAAATATTTTCTTAGTGAATTTACTACCTTAGGTATGGTCTGGTTTTTTTTTTTTTTATGGCAATTTACTTCTTGAGGTCAGAATAATTTTTACCAATTCTTATCACTCGTATGAATTGCTTTTATTTCATATTCAAGTTTTTATCTGAACTTTCTATCCATTATTTAATATCTAAATTAAAAATGACAAAGGTACCTTTATATATATATTATCATCAGGACTCTGTCATTTCTTACTTATTTAATTGACACGAAATGTCTCTCCATTTGCAGATACAGTGACACATTACCAACTCACCTTCCCCAAAGTTATCCTGCAAATGCTGCAGCTATAGCAATGCCATTGACATGAAGGGAAATATAATAAGAGGGAAGGGTTTTCTAAAGGATTCCAGTTAAAATATCTTATTTTTACCCATTTTACAAAAAATATACCAGTATACGAATGCACTGTTAGAGCTCCTGCCAGAAACATGGAAGGGGCCTAAGGCTTAAACTTCTTTAGCGTAATGTAAATATGTCTTCGTTGCTGTGGACGGCAGTGGAAGGGAACTTAACACGGTCTGGAAGTGTCCAGAGAGACTCGCCAGAGAAAGCATTTGCTTAAGCCAAGTCTTAAAGGACAAATGGAATTTAGCCAATCACAGACAGAAAGGAAGGGTCTTCCGGGCAGATGGCATGATTTGCTTAAGCACAGAAGTGTGAGGGGAGTTGTTCAATGTGGTGGAGGAGAAGGAGAGGAGGGAGACAAGGAAATTCAGCTGATGGGAAAGGCAAGAGGAAGAGCATGGGTTTTATCCCACAGAGGAGTTATAAACAGAGATCACAGAGGGCTGGATCTAGGTTTTTAGAGTCATTGTGGCCCTGCCTTAAAGAGAATTGGGTAGGGGAGCAGGAGTGACTGCTTTAATACATTTTTCAAAGCAAATTTATAACCACTATCCCCGTGGAACAGCGCTATCCAGCAGCACTTCCTGGGATGATGGAAATGTTCTACGGCTGCACTGTCCAATGTGGCACACCCCTACATATGGTCATTGAGCATTCAAAATGTGACAGGTGTGTGGCCAAAGAACTAGATCTTCGGTGTTATGTAATTTCAAATTTTAAAAATTTAAATAGTCACACACATGGCTAGTGGCTAGCACATGGGACGGCACAGCTTTAGCTCTTTAAAGAGAAAGTCTATGGGATATTCAGGTTCATCAATCTGAACCTGACAAATTTTAATTTTTGAGGAATCATTCTGGGTGCTAGGAAGAATTTAAGCAGTACAAAACATAGATGGACTACAAATTAATGGAATTTATGATCAGGACAATGCTTTGTGTCAAAAAAAGCTGAGTGAATACTAAGGTAAAGAATTCAGAATATATAACAAAAAGCAGGTATGAGAATAAATATTCAGTGCAACATTAGTTGTACGCAACCTAAACATGCAAATACTAAGATTGATTAAGAAAATGATAGCCCCATCCATGCAATGGAATAGCATAAATAATGCAAAAGCGTATTTATTTCAGTGGAAAGATGTTTATGATATAGTAGGTAGCAGAAAAGCATATTATAAAATAGTTATGAAAACATTTTTAATGAAAATATGCTTAGAAATATATTAGGTTGTATTAATACATAAAATACAAATAGAGTGGTTATCTCTGATTTGAAGGCAATTGCTTCATTTTTCTGGCTTCCTTTTTTGACGTATCTATAGTATCATTTTTTTTTTTTGCAATGAGGGCATATTGCTTTTATAATAAGAAAAATATGAAAATAAATTATTTTTTAATTCTTAAAGGAGTGAAGTAAACATCGAGATCTATTGCAGTTCAGAGAGAAGATATCTCAGTAGGTGAGGGATGGGGTAGGCAGGGAAGTCCTCTCACCAAAGTTGAGCCTTGGAAGGAAAAGGGAAGGTCAGGGAGGAGAAGAGAACAAACATTTATTGAACCTTTACTGTTTGCTGAATGTTCACATGTGTTATCTTCTTTAATCCTCACCATGACCAGATAAGGTAGGAACCAACATCACACTGTTGTACAAATGTGAAAAATCAAGACTCTGATAAATGAAATGACCATGTAAGTAACATTAGTAATCTTGAAGACAGAAGACTGGAGGTTTGCTTACTGGGGGTTGTCAGCTTTTTCTACTGGATGAGTTTCATAATATGCTGGCTCTCATTCATATATTTATTTGTGTAACGACTGTGCGTAATGTTTGTGTAATGACTAGACTGGAAGCCCTGTGGGAACAGGGACTGTGTGTGTTTAGTTCATTACTGTGTCTACAGCCCTTACCAAAGAACTTGGCACACACCAGGCTCTCAATTAATATTGCTCACTGAATTCAAATATAGCAGGGGTCATTAATTCCTGTACTTTTAACAGATTGTTTAGATTGACAGATTTAGATAGTTTGGAGGGACTCCAATGAGATAATCAGCATGATAAGACTTTGTAAACTGCAGAATCATGTACCCATGCCAGTGGTTTTTATTTTTGAAAACTTTCCTTTACTGGCTTTATTCAAGCCAAAATTTTTTTTTGGAACTACTGATGGTACTCCTGCAAGAAGATTTAATCTTGAAATTCTTGGAAAGTTGTGCAAAGTATTTATTTGGTCCTAAACTCATCTTATAAGGTTTTTTGATTATTAGTCAGAACATCGGGGCTTATTGATATTTTTAGAAATACTCCTGAACCATCTCTTATTTTAACCAAATTACAAGATAAATCAAGACATGTGAGGTAAGATCGATGTGTTATTGGTTGCGTAATCACTTATCATCAGGTCCTAACACAAATATTAGGAAATATGGCCTTTTCTATTTCTGTGGTCACACTAAAGGAGGCCGACTGTCCTCTCGTGGAACTGAGTGAGGGTAGGAGAATAATGGGATACAGTCTGTGTACTCACAGGATGCTGCTTATCACATTGCTAATCACATTCTGAAAAACTTTATTTTTACACGTTTTCCTTGCTGTAGTTACGAGAACATCGTCTTTGTGCCAAGTGAAGTTGGCTTGAAAGTGACTTTGTCACTTTTCACCTGTAATGACTTCAGACGAGCTTCTTGCCTGCTGCCTGCCTCAGTTTCTCCAATTTGTAAAATGGAAACAATCAAGCCAACCTTGCAGAGCTATTAGGAAAGATTAAGTGAAATGATGTGTACAGATTGCCTGACAGAGTGCTTGGCTGAAAGTACTTAGTAAATACAAATTACCTTCTTTGTCGGTTTTCCTCATTTACGGTTGACAACCCTTTCCAAACAGACACTTGTTCTTCTGAATATCAGTGTATGAAATGATTTTATGGAAGCACAGTGATTTTATGGTTAAAAAGTGACATCTATTCCTGGGGCTGGAAACTTTGGACCACAGATTAGATTCTGTAGTTTAGTGCAGCAGAAAGAACCCAATGAAGTTTCGTAGAACCATAGACTACTAGAACAATGGGGGACATTGCTTCAGAAAACTGAGGCATGATGAAGAGAAGTAACCTACCCATAGTCTTATAGCTAGTGGCATGTGTGGTGAGATTCACAGGAGACTTAAGGAAGAAGCTCTACAAATTGTGTGGGATGTTATCTGATCCTTAGGAAAGCTGCCTAGGATGGGATGAGAGCTCTCAATTACATGTTTGAGCCTCTGGGACAATAAACCCCTTCTGAATCTTAGGTGCTTAGCTTAGTTGATCAGTATGTTTATGTACCACCTCCCCATATGTGTGCAGGGAATGTAAAATCAAACTTTTCAGAGTTAGGAAGGGTAAACTTTCCAAAACCAAAGAGGTGATGTAGGCAGGCACACTGGCTGCAGTTCTGAGAATTCTGGGTTACTGTCCATCTCCATGAAACCATTCTGAAGCCAATGGACAGGTAGGCTACTTTTGTTTAAACTAAACAATTAACTCATGTGTTCATTTCATTCATTTATTAATTTCTTCACTGAAAGCTCATTGAGTCCAGGCAATTAATCAGACACTTTAAGTATGGAAGTTATAGAAATGCACAAAACACTTCCCTTTTCTATGGAGATCATGGGTCGCTCTTTTCTGAATCCTGACTCCTTCCTTGAAACTCTTCCAGGGTCCAGCCTGAACTTAGCCTGAGACTCCCCAGACTGAGGCAGCACAGCTCACCACCTATTGAGGGCTGATCTAGCCATAGTGCTGGAAGACAGGGTGACAGTTCTGTAGCTCCTTCCTTCATTTTTATGTTACCTGGATGTGACTGTGTCTCCACAGATGCTGTTTCTATTCTCATCCCTACTTCTAATCTTGTGTCTGCATCACCTAAACAGGGCTCAGCAACTCTCTTCACTTCACCTCTCTCCCTTGCCACATCAACTCCATCCTTAGTGAGTTTTAAATTTTTCAGTTGAATATTTTATAATGGAGATGGAGGGGAAAGTTAAGTTATATCACACATCACCCAAAATACTTCATAAACACTTTCACTTGACCATGCTCTTTTCCATAAAATCTCTTCCCCTGGCTACATACCCTCTAGGTTTCTCTTCCCCTTCAGTATCAATCATCTTCCCCCCACACCATATCTCTCCAGGTTCATTAATGTTAGTCCTTTTTGTTCCATCTTAGCTACAATTTGCATCCTCACCACCTTTGACCATATAACAGCCTTCTTAGAAGGAAGTAGGGAATTGGAAATAAAATATACTTTTTTCCTGGCTAAAGTATATCTTCCTGTCCTACAGATGGGTTATCTCAGGCAGGGGAAGCAAAATCACTTTCAAAAGTTTGAGCCTTTACTTTGCAGTCTTTCTTTTCTGTCCCCATAAGGATTAGTTATACATCATGCCTGCTAAAAGTGTAATATATTGAAAATCAGAAGAGTGCCATGGG
This sequence comes from Mandrillus leucophaeus, assembly GCF_000951045.1. NCBI lineage: Eukaryota > Metazoa > Chordata > Mammalia > Primates > Cercopithecidae > Mandrillus > Mandrillus leucophaeus. The sequence goes on along the minus strand of NW_012101659.1, from coordinate 3,383 downwards.
GTGCCTGTTAGAATATAGATGTCCGAGTCAGGAACACTCTGAATTCAACTATCGGGCCTGCCACTCGCTAGTTGGGAGATCTTGGCAAGAGATATCCCTTTGCTAAAGTTCAGTTTGCTCATCTGTAAAGTGAAAACAATAGTACCTTTGAGACATGGGAGCTATGAGGATTAAATGAAGTAATGAAAAATCTCTTAGTTGGGTACAAGTCATTGATGATCCAGGTTAACAGCAGTAGTAATTAGGAGTGATGTGGCCGAATAGTAACATCAGCAGCGTTATAAAAATGTTTCTGGGCAAAAGCATTGGCTCACGCCTGCAATCCCAGCACTTTGGAAGGTCAAGGAGGGTAGATTGCTTGAGCCCAGGGATTCAAGACCAGCCTGGGCAACATGGTGAAACCCCATCTCTACAAAAATACAAAAATTTGCCAGGCATGTTGGTGCGTATCTGTAGTTCCAGCTACTTTGGAGGCTGAGGTGGGAGAATCACCTGAGCCTAAGAGGAGGCTGCAGTGAACCATGACCATGT
>NW_012101659.1:0-2477 GCF_000951045.1 Mandrillus leucophaeus | reverse complement strand
TAGAATTGTTATCAAATTTTGAAAAATTTCTCAAGTTTTCTTTTTACGTGAGCAATCAGGTTTCAGGGCACTTCTATGTACTGACAGATTCTGAACTCTCTTTTTAATAGCTTTCTACTGTTGCTTTAGCAAATTACCATAAATGGAATGACTTAAAACCATGCACATTTATTACCTTTTAGTCCTGTGGGTCTGAAATCTAACACAGATATTACTGGAGGGAAATCAGTGTTCTAGCAGGGCTGCATTCCTTTCTGGAAGCTCTAGAGGAGAATCCGCTTCTTTGCCTTTCCCAGCTTCTAGAGGCTGCCCACATTCTTTGGCTAGAGATCCCATTCCTCTGTCCTTAAAGTCCAGTGTTCCGTGGTGGTATCCTTTCATGACCCACTCGTCTGTCTCTGTTTTCCATTCTTAAGACTCATTGATTAGATTAGGTCCATCCAGATAATCCAGGATAATCTCCCCATTTTAAGGCTGTAACCTTAATAATATTTGCAAGGGTGTTTTGGTGATGTAAGAGAACATATTCACAGGTTCTGAGCATTACAAAATGAGCACCTTTTTGGGGGAGCCAATTTAGCCTACCACACTCTTTTCATTGATGACACTTATTAACAAGTTTCTCCTTGATGTCTTGTTTAGTGGTGTATTATGAATTTATTGCTATCTTTGTCAATGTCAGTTAAGCCAGGAGGGAATGTAAATATTTTTCCAAAGTGTTTATAGGATTCACTCCTCTTTGTTAATTGGACTACCAAACTATCTGACAACCTATTGATTACTGTATTAGAAATATTTTCTTAGTGAATTTACTACCTTAGGTATGGTCTGTTTTTTTTTTTTTTATGGCAATTTACTTCTTGAGGTCAGAATAATTTTTACCAATTCTTATCACTCGTATGAATTGCTTTTATTTCATATTCAAGTTTTTATCTGAACTTTCTATCCATTATTTAATATCTAAATTAAAAATGACAAAGGTACCTTTATATATATATTATCATCAGGACTCTGTCATTTCTTACTTATTTAATTGACACGAAATGTCTCTCCATTTGCAGATACAGTGACACATTACCAACTCACCTTCCCCAAAGTTATCCTGCAAATGCTGCAGCTATAGCAATGCCATTGACATGAAGGGAAATATAATAAGAGGGAAGGGTTTTCTAAAGGATTCCAGTTAAAATATCTTATTTTTACCCATTTTACAAAAAATATACCAGTATACGAATGCACTGTTAGAGCTCCTGCCAGAAACATGGAAGGGGCCTAAGGCTTAAACTTCTTTAGCGTAATGTAAATATGTCTTCGTTGCTGTGGACGGCAGTGGAAGGGAACTTAACACGGTCTGGAAGTGTCCAGAGAGACTCGCCAGAGAAAGCATTTGCTTAAGCCAAGTCTTAAAGGACAAATGGAATTTAGCCAATCACAGACAGAAAGGAAGGGTCTTCCGGGCAGATGGCATGATTTGCTTAAGCACAGAAGTGTGAGGGGAGTTGTTCAATGTGGTGGAGGAGAAGGAGAGGAGGGAGACAAGGAAATTCAGCTGATGGGAAAGGCAAGAGGAAGAGCATGGGTTTTATCCCACAGAGGAGTTATAAACAGAGATCACAGAGGGCTGGATCTAGGTTTTTAGAGTCATTGTGGCCCTGCCTTAAAGAGAATTGGGTAGGGGAGCAGGAGTGACTGCTTTAATACATTTTTCAAAGCAAATTTATAACCACTATCCCCGTGGAACAGCGCTATCCAGCAGCACTTCCTGGGATGATGGAAATGTTCTACGGCTGCACTGTCCAATGTGGCACACCCCTACATATGGTCATTGAGCATTCAAAATGTGACAGGTGTGTGGCCAAAGAACTAGATCTTCGGTGTTATGTAATTTCAAATTTTAAAAATTTAAATAGTCACACACATGGCTAGTGGCTAGCACATGGGACGGCACAGCTTTAGCTCTTTAAAGAGAAAGTCTATGGGATATTCAGGTTCATCAATCTGAACCTGACAAATTTTAATTTTTGAGGAATCATTCTGGGTGCTAGGAAGAATTTAAGCAGTACAAAACATAGATGGACTACAAATTAATGGAATTTATGATCAGGACAATGCTTTGTGTCAAAAAAAGCTGAGTGAATACTAAGGTAAAGAATTCAGAATATATAACAAAAAGCAGGTATGAGAATAAATATTCAGTGCAACATTAGTTGTACGCAACCTAAACATGCAAATACTAAGATTGATTAAGAAAATGATAGCCCCATCCATGCAATGGAATAGCATAAATAATGCAAAAGCGTATTTATTTCAGTGGAAAGATGTTTATGATATAGTAGGTAGCAGAAAAGCATATTATAAAATAGTTATGAAAACATTTTTAATGAAAATATGCTTAGAAATATATTAGGTTGTATTAATACATAAAATACAAATAGAGTGGTTATCTCTGATTTGAAGGCAATTGCTTCATTTTTCTG
>NW_012101658.1:214271-218633 GCF_000951045.1 Mandrillus leucophaeus | reverse complement strand
GATATTTTTATTTTATACTCTTAAGAGTGCTGGAATTTTGGAAAGATGTCAAGAACATATTTTTATGTTCTTTCCCAAACTAAGGAGGGTATTTCCTTTAAGATTTCTATCACCAGAGAACATCAGTGTCCTAATGTCCTATGTAATCATTTTTCCCTCTAACCATGGATCTCTCTGGAGGCTTCCATTGTTGTGTCACTTGAAAATTCTACTCTGTACTTTCCCAAATGAGGAATAGAATGAGTTTAGAATTTTTTTCCAGAAGTTTTGGCATTCTCTGTCTTCATGTTTATTTGCAAGGAAGAAGCAAAATAAGTTAATTACTCTTTGTCTGCGTTGGTAACCTCCTCTAGCATTGCTGAGTCTTCATCAATGAGTTGGTAGCACAGCATGGCAAACTGCACTGTTTTCCTCCTTAGTTCAGGCCCTCTTCTAAAAATAAAAACTGGAAATTTATATTTTGTTAGACCCGGTAGAATTTTTTAATCATAAATATTTTAGGTGACTTTCATTTAACATCAGCCTAAAATGCAACATATTAAACTGTAAAAATGGTTTAAAAGACCATTCTCTTTATCTGAGCATTTTAATTTCATTATAAATAAAATATACTAAAGACATCAAATAAAGGCTGGTAATCAAAAAGGACTGGCAATATAATTCTTTCACATGCAGAAGAAAATGATACAGATATACTTTGAATCAATAAGAAGGTAGGGGGAAGAGACAAAACCAGGTAACTGAATAGAACCCTCCAGCAATCATTCTCTATGCAGGAACACCAAATTGAGCAACTATTTACACAAAAATCACTTTTATAAGAAGCTAAAATCACGTAAATGATCACAGTTCCTGGTTGCAACATCAAATCAAGGGCAGTGAAAAGGGTAGGAAAGACTGTCTTGAATTGTGGACACCACTCCTCCCTCAAACCCTGGCAACAGCCATGTGGTGGAGCTAAAAAATGCAATTGACATTCTGAAAAATGCATCAGAGTCTCCTATCAGCATAATTGACCAAACAGAAGAAAGAACTAGTGAACCTGAAGACAGACTATTTTAAAATACACAATCGAGGAGACAGGAGAAAAAGGAATAAAAAAGAATGAAGCATGAATACAATATCTAGAAAATAGCCACAAAAAGGCAAATCTAAGAGATATTAGCCTTTAAAATGAGGTAGAGAAAGAGATGGGTATAGTAAGTATATTCAAAGGGATAATAACAGAGAATTTCTAAACCTGGAGAGAGATATCAATATTCAAGGGCAAGAAGGTGACAGAACACCAAACAGATATAACCTAAAGAAGACTATCTCAAGATGCTTAAAAATCAAACTCCCAAAGATCATGGGTAAAGAAAGATCCTAAGCACTGAGAGAAAATACAGACACAACATGCAAAGTATCTCCAATACGTCTGGCAGTGGACTTCTCAGTGGAAACCTTACAGGCCAAGAGAAAGTGGCATGACATATTTAAAGTACTGAAGGAAAAATACTTTTATCCTAGACTAGGATAGCCAGTAAAAATATGCTTCAAACAAGAAGGAAAAATAAAGACGTTTCCAGACCTGGCCTATAAGAAATGCTAAAAGAAGTTCTTCATTCTGAAAGAAAAGGACTTTAACAAACAATAGAAAACCATCTGAAGATACAAAACTCTTGGGTAATAGTGAGTACACAGAAAAACACAGACTATTATAACATCATAACTGTGGTGTGTAAATAATTCATATCTCAAATAGAAAGATTAAAAGGTGAACCTATCAAAAATTACTACAACAACTTTTCAAGATACGGACAGTATAGTAAGATATAAATAGAACCAATGAAAACTTTAAACATAGGGGATAAAATTAAAATGTAGAGTTATTATTAGTTTTCTCTTTGCTTGTTTGTTTGTTTATGAAATCAGTGTTGACATCAGTTTAAAATAATGGGTTATAAGATGTTATTCACAAGCCTCATGGTAACCTCAATGAAAAAACACAGATACACAAAAAATAAAAAGCAAGAAATTAAAATACACTACCAGAGAAAATCACCTTCACAAAAACAAAGGAAGGAGGGGAAAAAGGAAGGTGGGTGAAAGGGAGGGAGGAAAAGATGACAAAACAACAAGAAAACCAAAAACAAATTAGGAGTAAATCCTTACTTATGAATAATAATATTGAATGTAAATGCACTAAACTGTAATCAAAAGACATAGAATGGTAGAATGGATTAAATAAAAACAAGACCAAATGATATGTTGCCTACATGAAACACACTTTACCTATGAAGACACGCACAGACTGAAAATAAAGGGATAGAAAAAAGTATTCTATGCAAATAGAATCAAAAGAAAAAGGAGTAGTAGCTAGCTATAGTAATATCAAAATGAAATAGATTTCAAGACAATAACTATAAAAGACAAAGGAGATCATTATATAATGATAAAGTGGTCAACTCATCAAGAGTATATAACAGTTATAAATATATATGTACTCAACATTGGAGCACCCAGATATATAAAGCAAATATTATGATAACTAAAGAGAGTGATAGATTCCAAAACAATAATAGCTACAGAATTCAACACCCTATTTTCAGCATTGGACAGATCATTCAGACAGAAAATCAATAAAGGAAACAATGGACTTAATCTGCACCATAGACCCAATAACCCTAGTAGGTATTTGCAGAACATTTCATCCAATTGCTACAGGATACACATTCTTCTCCTCAGCACATTGATTAAAAACAGGTCATATACTAGGACACAAAACAAGTTTTAAAAATTTCAAAAAAAAAAAGAAATCATTCTAGTATCTTCTCTGACCACAATGGAATAAAACTAAAAATTAGTAACAAGAGGAATTTTGAAAACTATACATCCTCATGGAAATTAAACAATACACTGCTAAATGACTGGTGGATCAATGAGGAAATTAGGAAGAAAATTTAAAAATTTCTCAAAACAAATGAAAATGGAAATATAACATACCAAAACCTATGAGATACAGCAAAAGTAGTACTAAGAGGGAAGTTCATAGCTTTATGTGCCTACATCAAAAAAGTAGAAAAACTTCAAATAAGCATCCTCACATTGCATCTTAAAGAAGTAAAAAAGCAAGAGCAAACCAAACCGAAATTAGTAGAAGAAATAATAAAGATCAGAGCTGAAATAAATGATATTTAAACAAAAAAATACAAAATATCAATGAAATAAAAATGTGGTTTTTGGAAAAGATAAAATTGGCAAACCTTTACCAAAACTAAGTAAAAAGAGAGAAGTACCAAATAAATAAAATCAAAGGTGAAAAAGGACACATTACAACTGATACAGCAGAAATTGAAAGGATCATTAGAAACTACTATGAGCAACTATATGTGAATTAATTGAAAAACCTAGAAGAAATGTATAAATTACTGGACATAAAAACCTACCATGGGATTGACGCTGTAATGTAAAGTCTTCCAGCAAAGAAAAGCCTGGACACAATGGCTTTACTGCTGAATTTTACCAAACATTTAAAGAAGAACTAAAAACAATCCTCTCAAATTATTCAGAAAAATACTAGATGGAAGACTTCCAAATTCATCCTATAAGGCAAGTATTACCCTGATACCAAAACTAGACAAAGGAACATCCAAAAAAAAGAAAACTACAAGCCAATAAACCTGATGAACATTGCTGCAAATATCCCAATAAAATACTAGCAAACTGAATTCAAAGACATACTAAAAAGATCATTCATCATGACTCAGTGGGATTGCAAAGATGATTCAACATATGCAAATCAATCGATGTGATACATTATGTGAACAGAATGAAGGACAAAAACTATGTGATCTTTTCAATTGATGCTTAAAAAGCATTTGATAAAATTCAACACTGCTTTATGATTTAAAAAACCCTTAAAAAACTGGGTATAGAAGGAACATACCTCAACACAATAAAGGCCGTATATGACAGACCCACAGCTAGTATCATTCTAAACAGGGAAAAGCTTAACAGTCTTTTCCCTAAGATCCATACCCCATAAATATACATACCTATTATGTACCCATAAAAATTAAAAATTAAAAAAAGTAGGATCCTTTATTTATTATTTCGTTTTTACAAGGTCTTGCTCTGTTGCCCAGGTTGTAGTGCATTGATACAATCAGAGCTCACAGTAACCTCAAACTCCTGAGCTTAAGCTATCCTCCCACCTGTCTCCTGAGTCTTTAGGACTAGAGGTACATACCACCACATTCAGCTAATTTTAACTCTTTTTGTGTTGAGATAGTCTCCCTATTTTGCCCAGGCTGATCTCAAACTCCTGGCCTCAAGCAATCCTACAACCTCAGCCTTCCAAAATGCTGGGATTATAGAAAT
>NW_012101658.1:204494-212646 GCF_000951045.1 Mandrillus leucophaeus | reverse complement strand
AATTGACCATTGTGGAAGGACAATCATAAAATGACTTAAAGATTCCACATAAGTCTAAAGTGGCAAGGTGTCACCTCTAGTTTTAAAAACTTGCAGTTCTCTATTATTATTGATATGCCTCATGTACTTTCATTGTATAAAATATGATACTTGTAAAGATTTTATTCTGGACACTTGCCCATTTTCAACTCTAAAAGGGATCCTAATGATCTCATATATGATTCCTAACGCTCTCCATTCGTTTTAGAACTTGGTCGGAAATTCACATTTACTGCTGCTCAGCACAAACTCTCAGGAACATCTGGCCTCTCATTTTAGCCCTGTCTCTTCCATCTATGTTCAGACGATGTTCCAAATTCTTCACAACAAAATCTGAAAGGCCTACATATACTGCCTCCACAGTATGCAAGTTAGAGCTACAATAGCATTAGGAATCAGAATCCTAATGTATAAACATTTGTTTGTTTATCCAATTATTTATTTATTACATGATATTTATAAAGCCCATTTCGAATCCCCAAGGTAGAAGACTCTAATGATCAAATACCCTTGCCGTCACAGTCTCCAAGACTCTTTTCCACTCCCCACGTCTAGCAGATTTCTTTGGTTTTTCTGCTCAACTCCTGAGCTTTCCCTTGTTCTAACAGAAATTACATATGATGGGAATTGGGCAATAGGAAAAGGAAGGAGGTTATGTTAATATAGGTTAACAAGATCATGAAGCTACTCATTGAAGAATAGACAGAATAGATCCCAAAGGCAGAACAGGTAGTGAGGAAGTGAGAGTAAAAGCCAAGAAATAGGCAGAAGAACTGCCTTCTCTCTACCCCTCATTGCTACTGCTGGCTTGATTGAGTTGGGGGAAGGCAAAAAAAAAAAAAGCAAGGGCTTTGAGAAAGAGATGGGTAAATAAAATTTAAGTAGAACCTTGTGGTTGGTGATACAGCCTTTGCTGCAACTTGTTTGAGAGACTTTCAATGCTGGTTGTGTTTCTGGGATATTGACATTGAATTTGAGCTTCTATATGTGTGAAACCATGCTGTTACTGGCTGTCTTAACTCATTTGTGTTGCTAAAGTTATTTATAAAGGAAAGGTTATTTGGTTGACAATTCTGCTGGCTGGAAAACTGGGCATCTGGTGAAAGCCTCAGGCTGCTTCCAATCACGGTACAAGGTGAAGAAAAGCCAGCATGTGCAGAGATCACTTGGAAAGACAGAAAGACAAGAGAGAGGAGAGGGAAGTGCAAGATTCAAACAACTAGCCCTAGTGGGAACTTATAGAGCAAGAACTCACTCATTACCATGAGGACAGCACCACGCCATTCATGAGGAATCTGCCCCCATGACTCAAACACCTCCCATTAGGCCCTGTCTCCAACATTGTGGATAAAATTTTAACATGTGTTTTGAAGGCTCAAATATCCAAATTATATTACTGACTATGATCCAGCCCTGTTCTGTTTGGGATATGCAAGTCCCCAGTAGACTCTTCCCAGGTCAAAAAACTGGGGAGGAAAAAGTATCCGGTTTATCCAGACCCATATCTGAGAGTCAATTATGGAAAAGTTATGCAGGATTTTATCCTTCTAGGGGATTTCCCCAAATTCTCAATTTATTTTATTCTCATAGAATATTGTGGCCTTGACTTACGCTAAGCTGGTCATTGAAGTGTATGAAATATAACCAAATAAGAATTATCCCTTTTGCTAATTTAAATCATTTTGTATTAGTATATGAAGATTGCTCATTTGCAATAAAAAACACCAAGAGTTTTCATTCTTGTTTATTACCCTTTAGACCAAGGGAAATATATAACATTTTGATTTATATTTTCATTATTTATTATTATAGCTGAACTGATATTTTTGTTAGTAATAACAGATATTACAGAAAATGATTTTTTAAAGCTGAAAAGGACAAATTAGATCCTGTGCTATTTTATGGTGTCAGGTCATCCTTATTTAGTTGTGCAAATTAACTCAAATTCTTCTCCACCACCCCAAATACAATGTTTGCATTAGTATCACCATTTTACAAAATGGAATAGTGTTAAAGCCAGAATTCAAATAAGGCTTAATCTGATCTCAAATTCTGTAGTTCTCTACCTCATCATATTATAATGGCAGTTCCATTTAGTACATATGTATACATTTAAAGTAATTTCCATCAGTAGGTTTAAAGAACCTGTACTAGGTGATATTTATTTGACATTTATGGTGTTAGTCCTCAGAAAAAATAGTACCAGACACCTTAATGCAATGATCTGCAATTCCATTTTGTAAATATGCAGGAACAGATTAGTTGGTGTGTCTAAATCTCTTGGATTAAAATGAACCATTAGAATTTTATAAGCTGATATCACCAGCATATTATTATAATAGAAAATATAAACAAATACTGTGTGTCACTGGCACAAAATCAATGGATGTTTATAGGAATACCTTAGCAGACATGTACTTGTTTTCTAAAACATGTAATAGTCAAAAGTGTCAGTTAAATTCAAACCCAGACACCCTGATTAATTCCAAAAGAGGCCCGCCTCTGTGACTGACAACACCTTTCTTTGATCTGCGTCCTGATTTGCATCGGACAGGCATTACATCCCTTCACTGACCACACATTTTAAGCTTAAGGACAATTTCTCTGGAAAACCTTACTTAAAAGACAAAAAAATAGCTATTCCCTATAGCATATGAAGCTCATCCACAAAAATGTAGCTGGGGAAGATATTCGGAAGGCAAAGCTGCTGCAAATTTCATTTTCAATATCTTTCAACCCTGACTATTTGCCTAAATCTTACCACTAAAAATAGCTTTATACCAATAATAAACAACGTGTAATACAAAAAGCAGTAATCTTTGCCTCTCAATTATAGAAGAATGTTTCAAACCTGCTCAAGCATTTCTTCATGGCATTTCCAAATGTGTCGTTGAATAAACCTATTTGTGTGATGCCTGCCAACACATTTAAATTGTATGCTTAATGTGAAGGTGCTTTGCCAAATTGTTGGTTTTCTATCAATTTCTGTGATTCTGTGTTTTCATTTCAAATAAGCTAAAACCAGGAATGTCATAAATTATTTCTAAGATGTATAATTTTCTATTCCATTGCTAATGGCTTTTCTTTCTTTCTTTCTTTTTTTCTTTTTTTCTGCTTGAGACAGGGTCTCACTCTGTTGCCCAGGCTGCAGTGCATTGTCATGATCCAGGCTCACTGCAACCTCCACCTCCCTAGGTTCAGGTGATCCTCCCACTCAGTCTCCCAAGTAACTGGGACTACAGGTACATGCCACCACACCCAGCTAGCTTTTGTATTTTTTGTAGAGACAAGGTTTTGTCATGTTGCCCAGGCTGGTGTCAAACTCCTGTGCTCAAGCGATCTACCTGCCTTTGCCTCCCACATTGCTGGCATTACAGGCATGAGCCACTGCATCCAGCCCAGTAATGGCTTTTCTTTTAGAAATCATCCTCTCCAAAGCTCTAATTGGTTTACTAGTATTAATAACAATTTGGGGCCTTGTTCTTTTGTTTCTCTACTTGTTTGCAAACCTTCTCCATGAGAACAATACAAATGCTTTTAGAAAAACAGTCACAAATTTATTGAGTTTATTTTCCCTAAAATGTCTTTAGGATGTTTAGCACAATGTATAATTGAATTACCCCTTAAAAATAATACAGCATTCATTTTAAATAGCTCATTTTTTAAATGAGATTCAACATTAAGGAAAAAGTATTTAAGTGCATGTTATGTTTTCAATATTATTTTGTGAGTAAACAAACAAATACAAGAAAGCTGAATTCGTTTACAGTAAGTCAAGTTTGCCATTTAGTGCCTGCCCAAAGGCTCAGACCTTTAAGAAAGTTTGGCCAGCCTTAAAATACAGCATGTTCTGGGCAAAGACAAAAGTTAATTAAAGCTGAAAGAGACAATCCTTTTCACACATTCTAGCTCCTTTAGGCTGCTAGTGTTCATTTAATTTTTGTTGATTAGCCAAATCCTACTATTATTATGATGCCCATTATTGTATCAGAGGGCCTGCCTGTTTAGCATGACTTGAGGCCGAATCGTGCTAACAAGGGAAATGAAAGAGATCAAACATGTTCCCAGTTTGGTGTTTAGCTAAGGAATAAGTTACCTATTGGAAGCACAAGGCTTAGTGAGTTTGACAACATCTTCAAAAAGAGCTGGTTAACTTTGGGGGTACCCCTGAAACCTAACAGGCTAAACAAAATTCCTATCTTAAAAAAAACCCTTCAAAAATAATTAAAATCAGTAAGTCTATTTTAACAGTATCTTCATAATGTTTTAAATTATGAGATGTAATAAAGTTTAAATTACTATGAAAACTGCTTTCTTAAATGCATTTAGAAATGTGTTGTACAAAGGGAATGGGCAGTGCATTTTAACTTTCATGTTTTTAAGAAGCACATGAAGGATCACAAAAAATTGACAAAAAATGCAAAACCATCAATACAACTATACGGAAATATAAATACCTTTGGTGTACATTGTTATGTACATGGATACATGTAATTTTATGGTATCGTGGCACATTCTAGTATTATCCATGTATTTCCACCATTTACCATAAAAATGAGAAATTTTATTTGCAGTGTGGTAAATATGGCACATTGTTTGTGAACCAACTGAATGGCTTTAAGCATCTGTGAGAATATGTTGATTCAATAATATACATGTCTCCTATACCTTAAATATATATATATAACAATTGCTATTACAGCAATCATTTAGTGAGAGCCAGTATTACTATGTTCATTTCATAGATATGAAAACCAAACTATAGGTTGATTAAGAATTTGCTTAAAATGATACAGCAGGAGTATATTTTATGTTGGACTCTAATTTTGGAAAAGTTATAAACTCTTGTGGGCCATATTTGATGCAATTATAAAATGAGGTTGGGGAACAGAGTTTAACTTTCTATGTTTTTAAGTTATGTAAAGTATGAAGTACAACACTGAACAAATCCCAACTTGAACTTTTGTTTATTCAAATTCCACAAACATTTACTAAGTGCTTAATGTATATAAAATCCTGTGTAAGCCATGGGGACAGAAATAAAGATGGAAACTGACAAAGAACCTATGTGTCAAACATTCATGATCTAGTGGAAGAAAGGAATACAAAGCTATACTTACAAGCAGAATAAAGGTTAGATGGCACATGCTTTCGGCCATATGTAATTAACATGAACTAGACTTACCTTTTGATGTAAAACAACAACAACAACAAAACACATAAAATATATGACATGATATCAGACATCTGATAGGGAAGAACAGTGATCTCCGAGAGATAGGAAACAAGTAAGATGAGCCCTACAATTTCCCTGGCTTATACTCTTCCGAAAGTTTCCAGTCTGTGACATAGTGAGGAGGAACCCAGGTAAAGCTTGGGAGACTTCCTGAATTGAGAATAGAGAAGTGAGAGTTCAAGGAAACCAAGGCAGCTAAAGATTGTAAGAGTATTGGACAGGAGAGAGATGCACAAAGAGAGAATTCCAGAGATCTGCAGAATATTGATCAGTACCTGTATGGGAATAAATAAACTGAGTTTGGGGGAAAATGACTGCCTAAAGTATCAGAGGTAATTGTGTCCAGCATTCACACAGGACTGGCAATAATGTCTATTCTCAGTTGTCATACTGGAAAACACCTTTTATTATTAATGGGACATTGTGTAGAGTATATAAAAAGATCTTACTAAGTAGTAAGGAACAATGAGCCCTAAACTGAGAATTGCTTTGGTTTCACCTAAAAATTGTTAGATGCAAAACTGAAAAGGAAAAATAGACAATAAAGATAAAATTGAATCATAAAAATATTGAGTTACTCCAAAAGAAGTCAGGAAAAGAGGAAAAAGGGAAGAACAAACAAATGGGACAAATAGGGAACAAAGAGCAAGATGATAGTTTTAAACCTTTGTCAACAAAATCACACAAAATGTAAATGATTTTAAGTACTCCAATTAAAACCCATAGATTGTCACATTGAATAACTTTAAAAGGCCAAACTGTACGCAGCCTCCAAAAAACACATTTTAAATATAAAGACATAATGAGTTAATTATAAAGGATATAAAAAAATATATACATACTGTTCTAACACCAATCAAAAAGTAAGTTGATAGGGAGTATGTGGCAAAACTGGAGCCCTCACGCATTACTGGCAAGAAGGGAAAATGGTGGATCCACTTTGGAAAATAGTTTGACACTTTCACAAAATGTTAAACATACAGTTACCATATGATCCAACAACTCTATTCATTGTAATATACCCAAGAGAAATGAAAACATGTTTACACAACAAACTTTTACTCAAATACGCAAGGCAGCATGATTCCTAATAACCAAGAAGTAGAAACAATCCAAATATTCATTATTTGATTAATGGATAAACAAAATATAGTATATAGATATCTATACAATGGAATATCATTTGGCAATAAAAGAATGGGATACTGATCCATGCTAATGTGGATAATCTTCAGAAACATTATGCTAAGTGGAAGAAGCCAGTTATAAAAGACCACAGATTATTTGATCCCACTAACATAAAATGTCAGAACAGGCAAATTAATAGAGACAGAAATTAATGTTTGCCTAGGCCAAATGAGGGATTGCAGAGGGAAGGATGATTAGAGAGTCACTCACTATTAATGGGTACAAGCTGGTGGAGAGAATGATACAAGTGTTTAAAATTAGGTTATTGTGATAGTTGACTGACTGTAAATATACTAGAACCCAGTGAATTGTATACTTTAAATATATGAACTTTATGGTATACGAATCATGTATTTGAAGAAAAAGCTGTTTAAGAAAACATGTCGGAATGGCTATATTAATATCAAAGTGAGTTTCAAAGCAAAGCACATTAATAGGGGTAAAGAGAATCTTTTCATTATGATAATAGGCCAATTAACAACATGACATCACAAAACATTAACAATCTTAAATATTTAACCTTCTAATAACAGATCTTTAACTACTTTAAGCAAAAACGAATAGAATTGCAGTAAGAAACTAATAAATCAAAAATTATAATAAGAGTTTCAAAACCTCTCTTAATAACTGTGAAAGCAGGTAAACAAAATCAGCAAAGATATAGAAAACGTGAACAATACTACCAACTCTGCCCTAATTGACAATTATAGAACACTTCACCCAGCAGCAGCAGAATATACATATTTTTTCAAGTGGGCATGGGGCAGATTAAAGGACAAACAAACTCATACCATAAACTGCTACTCAGCAATATAAAATAAACTTAGATGAAAATCAAACTATGGAGGAAGCTCTGAATAATTATGCTGAGTGAAAGCAGGTAACTGTAAAAAAAAGTGCATTCTATATTATTGCATTTACATAAAATTCTAGAAAAGTCAAACTAATCTGTAGTAACAGAAAGCAGATCAGTGGCTGCCTGAGGAAGGAGGCTGGAGTGGAGAGGGAAGGGAGAGAGGAATTACAAAGTAGCGTGAGAAAACATTTGGGGATGCTTAATATGTTCCTCATCTTGATTGCTGTGATAGTTTCCCTGGTGCATACCTGTGTCTACACACTAGTTTGCACCTATGTCATATTGTATACTTGAAAAGTGTTTGCAAAATTACTGTTAAGCTAAACTATTTTGTTTTCAAGTTTAACCATTTAGTAAAATGCACTGCTGTTTATTTCCTAAAGATTTCCACAAGTTGAGAATGAATGGTGTCCAAGATTACTCATACGTAAATTCTGAAACACTAAAATTCATAATGAGGCTGGGCATGGTGGCTCATGCCTATAATCCCAGCATTTTGGGGGGCCAAGGCAGACTGATCACTTGAGGTCAAGAGTTCAAGACTAGGCTGGTCAACATGGCGAAACTCCCTCTCCACTAAACACACAAAAATTACCTAAGTGTGGCGGCAGGAGCCTGAAACCCAGCTACTCTGGAGGCTGAGGCAGGAGAATCGATTGATTGAACCTGGGGAGGCGGTGGTTGCAGTGAGCCAAGATTGTGCCACTGCACTCAAGCCTGGGCAACAGAGTGAGATTTCATCTCAAAAAAATAAGTAAATAAGATAAAATTCATAATAATGAACTTGACATATAGTAAGCATCTATAAATATGTATGGATAAAAATTAGTTTA
>NW_012101658.1:196690-204069 GCF_000951045.1 Mandrillus leucophaeus | reverse complement strand
ACGCTCAGCAAATTTTTTGTATTTTCGGTAGAGACAGGGTTTCACCATGTTGGCCAGACTGGTCTCGAACTCCTGACCTTGTGATCCACCTGTCTCAGCCTCCCAAAATGCTGGGATTACAGGCATGAGCCACTACACCCAGCCAATCTACTGGATTTTATACACATACTCAAGTTGATGACCTCAGAAGCTGCTTAGGCTCTGAACATGGCAGTTCAATTTTCTGATAAGCTCTGTTTTTCTGCAGACTAGCTTTGATGAACTTTTAGCCTCATTAGGAGGTTTCCTTCATAGTCTAGGACTAATAAGGCTCTAAGGTAATGGTTCCCCAAACTAGCTGTTTATCTCTATAACTTGAAGAACTTTAGGAACTAAAAAATACTCAGTACCTAAAACAGATCAATTCAATCATAATTTTGGGATGGGGCCCAGATAAAATATCAAGATGTTCTATTAAATAACTGTTTTAAAGATGCTTTATAGGTAATCCCTATAGATGCTCTATCTTCACACATTCTTGAACTCAAAAACAATACCCTGCATGGAGGATAACATAAACCCATACCTGTCAAACTGTTCAGAGAAGAAACTGCCTGAAAGTAACCTTTGCAAAATCCCTTGAAATATTGATTTATTAGATGTAAAATAGATAAGCCTGTAATTTTAGCTCAAATAAATATTATGTTATACTTTTCTATTATAAATTTGATATTGACATCAAAATTGCAATGCAAATTGCTGGAGGAAATACCTGATGTTAAAAGTATTCTATCCACTAACTCTACTAACTCTAAGGGCTGAAAAACATTGCTATTATTTTCATTTTAGCAGAGCAACACCTTATACTAACTTTCAAAGTTATAATTTAAGAAAGATATCCCTAAATGTCTGCATCTTGGTTATTGATTTATCTGTGCACTCCTATCTTTTCTTTGTTTTTTCTGTTGCATCCATTTCTTGGTTTAAATCCAGTCCACAGGAAATAAGTAGCTTCCACACACTATACTGCATCTTTTTCCAATAATCAATTATAAAGATTTGTATAAAACCAAGAGCAAAGTCCTATGTAAGGTGGAGCATCAGAGGGAAGACTGATACAAAAAAAGCATAAAACATAGTTCATATCCTTAAAGACAGTCACTTCTGTAAACTCATGAAATCCTGTCTTTGTGTGACAAGATTTGTTGTCCAGGTTTGTAACATCTGATTCTCAAACTTGTACCTCAGTTTAGAGAGAATCAGAACTTTGGGGAGGTAATAGTAGGCTCACTTGCGCACTCATTGAGCATTAAGTCTGCTGCACACATGAAGACTGGTGAGCTCTCAAACCTGTAATATTCTCTTGCCCCACTCATGAATAATGGATCAGGTCATTGCTCCATTTTTCGTGGTCCATCACTAAACCCCTTGGCTCAGTGGTTTTGTTTTAACATAGAGAGCTTTTACCCTCGCAGCTTGCTGAGAACTCCAGATATATTGCCTTTTTACTCATCCACATCTGTATTAGTTACCTATAGCTGCTATAACAAACTACCACAAACTTGATTACTTAAAACCACAAAAATCTATTCTCTCACAGTTCCAGAGGCCAGAAGTTCAAAATAAAGATGTCATGAGAACTTGTTCCCTGTGGAGGATCTGGGGGACAATCCTTCCTCATTTCTTCCGGTTTCTGGTGGCTGTCAGCATTTCTTGACTGTGGCTGCATCACACTCCAATTTCTATCTCCATCTTTTGTCCACATGTCTTATCTCCTTCTGCTTCCCTCTTGTAAGACACTTGTGATGGTAGTTAAAGCCTGCCTGGATTATACAGGTTAATCTCCTTATTTCAAGATTCTCAATTATACCTGCAAAACCCCTTTTACAAATAAGACTACATTTAGGGATTCCTGGGATGGGGATGTGGATATAACCATTCATGCCATTGTTAGTCTACCGCACAACTTTACAACACACATTAATTGTAGATGTGGGTAGCAGAGTTGAAGGGTTATAAGATTGGCTGCCATATCCCCACTTTTGCTCTTATCCTCATGCTTTCTTCATTTTCCATATAGCCCCAAGGAAGAAAATAAAAATTCTAACACTACACACATATGAGCAAAAGATCCACAAAAGATCCCATTGATTAACTCAGCAGAGCTGACTATGAATTGCAATTCTCTCTCTGCTTAAAGAAAGATGTTTATGTCCATTCTACTAAACAGTTACTTTTATCTGTCCAGAATATCACCCTCTTTTATCTGAGAAATGCTCATATGGTTTGGTGGGGAGTGCCACCACCGGTCAAGTCCTGTGACCTAAGCTAATTAGGGTCCTCCTTTGTCAGTTTGAAAATTGAGACTGAGGAAGAAGCTTTCTTCTCTCATTGGTTGGCCACTGAATAATGTGACTGCAAAGCAGCTACAGAGATGGCTGTGTTTTCTGCTGACTGGAGGTGGCTGAAAGACAAAGAGGAATGATAAATGGAGAGTGAAGAGAGAGAGAGGAAAAGTGAGAGGGAGAGAGAGAGAAAGAGCAACACGAACAGTGAGTTTATTGTGTTCCTCGTGCTGCCTTCCCTTCCATTCTGTGAATTATTATGTCCAGTGTAATTTAGCTGGTTGTGTGATATAAGTAGAGTGGAAATGCTTATGAATAAAATACCCAATGAAAGGTAACTAAGAGCTTGGGTTCCCATAGAATTCTGCAAGTCTGCTTTTAAAATTATTATTATTATTCTATTAATCCAGAACATATCCTCTCATTCAAACAATGTGTTCAGCCTCTCAGGAAAGCCTGCTATGA
Organism: Mandrillus leucophaeus; assembly: GCF_000951045.1. Classification (NCBI taxonomy): domain Eukaryota; kingdom Metazoa; phylum Chordata; class Mammalia; order Primates; family Cercopithecidae; genus Mandrillus; species Mandrillus leucophaeus. The sequence continues at coordinate 201,280 of NW_012101658.1, read as the reverse complement.
CTACATTAATTACAACTTACATACCGACCCCTCACCTCAAATAATTCACTTTATTTTTTCTATAGTATTTATTTCCATATAGTATAATATATGCTCAGTTTAATCTTTTTGTTTATTCTCTGTCTTCATCTTAAACCACCAAGTAGAATATGACCTCAATGAGCATGGAGATTTTTGTTCTTTTATTATTATTATTTTTTATTTATCTTATTTTATTTTTTTAATTTTTTTTATTTTTTGTATACCACAATCACTAGAATAGTGCCTGGCACATTTCAGGGACTCAAAACACACATGTCAAGTGAAATAATTAGGTTTTCAGCTTGTTAAAGTCTATAATAAAAATTAAAATACTAGAAGGAGCTAATGGAATGCAAGTTTAAGAATAATGCTATTGAATAGAATACCTATTTGTATTTTAGCTATAATTATTTTGTATGTTTGAGCTTAGAGAAAAGCAGATTTAGCAATGTGAATTAATAGAAAGAGACTAGCATTTAGAGTCAGATAAAGCTAGGTCAAATCCTGTGTCTGCTATTTATGAATCTGTGAGATCTTGAGCATGTTCCTAAATTCTCTGAGCCTTATTCTTCTCACCTTTGAAATGTAAAAAGGAATCCTTATCTTGCAGAACAGTCTGGACATCATCTAAATGTTGCATAGAACTGACTCATGGCAATCTGACTAGACTTGGCCCAAACGCCATCTCCAGGCCTATGATATCTCAGTGCCTTTCCACCCCTTCCTGTGATTTACGATGCCTCACTTCCTTATGGGCTGAATTGCGTCTTCCTCCCACAAATTCATATGTTGAGTCTTTAATATCTGGTACCTCAGAATGTGACTATTTTCGAGATACGGCCTTTAAAGAAGTGATTAATATAAAATGGGGTCATTAGGGAGGACCCTAATTGAATATTATTGGTGTCCTTCTAAGAAGAGGAGATAAGAACACACACACACACACACACACACAGAGAGAGAGAGAGAGAGAGAGAGAGAGAGAGAGAGAGAAGTGTGTACACAGAGGAAAGAGCAAGTGAAGACACAGCGAGAAGGCAGCCATTTGCAAGCTGAAGAGAGAGGTCTCAGAAGAAATCAAACAAGCTAACACCTTTGACACCTTGATCTTGGACTTGTAACCTCTAGAACTGTGAGAAAATGAATGTCTGTTGTTTAAAACACCCAGTTTGTGGGTATTTTCTGATGGCAACTCTAGGAAATTAATACACTTTCTCTAGCTTCTTTCTACTAACAGGCCGTTCCTTCAGTCAGACTGTGCCAATTTGGTTAATCCGTAAAATTAAAATAGCAGCTCCTTCCTACATTTCCAGGCAAAATACAGCACTACACAACATTTAGGTGTTATGTTTATTTAGTGAAAATGTGAAGGACTCTAAGGATGAATTGCAGCATGTACAGTTCAGACTTGTGTCATGTAGCAGATGGCCTTGTCCTCTTTTCTCTGCTCACTCTTATGTTTTACATTATAAAGACTGCACTTCTGCAACAGGGCACATTGTTCTGTGTGTGAACCCTGAGGAAGTTTATCTCATGCCCAGTTCTTACTGTTTCTGCCATGGATGGACCCTTTTGCTAGATTAGCAGATTATCATCAGTAGCCCCTGGAACTCAGATGATTACAATTGTGAAGATACTATCCCTTATGTAGGAATCAACATTTACAAGCCATTAGTAATTGCAGCAGTTAGAAAACTGAGTATAAATTTTGAAAAAGCAAAAATGTAGGGTATAGTCAAGAACCCTGGAAATTGAGCCACTGTTCTTTTAGACCATCACAATTTTACTTTAGAAATCATACAAGGTTATCCTCAGTTATAAAATGGGTATGATATAAGTAGCAGCTTCTTAACAATAAGTGGAATAATTTATGCAAGTATTTAGTACAGGTCTTAAAATATATCAGTCAAAGTTCTCTTACTATATTATTATCACATAATGTAATATAAAATTATATATTTGTATTTTAGTGGTATATGATAATAATAGCAATCATGATAATTTTTGTCATTATTTTCCTTGTTGTTAATAGAGATACATTAACACTTTCTATGCAGGCTACTCAAAATATAATTAGAAACAGAAATTCCACGTTGGAAGGAACTGTAACATTTGTCAAATTTGACTACTCCCATGATGATTTATTGCCTTCTAGATTTTTTTTTTTTTACTTTTTTCTCTGGTCATAAATGAGAAGAAGAAAGGCAGTTACTCCCCGGTAAATAAGCAAAATGCGAAAGAGGGAAATGAAGAAAGTTGAAAACAAGATACTGAGGCATAGAATCAGGAGATGGATTTGTCTAAAAACACTTGGCTACTTTTCCAGAAGTTTGGTAGAAGTAGTGAGCCAAGCACCATTGGTGGGTTAGCAGATTGAACAGGTGAAACTGACGGTGCTGGTATGTAAGAATCCAGACATAATGCAGTAAATATGAGAACAGCAGAATTTCAGAAAGACAACGCCCACTACAAGCTGCATAGCTAAAAGTCTTAATCAATATTGAACAGATATCCAGTTAGAAAGAGCCTGAACCCCATAGGCTGGCCTGGCTTATTCTTCTTGATTCCTACTTTACCAGTCTTTGTATAAGCACCATCACAATTATTCTGCTCATTTCATTTCAATTTCCATTTGTCTCTGGAGTTAAAGGAAACCTGTATTCATGAGCCTCCCTCAGATTTAAGTATATCAGAGACTTTTAAAAGAATGACCTTTTGTCTCTTTTGATGCTTTTGTCAATCTCTGTTTTCTTCTTTCTATATTTAAGATATTCCTCATGGTAAGAATGTTATCTTGTTGGTGCTGTGGCCTTTCAAAATTAGATAACATCTAAGGTATATCTGATATCTTCTACCCTTTTTCACACAGTGATCCTTTATATTCTTAAAAATAACTCCTCATTATTATTTTTATGAGTGCTGAAACCCTCCTTAAGTATAAAATTCAAGGTCATTCTACTAGTTTATAAGAAAACAAATATAGACTAACTGACAGCATAAGATTCTTCTTTAAAATAACAGTCTTTCAATCATCAAAGACTGGGACATGTGGATCTAACTTTTTCCCTTTTGTTAATTCTTTAAAATGTTTATAAGAAGGATATGTGCAGAGTCAAGAAGTATTTTTCATGTTCCCAGGCTGATTGCTCTTAGATATTATTTGGTGTCTGCCTATTCAAACGTTCCCCAGAACTCTCAAAGATTATGATGTCATTAGTGTTTTCTTCATCTTATTTTTGAGTGTTACCAAAGAAGTAAATCATACAGAAAATGTCATCCAAGCTACTAGTTCATCTCATTTATTGAAAAGCTGAATCATTTAAAATCACAAAAGAGAAAATCAAGGATAATTTAAACAGGACAGGAAAAGATGAATGAGAAATGGAGAGCAGATTCAAAAAGTATAATTTTGCTATCAGACTGACATCATTTATAAGTGTAAGTCCTTTGGCTTTTTATGCTTCTACAGTTAAGTTAGAACCAAAGAAGAAAACAGATATTTTAAAAATTTCTGATCACCTATTTTCATAGACATCTATTTACTAGTTATTCTATGTCCAATATGGTTACCAGTAGACACATGTAGCTACTTAAATTGAAAGGCTGGGCGCGATGGCTCACGCCTGTAACCCCAGCACTTTGGGAGGCCAAGGTGGGTGAATCACGAGGTCAGGAGATCGAGACCATCCTGGCTAACATGGTGAAACCCTGTCTCTACTAAAAATACAAAAAAAATTAGCCGGGCATGGTGGCGGGCACTTGTAGTCCCAGCTACTTGGTGTGAACTCGGAAGGCGGAGCTTGCAGTGAGCGGAGATGGCACCACTGCACTGCAGCCTGGGCCACAGAGCAAGACTCCGTCTCAAAATAAATAAATAAATAAATAAATAAATAAAGTCAGGTAGCATGATGCCTCCAGCTTTGTTTTTTTGGCTTACGATTGTCTTGACAATGCAGGCTCTTTTTTGGTTCCATATGAACTTTAAAATAGTTTTTTCCAATTCTGTGAAGAAAGTCATTGGTAGCTTGCTGGGGATGGCATTGAATCTATAAATCACCTTGGGAAGTATGGCCATTTTCACGATATTGATTCTTCCTATCCATGAGCATCGAATGTTCTTCCATTTGTTTGTGTCCTCTTTTATTTCATTGAGCAGTGGTTTGTAGTTCTCCTTGAAGAGCTCTTTCACATCCCTTGTAAGTTGGGTTCCTAGGTATTTGATTCTCTTTGAAGCAATTGTGAATGGGAGTTCACTCATGATTTGGCTCTCTGTTTGTGTGTTATTGGTGTATAAGAATGCTTGTGATTGTTGCACATTGATTTTGTATCCTGAGACTTTGCTGAAGTTGCTTATCAGCTTATGGAGATTTGGGGTTGAGATGATGGGGTTTTCTTAATATACAATCATGTCATCTGCAAACAGGGACAATTTGACTTCCTCTTTTCCTAATTGAATACCCTTTATTTCTTTCTCTTGCCTGATTGCCTTGGCCAGAATTTCCAACACTATGTTGAGTAGGAGTCATGGGAGAGGGCATCCTTGTGCCAGTTTTCAAGGGGAATGCTTCC
>NW_012101658.1:169903-191740 GCF_000951045.1 Mandrillus leucophaeus | reverse complement strand
TGGGAATTGAACAATGAGAACACTTGGACATAGGGAGGGGAACATCACACACCAGAGCCTGTTGTGGGGTGAGGGGAGGGGGGAGTGATAGCATTAGGAGATATACCTAATGTAAATGATGAGTTAATGGGTGCGGCACACCAACGTGTCACATGTATACATATGTAACAAACCTGCACGTTGTGCACATGTACCCTAGAACTTAAATATAATAAAATATTGAAAATTAAATAAAATTAAATAAAATTTAAAATTCATTTCCTTGGTCATACTGGCTACATTTAAGTGCCCATTAACCACACTGACTCATGAATATCGTATTGGATAGCACAGGGCATAGAGAATTTCCATTAGCACAGAAAGAGCTATTGGACAGCACTATACTAGCATATATGAAGTCTCCAAGTGTGATGTATAACAGGAGTTTTAACATTACAGACCAACACAATGCTAAATTTGGAAAGAAATGAATCACTACCCAGAAAATAAATAGTTAATAGAATAATATAGCAATTTGAATTGTCCTTTGATGAAAATTTTGGTCGCTGTATGGCAAACATATTTTTAGCCCATATAACTTACATTTGGTAGTTCCAATAGAATATGTAAAAATGTTTATTAATACAGCAGAATGTTGTACACTAACATATTTGAAACCTTTTCAGATAGAATTATTCAAAGACATCTTACGTGAAACTTAATGTAGAGCTGGTGAGTTTGCAATATTGATAGAGAGCCTCTTCCTGCTCACATGGTGGGCTTCCAGGACTGGTGGTTTCCAGGGTAGCCCTAAGTCATCAGCCCTAAGCAAAGCCTGAGCTATCAAAAATACATAAATAAATGAATAAGTAAATAAATACCCTTACCAGAGTAGGAGAGAGTAATTTTAAAAATTGAATATTAAGTCCAGTTGTGGTGGCTCACGCCTGTAATCCCAGCACTTTGGGAGGCCAAGGCGGGCGGATCATGAGGTCAGGAGTTTGAGGCCAGTCTGTCCAACATAGTGAAACCCCGTCTCTCCTAAAAATACAAAAAATTAGCTGGGCATGGTGGCAGGCACCTGTAATTGCAGCTACTTGGGAGGCTGAGCAGGAGAATCGCTTGAACCCCAGAGGCAGAGGTTGCAGTGAGCTGATATCACACCACTGCACTCCAGCTCAGGCAACAGTGTGAGAGTCTGTCTCAAAAAAAAAAAAAAAAAAAAATTAAAGATCAGAACTAAACCTAAGTAAGCAGTGAGGCCCCTCCCTATTCAAATAATATCAAAATACTTTATTATTAATAACTTAGTTAACCTGAACATTTACATTTTATCTGTTAACCAGCACTGCTAAATAGAAAACAACATTCTGGGAAAATAAAATTGGTAATTCCGTCATGACTAAGAACAGTATTAAATTTTAGAAGCAACTCATGCTGTTTACTCTTATGTACCAGAGGTTAAAGATGACTACAAGGGCATTGTTAATATGTTTCTAATCATAAGAATCCCAAAGCAATTAGAAATGCCTTCCTTTCAGGATAACAAAGGAATTTTTGTTACATTCGGTACCATATAATAGAAAAATAGCCACCATGAAAATGAAAATGGCTTATAGAAAATTAATTACTTCATTTTGATATGCATTTGTCATGCATAATTTATTAGAAACTAATAGTTGTGTGAAATAATGTGTAAAAATTGCTTTATATTTATCAATGGAAGTGATTGGTTCTTAAATTCTTTCTAATTGAAAAAATATTACTAAAGATCAGAACTGAAGTATTTTGGGGGCAAAAATTTAAAAATATTAAATAGGTGCATCATATCATCATACTCTTATTTAAAAGCTATAAAATTCCTTTTCAACAACCAACATAACACCAAGAAGTGTGGCAGGAATCATTATGGGATATTGTTTTCTTATGTTGTTTTTGTTCTGGTTTTCCTAATTCATTCTCTGTTTAACACAGTTTGAATTAGATAATTTGAATCAGATCAGCTATGATGATGACAACATTTTAAGCTTTCGTTTCTTATGTCCTAACATAGCAATATGAAACACAGAGAAATGATGAACTTTTTATGTCTTCTTCTGAAAAATCTCTGTTCATATCCTTTGCCCACTTTTTGATGGGGTTGTTGTTTTTTGTTTTTACATTTGTTTAAGTTCCTTGTAGATTCAGGATATTAAACCTTTGTCAGATGGGTAGATTGCAAAAATTTTACCCATTCTGTAGGTTGCCTGTTCACTCTGATACTAGTTTCTTTTGCTATGCAGAAGCTATTTAGTTTAATTAGATAACAGTTGTCAGTTGTGGCTTTTGTTGCTATTGCCTTTAGTGTTTTAGTCATTAAGTCTTTGCCCATGCCTGTGTCCTGAATGGTATTGCCTAGGTTTTCTTCTAGGGTTTTTATGGTTTTGGGTTTTACATTTAAGTCTTTAATCCATCTTGAGTAGTACTATTTGAGAAATACCACTGAGAAATACTATTTGACCCAGCAATCCCATTACTGGATATATAACCAAATCAATATAAATCCTTCTATAAAGACACATGCCCATGGATGTTTATTGCAGCACTATTTGCAATAGCAAAAACATGGAACAACTCAAATGCCCATCAATGATAGACTAGGTAAAGAAAATGTGGGAGCACATATACATCATAGAATACTATGCATCCATAAACAATTAATGAGTTCTTGTCGTTTGCAGGGACATGGATGAAGCTAAAAACCATCATCCTCAGCAAACTAACACAGGAACAGCAAACCAAACACCACATATTCTCACTCTTAAGTGGGAGTTGAACAATTAGAACACATGGACACAGGGAGGGCAACAACACACACCGTGGCCTGTTGGGGGTGGGGGACAAGAGGAGGGAGAGCATTAAGACAAATACTTAATGCATGCGGGGCATAAACCCTAGATGACGTCTTCCAAACTTGTCATCTGAAACTTGATCCTCTTCTTAGTCATGACAGCATTAACAATTTTATCTGTCTCTTTCTGGTGCATTGGAGCAAGAAACCACCATGGCACATGTATACCTGTGTAACAAACCTTCACATTCTGCACTTGTATCCTGGAACTTAAAGTGAAATAAAAATAAAATAAAATAAAATCTTTTGGGGGGAAAAAAAGTAAGTACTAAGTCTAAGTGACTGGTGGGACAACGGAAATAGGGCAAATTCTAAGGAAATACAAGACACGCACTCTTTGCTCTTAAGGACGATACAGTTAAGGAGAACACAATTGGCAAGTATTTTTAATGCCACTTAAAGGTGTGAACAAATAAATAAAATAAAATAAAATAAAAGGCACACAGCAGCAACCTCAAGGCACTATACAGGTAATTGGCATTAAAACAGACCCTCTTAGAAACAACAGCTCTCCTCTTGTGTGGCCAGTCTGCTGGATTTCTATGATTAGAAATATAGTAAGATATGCCTATGCCCTTTTATTCATCTTTAACCTTTTGGTACTTAGAAGTGAAAAACATGAGTTGGCTTCTAAAACTTGATCTTGTTCTTAGTCATGACAGCATTAACAATTTTATCTGTCTCTTTCTGGTGAGTGTGTTAGAAGGTGTTAGAGACATGCCACTGAGTTTTTACATCCTTTGCTTTGGGCTCTATCCTGAAGCAGTAAGGATGCCTACAATATGAAGTACATAAAGCATTAACACATTTAAAATAGATCCATTAGCAAACTACCACTTCATTACTCTAAACTCTAGTTTCATTAGTCATAGTTCTGTTCATTAACTGGGTTGAACAGATTGCTACCTGATTTCTAAGGTGTTAAAAGGCATTTATAAAAATGGGAGTAGAGGGAAACCTACTGACAACTGAATATTTTCAAAAAACACAAAGTTAACATCCTTTCATGTCATACTAGAGAAAAATTGCTAAAATGTTTCAGGATATCTCATTTTAATTATAGCCTAGAAGCAATCTCTAAATAGCCAAATTTTCCTTTGTCCCCACCAGGCACCAAGTTTTATTATTTTTTAATCTAGAGTTTATAATGTACTTTTGTTAATTATATTGCTTCCTTTTTAAACAGGAAATTAATTCAGCTGTTCACGATTAAGAGTCACCTACTTGGAAACCTAAATCACATTAAATAGTGTTCATCACCAAAAATAACTTGTAAAACTATTGAAATTAATTTTCAGTCATTCTTTCCAAAAAAAGGAAAACAGATTTGAAAGTTACGGTAATAAATCTTAATATTCTGTAGGAACTGTGTAGTCTTACTAAAATAGCCATGTTTGTTAGGAGATAATATCTCACAATTGACAATGTTTGTTTCTCCTAATAAGAAAAGATTACTGGCTTGTACTGCCCTTGGGTAAAATGTTATATAGAACTCTAGAAGACAAAGGGAACCCAGAATAAAAAGGATAAAGCATGGTAAATTTTGCTGAAGAGATAAAAGTAAAGGCACATATTGTCATTTGCTGCAGATATCAAATAAGGAAACAGTATAACCATCTGCCCTTCCCTCCTCAATACAGCAAATCACTTTTGAAGGACTCCCAGTTTTCATGTGTTTTGCTCATCTCTTGGTAGGAGACACAATTTGCTATGGAACCTGAACATCCTTGCACTTTCTGGCTGGTTATGCCAAGAATACAATGCCCTAATTACTCTTTACCGGGGTGATTTTTCAGGACTGTGCTTGCAGCTAGCAACATAAAGAATAGAGTAGCATCTATCCCCAAAGTAAGAGCAGGTTTGCTTCCACTTACTTTAAATTCCATGAGCTCACTGTTCCTACCCTGCAATACAACCCACTGAGTGTACAGGCATCTAACCTAGACCCACTTGCATTGCCCTGTGGAATGTGGGGCAAGCCAATATGAAGGTTTGACTTTTAATTTATTGAGAATAATAAAGTCCCTTGTTTTTGACCCAAGAGTTATGTCTTCTGCCGGCATCCATGACACAGTAATAGACTAGCTTATTAACTTAAAGTACATTAAAATCCCAGATATGCATCGTTCTTTACATTTTATATTCTCATGAAACTGCATGTCAATTTAAAGATAAAACACCGATTTTTAAAAATATAATACAAAATTATTAACCCCAAATATTTTTTCATTTTTCTTCAGTATATGTTTTAACAGGTAAAATTCCAAATTGTGTTTGTGTTATTATTGTAAACTTACTGAAATTATTTAAAAAGTCATGAGAATTATATTTTGCCATTAATGATATTAGGCCTTTAGTAAAGCAACTAGAGATTAAATACTAGACAGTGCCAGAGAACTGAGTTTACATTGTAGCCAAGACACTTCCTAGTGGACTGTAGTCTTGTGAAATTATTTCTCATTTTCCTGATCTGTTGAGTAAGTGTAAAGATGCAGAACATGCCATATAGCCTTGATTTTGGTTTTTAACAAAATAACTGTATGTGAGTGCTTCACATACTGGCTCTTACTGATCTCCCACTGCATGCTTGTTATATATGATTATGAATGGTGTTCAGTTGAATGAGATGTTATTAATTTTATTTTAAAATATATACAGCTTCCACAAGTGTCTCTTGAGGTTTGTTATTTGATTTTACTGGGCTGATTGAAAAGTTAGCATTAGCCTCCCCAGAGATTAATTTGTTAATGTAGAATACTGGGTTGCATATGCATGGCTGTCAGAGAATGTCTTAGAGTTCCATAGGAACTTTTAATTTCCAAAGAATCTAGATTTCAGAAATATGTAATTTCCAGCCTTCATATTGAGTGTACATATATAAGGGAAAATTGTTTAGCAGCTACAATCGACATAGGAAGGGAAGGTACAGAATAACTTTCTTTTTTTAGAGACTGATTTGCTGATTTGTATAGAAAACTCCAAAGATTTAAAAAAAAAAAAAAAGAAGAAGAAGAAAGAAAACTCCAAAGATTTAAGTATATTGCCTAATTACAGAGCTAAACTGTTAGGTTTAATTACCTCAGTGAGGATGTGGACCTTTATGCTCTCATATGGTTTTGAACACATAATGAGTTCCCATGTTGCATCAGTAACAACAACTGCATACTTGGGAGTAACCATTGCCATATTATCCCAAGCCAGCAATCTAGTCACGCTTTCAGTGGGAAAAAAAGAGATGGAAAAGACTATTAAAGTATTTCTTATTTTATCAGAAACTCAATTATACAATATCAGAGAGAGAATGTAACAATATCACAGATAGAATGGAACATTTTTAAGAAAAAATACATGGAAAAGTATGAGTAACCTATGGTCAAGAGGCTACACAAGCATTAATAATTTATATCCTAAAGAAATATTAACTATCAAAATATTGGCATTGCACAGTTAGTTTTTGTTTTAGTAATATTTTATGTTTTAAATTTTTAATTATTACCATGAAGTGCTTTTGTAGTAACAAGAGATCATATATGAAGTAGACATTCTATGCATTTTATGGTCTAAATGAGCTAAGACAGGGACGTGTTTTGAAGAATTAACCATACTTCGTAAAGTAACTTAAATGTTAAGTTCCTATCTGATTTGTTAATTACATTCAATAATATTAAAGGGCAGCATTTGCAAATCGCTTTTGTGCCTAGCATTTTAGTTTTCAGTGACAATTTATTATCTTGACCCTCATAATTAAATTACTTAATTATAGAATCTTTTATGGTTCTTGATTATTATTGCTTTCTTCGCTTTATTTTTCTCTCAATTGTATAAGAATATTTCACATTACTTCCCTTAATTTATGTATTTTATTGTAATACCTGCTGACCTTTTATAGAAAATAAAATCCAAATGAAAATAATGAACAGATGCTAAATCTGTCACAAAGACCTGTTAATTTTTAAACTCTTTACGGAAAATGTGGGTATATAACAGAGTCAGGATGACATTTCATATCATTTAAGTTTCTACATGATTTTCTTCTAGAAGCCACAATAACTTTCCGGTACCACAAGACACTTTTGTTCTCTTTAGTTGACAAACACATGTCAATTTCACAATTTCTAATATTAGCATTACGTTGAACCTTAGGAAATTACCAACATTTGACAATTTTTGACTTACAAAAATGGCAATTTCCTGTGGTCCTAATTGACTTTTTAAATAGGTAAAGAAAAACTACCTATTGAGTCCTATACTCACTACCTGGGATAGGACTATTTATACCCCAAACCTCAGCATAATGCAGTATACTCATGTAACAAACATGCATAGGTACCCCCTTAATCTAGAATAAAAGTTGAAATGATTTTTAAAAATTATCTGAACTGTCAGTGATGTCATATAATAGTTTCAAAACACATTTATTTTCTAAATATGTGGTGAGATGTTTCTAAACTGTTTTTATGTGATGATTCCCTTTTCTGAGTTACAAGCAATCTTCAAATATCTTAGACTCCATAAACTAGTGCTGATTAGAAAAGCTCCATCTACAGGTAGTTTAACATATATTCTGTTTATGTTTCCATTGTTTTTCTTTTTGGAACTTTTTGATTCTGTGTCTATGGGGTAGTAATGCACGTAAAAGAAGAGCCGGGGTTTCACCGTGTTAGCCAGGATGGTCTCGATCTCCTGACCTCGTGATCCGCCCGTCTCGGCCTCCCAAAGTGCTGGGATTACAGGCTTGAGCCACCGGGTGAAACCCCGTCTCTATTAAGAAATACAAAAAACTAGCCGGGCGAGGTGGCGGGCGCCTGTAGTCCCAGCTACTCGGGAGGCTGAGGCCGGAGAATGGCGTTAACCCAGGAGGCGGAGCTTGCAGTGAACTGAGATCCGGCCACTGCACTCCAGCCTGGGTGACAGAGCGAGACTCCGTCTCAAAAAAAAAAAAAAAAAAAAAAAAAAAAAGAAGAGCCGGAAATTTTCACAGGTATCCGTTAAACAAGAAGAACAACAACAACAAAAAAAAATTGGCATGGGGATTTAATAAGGCCTTTAAAGAAATAATATCTTTTGTGTAAATTCAAGACTGATTTTTTAAAGTGGGGTCTTTCTGTACAAAATATATTTATTACAGCTGACCTTGTGCCCTCATTTCCTAGAGGGGAAGTAGTGCTTGGAACATTGTGTTCACGTAGAGCTTTCTGTAAATTAAGTTTCTCTTCTCAGTGGACACTGTGCACAGTGGTGGTTATTATGGTTGCCATGTATATGTTGATGACTACCAGAGCCATATCTCTAGCTCAAACTGTCTAAGCTTCAAACCCGTATATCCAGCTGCCTGAAACCAACTCTGAATGGTATCACGGTTACCTGTTCCTATCCTAATGACCTGGCAAGAAAACACTTAATGTTTTTTGTAAGAAAATATAATCAGCCAAAGCTTTCACAAATTTCCTTACACCATATCAACAGTTCAGTGAAAAGCCGTAAGAATGTTGAAAACAATTAACAAATCAATAAAAACTAAGAGGAAAAAAATAGTCATGGGTAATTCAGATGTTAGAGTTATCGTTCAGGGACTTCACAGTAACTATGATAACATGTTCAAGAAAATAGTGGGAAAATGGAGCCTACTCTAAAAAGCCCTGGTAATTTTTATTTTTGAGTCAAATAAAATATATAAAATGTTGATCTAAATTTGTTGTTCTGCCACCTGGAACCCTTCAATGGCTCTTTGCCTACTAGATACAGATAAACCCTTTATCAAGTTATAGAAAACAATTCAGACCTGACCCCTTCTGCTCTTTAGTCCAACTCCCTACTGTTTCTTAGACATTTTGTGCTTTAGTTAGATCCAGCTACTAGCAGCTCACAAAACACAATTTATTTTCATAATGCCATGCATTCACACTTGGTGCACCTGGAAATGGAATGCTCTCATTTACCTGCTTGTCCACCTGAAAAACATTTATTTATCCTGAAACACCAATCTCAAAAAATACATTTTTGGAGAAATTCTCCTTGAAATCCTCAGACCTATTTAGCCATTCCTCCAGTGTGCTTCCATAGCACCTGTTACATACTCTAAGAGTGCTTTCTTTGGTATTTCAATTGCATATACATTTGTTGATATCTTCTGGTAACCAAGAGCAGAGGTGATTCATACTGGCTCACAAGATTTCTTGTAAAATTTGTAGGAATTTTGTAAATTGATTGTTAAACACAGTCATTATTAAAAATTAAATTACATAACTTAGAATTAAATAGATTAGATTGAAGATAAACATTTACAGACTCATCAGTATCTATTTTGTTAGAATCATTGCTCTTTTGGTTATTTACGTCTAGTGTATCTGTTTGGTGGAAATAACATATAATGGTGTGTTACTGTTCACCTCTTCCCAAATCTGTTTTCAGTGGTAACATGGTGATAGCTTAAAATCAGCTATAATAAGAGTTTTTACACTACAGATATTGGCAAATGCTAAAATCCAGGACTTGACTTTTTGTTTTATTCGTTATCTAGATGTAAGAAAACTATGGAAAAAATGTTAATAATGCAGATTTCATTTAAAAGTTAGTTATCCCTATAGCCTTAACATTGTAAATGGAACACAAAATTGAGGAAATATTCTTCCAGCATGTCAAAACCATTGTCTAATTCAGAACACTTTATTTATTTAAAAATGTATTATGCCTGTAGCCTTTACATTGTAAACGGAACACAAAATTGAGGAAATACTCTTCCAGTATGTCAAAACCATTGTGTAATTCAGAGCAAAGTTGCTCCTATCATTAAGAAACAAGTAAAATTCTGACATGTATATTTGAGATTTCACTTTCATTTTACTGGTCAACATAAATAAAAATGTCAAATGACAGTCATGTCAGAACCCTGCATGTTTATCAGTAACATTGACATCATTGCTGAATCAGATAATAAGCAAGCATTTATCTGTGCTGTGAGGTATTGGGATTCTATTGTGGCAATACAATTATAAAAACTTATAGTGGATTTTGCAAAAAATTTTGCAAGTCACACTGAAGTTATATGTTTATAGAATTTATAATAAATTCTTTATTTATAAATCCTGTGCTTTATGTCAGTAATTAATTTGTATGTATATGTGCATATACACACATGTGCATACAATTTTTTGGAGAGGTAGTTATTAAGCGTTTACCAGAACTACACCTGATAAGAACTTCTCAAAGATAGGACTTATGTCTGAATCTTCTCTTCTGTTTAATGCCTGGATAATAGGTAATTCAGTGGTTAATGTAACATCTGATGAATTACTATTATGTTAAGCTCATATGCAGAGCCAGTATTAGATTTGACAACCCAAAATTGGAAATCGTAGTTCAATAATAAGTGTTTAAGTCAATGACCTCATTAATTTGAGAAATTAGTAGGCATATTAAAGACAAAAAAATGTATTTTCCAGGGTGGAGTTGACAAGGGCTCATTTTGTAAAGATATGTGTTTATGGTAACACGTATCTGTCCTGTATGCTGTTTGCCCAATACCCAAATGCATAAAGTGGTCTGTAATTCATAGCAAGCTACAAAGAAATTGCCTTCTTTCATTATAGCTCAGGTCTTCATTTTAGACCCACACTTCACATTGTGCCTTAAGTATATTGTAGAGGACTTAGCAAATACTCAGAAAGCAGTCAAGATTATGTTTCACAAGGATCCTGTAAGGTCTTGTCTTGTTTGACTCAAAGAATAGAAAACTAAAGAATTTATAACTTCACAGATAGAAATCTTAGAAGAGATATTTTTCATGATCATGTTCCAGAGAGGAATGAATCATATTTCCTTGAGTATTTTCTTTTTTGTGGGAGATATCAAATCATCTGTCTACAGCTAAAAGAAAGTAAAGTTAAAATTGTTAATTTATTTAGAAGGTTTTCTTTTCCTGGATGCATCGGATGTGCTTTTTGTACTTGAGGAAATTCTACATTGGGACTCTGATAACTTAAGTACCATGAAGTAGTATTTTTTAGTAGAACTATACTAATAAACCAGGACATAATAAGACAGTAATTTCTTCAAACAGCAAAAACAATGAAGCAAAAATGGAAAAAGTATCATTTCAGAATTTTTGATATTTTATGTTTTGATTTCTTAATTGCATATTCATATTCAACTTAAATCTCATGCAGATACTGACTGGCTTTTTAGGGAGCATGTCTATTTTAGTGATTTACCTTAGACCATCATCAGCACAATGCATATTTTTGCTTGTCTTAAGAAAACCACATAAATATGGTTTCCTAGAACTATGGTTTTCTTTTTCTATAAGTTTATTGGTCTGAATAAAAACTGTATTATGTAAAACATTCCATGTTCTATCTTTACTCTTCCCTACGTCTTATGAGTTTCCACATCTGGGAATCTTATTTGGATTCAGGATTTGAATGCAGACAGAACAACGCCGGAGTCCATGCCTTTTATGGCTCTGCGGTTGTCTCTCCCTGCCCTAGCTGCTAGAACACTCTTGCTTTTTTCTCACTTCTTCAGAAATCCACCTACTACTTCCTTAGTGCTAGCATTAGGAAAACGATCTGATTTATGCAATAAGAATATACCAATGAATAACTTACAGTCTGTTTTTAACATTTAGGATGCAGTGTTGGCATCTTAAACATTGCGATGCTTTTCATTTTGTGATGGTTGTCTAATGATAGTTTACCGTTTTGTAGTACTATACATTTACATACATACATATATATTTATAAATATTTATATACATGCACATTTCTTAATAAAATGATAGTTTTAAAAATACATCAAGTATTAGAAAAATATCCCCATTTACTGTCCCTTTTACAGTAAGTACAGATATTTGGAGAACATTGCACTATATATGCTTTATGAAATTTTAGGTTAACAGGAAAGATTTCCATCTACTCTGTGGATTTTCTGTGTAACATTTAAAGAAGTAAAAGAGTAAGTGAGGGAGTAAAATGAAATAATCTTCCTGAGCCAAATAGTAAAGATATTCTTCATAAATAGAGACAATAGCTCTATGTATTTATTATTTGAAACAATTATCTTTTAGTGGTGATTAATTTATGTTAATCCATATCTACAGTGGATAAGAATACTCTCCTTTGGCTAATTTAACAATTCAATATATATTTGTTAAATTACTATTCTATGTAATAAACTATGCTAAGTACTACAATACATCAAAAAGGTTATAAACTATGATATAGTCCTTGCTTTTCAGAAGCTTCAATTCTAAAAAGAGAGAAAATTATAGAAAATAAATACAGTATATGTTTAGGTATTTTAAGAACAATGAGACAAAACAACAGGCTATTGGAATTTGGAGAACTAAGTGTTAATAATATGTGGTTAGTAGAAAGAGGAAAAGATTTCTGAAGATGATATTATGTAAAATGACCTTGAGGAATCAGTAGCATTTCAACAGATGGAAATGGGGGAAGCATAGGGATTTCAGGAGCCCTGGAACCCTGAAGACAAGTACCTACTGCCATCCCTGGTTCTCGTACCTCCCTGCTCAGAAATAGAAACACAAAAATAAAGTGGAACAGAACAAACAAATTAAAACTGCCTTGCCTCCTGTTGGAAGCTAGAGATCTTGAGTCCTGAGTAAGAAATAAAGGTGAGTGAAGCCATATTTCTATAATCTTGGTGAAGGACTAAAAGCCCGATTCCTAAAAATAAGTTTGCACCCCTTGGAGCACCTGTGGATGTCCTCACAACTGACCAGGTGGATCCTCAGGATAGAGTGCTGGACTGCCCTGACTCTTGCAGCTCCAGAAAGCTCCAATTATGATATTAACCCTTGTCCCGCCACAAAGGAGATGAGACCTTGGGCTAAGAATAGCATGCTTAAACTATACCTGAGAACACAAAACATCCACTCCACATCCTAACAGTTTGTGTGTGTGTGTGTGTGTGTGTGTGTGTGTGTGTGTGTGTGAAGTAACATAATAATAAGAGATATCATATAGGACAAAAAAGTAAATTTACTGTGCCAACCCAGAAGACTCAATCTCACTAGTAAGGGTTCTAAAAAAAAAAAAAAAAGAAAAAAGAAAAAAGGAAGAAAGAAAAAAATATGGAGAGACAGTTTCCACAACTGAAGAATATAAGCCTCTAGATTGAAAGAGCTCATTGAGCACCCAACACAATGAATGAAAAGAAACACACACACAACCATTCAGGTTGTTAAATTCAGTTCTATTATTTCCCTTAATTATCTTCCCAAAGTAATTTCATCATAACTTTTTATTAGTCAATATTAATATTATATACACAAAGGCATTGCATGCTGTAATTTCAGAACACCAGAGATAAAATTGTAAAAGCATCCAGAAGAAATAAAAAAGAGACAAAACAAATCTAGGTCACATGTAAGTAATCGGACTTCTCAACTTTAACATGGGATAGTAAAAAGTATTGTACCAAAGCTCTCAAAATTCTGATTAAAAGTCATTTTTTTCAGCCTAGACTTCTCCACCCAACCAATTAAGTATGAGACAACAATTTAAAAATTTCCAGTAACATAAATGTACAATACAATATCACATATGTAACATTCTTTCAAAAATATTAAATCTGAATGTAATTATGAGAATAATCAGACAAATACAGAATGTGGGGTGGTGTACAAAACAGTTGGTTTGGACCACTCAAAAAAGTGGGAAGCAATAAAAGGTTGGAGAACTATGCTAGCTCTAAAAACATTAAACAGATATAATCATCAAATGCAATTCAAAATTCTTTATTGGGTTCTGATTTTTAAAAAATAGCTATGCAAGATTAAAATAGCTATAAAATTCACAGATGCTTGGGACAATTGTAGACATTTAACTAGGGACTTCACAGTAATGTGAAATTATTGTGATTTTTAAGGAGTAATAATATTATATTTATGTAGAAGAATGTCCCTACACTCAGGAGATAAAAACTGAAGTATTTGGGGATAAAATATCATGTTTCTGGAACTAATTTGCAAATGGTTTCTTAAAAAAATGTATATATAAGGTAACACAAATAAGACAAAATGTCAATAATTGTTGAATCTAGGTGAAGGGTAGATGAGTTTCCATAGACCTCTTGTTCCAACTTTTGTATAATTGAAATTTATCACCAAAAAAACAAAAACAGAAAAGCTACAGTGAGTAGGGGGGCAGTGTAAAGCTAAGCAAAAAAGAATCAAAATATTTTTCTCCAAAATGTCTCTTAAGAGAGGTTATTGAAAGAGATGTTTCAGCAAGAAATTAAAGCAAGGAAAAGATGGAATCTGGCCAAAGGAAATTCAACACCAACAATAGTGAAAGAGGCCTTAGGAAAACACCTTGGCCTTCAGGCCTAGAAATTCATCAATGTGGACCAGAGTGCAATGACACGGTTCTTCCAGTCATAGTCTCC
Source organism: Mandrillus leucophaeus (assembly GCF_000951045.1). Taxonomy (NCBI): domain Eukaryota; kingdom Metazoa; phylum Chordata; class Mammalia; order Primates; family Cercopithecidae; genus Mandrillus; species Mandrillus leucophaeus. The sequence continues at coordinate 177,462 of NW_012101658.1, read as the reverse complement.
ATGCTACACATAAAAACATTATGGATAAGCTGATGTCTTTGAATCTTAGAAATATTACTGCTAGTTTAATAGGACCATTGGGACAACTGATGGAGGCATTTCCAAATATTTGGAAAACCAAGAAAATAATAAGATGAATGAATAATTATCAACTTTGGAAGAAAGGAAAAGGTGTATGAGAATAAAAACAGAATTATATTAAATAATTCATGTCATAAGAGGATACAATTATGTATTGTCACTCAATAATATTAATATTGACTAATAAAAAATTATGATGAAACTATATTGGGAAGATAAGTAAGGGAAATAATAGAACTAAATTTAACAACCTGAATGGACAGTCAATAGAAAATGACAAAATTTATAAATCCAACAACAATCACTTAGCTGTATTACTTAATAACACAAAAATAAATACTAAAATAATCAATGAAAATACTGAAAGAGAGCTGAAGGTTAAAGGAGAACAAGACAAGGAACTACTATTTTGGGACATAAACTTGTTTGTATTATTTCTAAATAATCTGCATGTAATTATTTTATAAATACTAAAATTAACTGTAGAACATTAAAACTTCATATGTAAATAATAGCATTATATAAAGGTTAAACCACATGAAAATGAAGAAATAAATAAAATTTTTAGAAGTTTGTTAAGTTGATAAATATATTAGTCTTTTCATTAAATGAACTTAAAAGTGTTAGCCAAGGTTAATGTCAAAGATTTCACATGTAGGTATTTTCTACTGAAACTCTTGAACACGATGAAGAGAGATTTGTAAGCCTCCAGAAATGAAAAGAATTTATGAAGTGGTAGGGTAGGGTGGAGGGTGGAATTGTATTCCAGGGAAAGAGATGCACCAGTACCAGGCACAGAAAACCTGAAGGTTTTTCCAGAAGTAGGGAATAATCGAGATGGATGGTTAGTGTTTAAAATTAATGACCACAAAGAGAAACAAAACTAAATCATTCAGAGTGACTGATAACTGGAGTGTATAATTACTAGCTTGTTTGAACATGCTGCTATGACAAATCTGCATTAGCATGTTAGTGTAATTTACTCGAGTAATAAATCTCATCACATAACATTATTTTACTTATTAGATTTAAAAATCATATAATGTACACAGGTACACAAAGTCTTTTTTTTTCCTTTCTTTTTTTTTTTTTTGAGACAGAGTTTCACTCTTGTTGCCCAGGCTGGAGTGCAATGGCACAATCTCAGCTCACTGCAACCTCTGCCTTTCAGGTTCAAGTGATTCCCCTGCCTTAGCCTCCTGAGTGACTGGGATTACAGGCGTACACCACCATGCCTGGCTAAATTTTTTTGTATTTTTTAGTAGAGATGGGGTTTCGCCATGTTGACCAGGCTGGTCTCGAACTCCTGACCTCAGCTGATCTGTCCACCTTGGCCTCGCCAAGTGCTGGGATTACAGGCGTGAGCCACCAGGCCCAACCACAAAGTCTTTATTTCACTTATTCTTTCCTTTTTTCTTCCCTCTTTTTTTCTTTTATTTATTTATTTTAATCAGCAATGACTCCATAATTTTTACTGAAAGCTGACTACAATTTAAGGATCCTGTAGTTTATAGTTTCTGTCTTAATTGTGATTATTAAAAGGAGAAGAAAAAACTCCCAGTGGGGTAGTAACAAACATGTTAACACCACCATTAGGTTATCACAGTTGTTCTTGTATACCCAAATAGAAAAACTTATTTTGAATTTCTTAGTCATTATTATTGATGAAAATTGTAAATAAGTCTTAGATAAGTATTGCTGCTTCAGTGATATGCTGAGTTTAATAAACATTAATACCTGATCAATGAAATATTATTTAAGATTATTTGAGAATTATTAATCTAGTAAAATGTGATATGTGGTTACTTACCCAACATAAAATCTAAACCAAGATCACATTGTGTAAAATTGTGCTAACTGAAAATAGATCAAAGTTAATCAAATTGATTGCTAACAGGTGTTTCTACCACTTTTTGTCTCAGGGTTATGATGATGGCTACGGGGGTGAATATGATGACCAGACCTATGAAGCTTATGATAACAGCTATGCGACCCAAACACAAAGGTAAGGCATTTGCTATCTAAAGCAGCCTTCTCCGAATTATCTCTTATCAATTTTGTTTCTTGAATCTGAGTGTCAATTATATCATGTGAGGATTTCTAGTAGTGTTTTTCTCCATTATCTCTCTGAATTATTAAGTTGCTTACCAGACTGTGAGAGGTAAACTATAATAACCTTGCAACTGCAAACAAAGAAATAGTAGTGTGTCATTCTGAGACTAGATGATCATGGTAACCAATCAACTCATTAAATAAGCTTGCATTTAACTAAATGTTATTTTTAGATTTTTAAAAAAGACAATAATAAAAGTAAGGCACTTGTTCAATGTAGCTTTTTTTTCCTAAAATGTCATATTGATTTGTAAAGATAATAAAATGTCATTGGTACTCTGGAAAGAGGGAAATTCTTGAAACATCTTAGGGAATCAAGAATTCCTTTGCTTTCTTGATAGATCTCATATTGATTGTTGAATATATCTCTTTAGATTGACCCAAAATTTGGGATATAAATGATTGTTTACTTCTTCAAAGTCAGATTTATTGAGATGTTATTTACATATAATGAAATTTGCCCATTTAGAATATAGATGTATATGTTTGGCAGATGCAAACTACTGTGTAACGACCACCGAAGTTAAGATATAGAGCATTTTAGCATCCAAAAATGCTTCTTCATGGCCCTTTGTAGTCAACTTCTCCCTCATCCTCAGGCCCTGGAAACCAACTATCTGTTTTTCGTTACCACAGTTTTACCTTCTCTAGAACGTCTTGTAAGAAGAAGCAATACAATAATGTAATGTTTGAGTCTGGCTTTTATTTTTGTTAACTATGAATAAAATAGATGTAAAACAAATGCATTTTTAGAAAATTCAATCACCCACAGGTTTTCTTCTTTAAAATGTTATAAATTTCATAGAAAAATACAGGGGGCCTATGTGATAGTTAAGTGAGTCTCCCATTTATGTGATTGACAGAAGCCAATGGAACTTACTGTTGCAAAATCATTATAGCATTGATCATTTATTGGCCAACTTTATTGGCACCGATGGAGACTTAATTAATAAACCTCCTTTAGGACTTAAGTAATATTTGAGTGAGGGGAAGTGGCAAAAAAGAAACAACTTTAAGGTCATTATAGATTAGAAGAAATCTACACGTATTGAGGAAGTTTGAGTTTTCCATGGCGTGAGTGACAGCACAGTAAAAGTATTGAAGGGAAATTTTATTTAGAGGGAATACTGTGGGCAATGAGAGATAAGTGTGAACTGATACCTTTAAAGCTAAGTATGACTTAAGTTATCACTGTAGAAATGACCATCACTGAAACTGAATAATTGGTTAATTTGTAGTAAGTTAAATAGAGAAGCCATCATGAGCCAAGAGCTTTTGCGGTAATATCTTAATTGTTCCAATTACATATTGGAAAACAACACAGTTATTTAGGCTTAGGGTAATTTTTGCATCACATTACAGATACTGAACAGAGTATTATATGCAAATTGGCTACATGTTTAGACCATCTGTGAAAATTTTCAATCAAATTGTTAGTTTATCATTATACATTAGCACATAAAAATAGTGATAACAAAGTTCCATAACTAGTTTCAGAAACCCTTGATAGAAAGTGTGGTTGCCATACTCGACAAACACAATTAGAATAGACTAAAATAATTTCTTGATGCAGCTCTATAGAGCTACATTTAAATAGAAGACATTTTGGAATAATTTTCTGAAAATGAGGGACTTTCTCTCTCTTATGGTGAGATTTAAGTGGGCTTAACTGACCCTAAGAAACAAGAAGAAAAATATGGGATTAAGATAATTTAGCTTTGAATATCTGAAAAATAAATATTAGAATTATTGAACACACACACACACACACATAGTAATGGCTATATACAATAATTTTAGAATAAAACTTGCTTTAATAAAGTATAATTTATATGTAAAGGGACATTTTCTACACACTTCTGCTGTCTTCCCTGTCTCCTTTCCTATCCACTCAATTTTTGTAGCTAAATCCTTCCCATCCTTCCAGCCCCAGCTCAAAAACCAACTCTTCTAAAAAGTCTTTTCTCTATTGTGTTTTGGGGAATAATATGTTTCTGCCCTGAATTCCAATAGCACCATATATTTACTTTTCTATAGCATTTATTTCTCTGCCTTACGTTGGGATTATTTGTGTACATGTCCCTTATCACTTTCACTATTTGTTCCAAATCCTTTTCTAATACAGCCTCATGTCTTTCACAATACCAGGTACGAGGTCTTTCATGGGATACGCACTGAAGGGATAATTGTTGAGTATGTGAATGTCAAGCCTAATATGTTCTACACTATGGGGATACAAAATAAGAGCCTCATTCCTCAAAGAGAATAAAAAAATCAGAATTATATATATCATATTTACTGACAGAATATTTATGTGCTTCTCTGATACTTTACTGTTAAGCCAGAGGGACAAAGAAAGTAGGTAATGCAATTAGTTGCAGTGATGCTAATGTCTATATTACAATAATGATAAAATGCCTATTTTGGTCAAAATTATATCCTCAATACTAGTACGGTTTCTGGAACACTAGAGGTTCTCAATAAAGATTTGTTGAATAAATACATGAAAAATGAGTAAATGCATTAATTAGTAAACTATTTTTTCAGAAAACTCTGTGAAAAATAATTTTTTTTAATATCATGCCATTTTCTAATTGAAATAGATACACACACTAGAGTTCTTATTAGGTAAGATGTTTAATGCCTGCCTTTAGATTTTTTAAAATCAATTGTATTTTATCAAAATTAAATTTTGTTCTCTAAAAGACACTGTTAGTAAATAAAATGGCAAGCTACAAACTGTGAAGCAATATTAGCAAAATATCTATTTCTAAAGGATATCTTTGATTGTATCCAAAATATGTAAAAACTACTAAAACTTTAGAATCAGATAAATAACCTGACTTTTTAAAAAATGGGCAAAAAATTTGAAAGACATTTCACCAAAGAAGATATACAAATTGCAAGTAAGAATCTAAAATATGTTCAATATCATTATTCATTAGGAAATTTGAAATTAAAACCACAATTAGATACTAGTACAGATTGTGGAATGGCTAACATTAAACAGATTGAATTATCAAATGTTAGTGAGGATGTGGAGCAACTGCAATGCTCATATATTGCTGATAGGGATGTAATACTGTAAACCACTTTGGAAAACAACTAGGCAGTTGCTTATGAAGTTGACCTACATTTACCATATGACCCAGCAACTCTTCTGTTCAGTATTTACCCAAGTGAAATGAAAACATTCATCTGTCGTAAAGGTTTGTTGTACAGATTATTTCATCACCCAGGTTTTAAGCCTCATACCATCAGTTCTTTTTCCTGATCCTCTCCCTCCTCCTGAAGGTCAAAAGGCCCCAGTGTATGTTGTTCACCAATGTGTGCCCATGTGTTCTCATCATTTAGCTCCCACTTATAAGTGGGAACATGTGGTATTTTGTTTTCTGTTTCTGTGTTAGTTTGCTAAGGATAATGGCCCCCACTTCCATCCATGTGTCTGCAAAGGACATGATCTCGTTCTTTTTTATGGTTGCATTGTATTCCATGGTGTATACCTACCACATTTTCTTCATTCCGTCTATCAGTGATGGGCATTTAGGTTGATTCCATGTCTTTGCTATTGTGACTAGTGCTGCAATAAACATACACATGCATGTGTTTTTATAATAGAATGATTTATATTCCTTTGGGTATATACCCAGTAATGGGATTGATGGGTAGAGTGGTATTTTTTACTTTAGGTCTTTGAGGAATCATTACGTTGCCTTTCACAATGGCTGAACTAATTTAATAATAAGCCTTCACTTATATTCCTGAATGTAAAAGTTTTTTTAAAAAGAAAATATAGTAAGAAAGAAGAAGATAAATACAGCCACCCAGAAATAGCTGTTGTGAACATTTTTGGAGTATCTGTTTATCAATGTGTCATCTTTTTATCTATCTTTCATGTGTGTTAATACATCTACCTATATTTGAAATCATATATTACAAACTGTTTTTAAATTTAAACTCACCAGCACATAAGAACATCTATCTATGTTAATAAATACATGTCTACAACATAATCTTTAATGGCTGTAGATTGTTTCATTGTATGATTGGATCACAATATAATCATTCTAGTACAGTTAAATGTTTAAGTTATTTTTAATTATTTATAACTCTAAACAAATATATGATTAATATCTTTGTAGCTAAATCTTTTTTTTTTCTTCAACTTTTATTTTAAATTCAGGGGTCCATGTGCAGGATGTTCAGGTGTATTACATAGGTAAACAAGTACCATGATGGTTTGCTGCACAGATTATCCCATTACCTAGGTATTAAGCCCAGCATCCATTAGTTATTCTTCCTGATGCCCTCTCCCCCTCCACAACCCCCCTCCAAGAGGCCCCAGTGTGTCTTGTTCCCGCCGTGCGTCCACGTGTTCTCATCATTTAGCTCCCCCTTAATAAATGAGAACATGTGGTTTTTGGTTTTCTGTTCCTGCATTAGTTTGCTGAGGATAATGGCTTCCAATTTCATCCATGTCCCTGCAAAGAACAGGATCTCATTCCTTTTTATGGCTGCTTAGTATTCCATGGTGTATATGTACCACATTTTCTATATCCAGTTTATCATTGTTGGGCGATTAGGTTTAGGTTGATTCCATGTCTTTGCTATTGTGAATAGTGTGGCAGTGAACATATGTGTGCATGTATCTTTATAATAAAATGATTTATGTTACTCTGGGTATATACCCAGTAATGGGATTGCTGGGTCAAATGGTATTTCTGCTTCTAGGTCTTTGAGAAATCAACCCACTGTCTTCCACAACAGTTGAACTAATTTATGCTCCCACCAACAGTGTAAAAGTGTTTCTTTTTGCCTGCAACTTCACCAGCATCTGTTGTTTTTTGGCTTTTTAATAATAGCAATTTTGACTCGTGTGAAATGTTATCCATTTTGGTTTCAATTTTTCTCTAATGATCAGTGATGTTGAGCTTTTTTCATGTTTGTTGGTCACATATATGTATTCTTTTGAGAAGTATCTGTTCAGGTCCTTTGCCCAGTTTAAATGGGGTTGTTTGTTTTTTTCCTGTAAATTTGTTTAAGGTCCTTGTAGACTCTGGATATTAGACCTTTGACAGATGGATAGGTTGCAAAATTTTTCTTCCATTCTGTAGACTGTCTGTTCATTCTGATGATAGCTTCTTTTGCTGTGCAGAAGAAGCTCTTTAGTTGTATATCATTTGTCAATTTTTGCCATTGTTGCAATTGCTTTTGGCATTTTCCAAAAAACTAACTCCTGGATTCATTTATTTTTTGGAGGTTTTTTTGTGTCTCTATCTCCTTCAGTTTTGCTCTGATCTTAGTTATTTCTTGCCTTCTGCTAGCTTTTGAATGTGTTTGCTCTTGCTTCTCTAGTTCTTTTAATT
>NW_012101658.1:167171-169393 GCF_000951045.1 Mandrillus leucophaeus | reverse complement strand
GTTGAAGTCTCCCATTATTATTGTATGGGAGTCTAAGTCTCTTTGTAAGTCTCTAAGGACTTGCTTTATGAATCTGGGTGCTCCTGTACTGGGTGCATATATATTTAGGTTAGTTAGCTCTTCCTGTTGAATTGATCCCTTTACCATTTTGTAATGGCCTTCTTTGTCTCTTTTGATCTTTGATGGTTTAAAGTTTGTTTTATCAGAGACTAGGATTGCAAACCGTGTTTTTTTGGTTTTTTTGTTTTTTTTTTTTTGTTCTCCATTTGCTTGGTAGATCTTCCTCCATCCCTTTATTTTGAGCCTATGTGTGTCTCTGCATGTGAGATGGATCTCCTGAATACAGCAAACTGATGGGTCTCGACTCTTTATCCAGTTTGCCAGTCTCTGTCTTTTAATTGGACCATTTAGTCCATTTACATTTAAGGTTAATATTGTTATGTGTGAACTTGATCCTATCATTATGATATTAACTGCATTTTCGTCATGAAATCTTTGCCTGTGTCTATGTCCTAAATAGTATTGCCTAGCTTTTCTTCTAGAGTTTTTATAGTTTGGATTTTACATGTAAGTATTTAATCTATCTTGAGTTAATTTTTGTATATGGTGTAAGGAAGGGGTCCAGTTTCAATTTTTTCCATATGGCTAGCCATTTCTACCAGAACCATTTATTAAGTAGGTAACCTTTTCCTCATTGCTTGTTTTTGTCAGGTTTGTTGCAGATCAAATTGTAGGTGTGTGGTCTTATTTCTAAGTTATTTATTCTATTCCATTGTTCTATGTGTTTGTTTTTGTACCAGTATTGTGCTGTTTTGGTTACTTTAAACTTGTAGTATAGTTTGAATTCAGGCAGTGTGATGCCTCCAGCTTTGTTCTTTTTGTTTAGGATTGTCTTGGCTATTCAGGCTTTTTTTTTGGTTCCATATTAATTTTAAAATATTTGTTCTAATTATGTGAAGAATATCAATGGTAGTTGAATGGGAATATCATTGAATCTATAAATTACTTTGGGCAGTATGGTCATTTTCATGATATTGATTCTTCCTATCCATAAGCATGGAATGTTTTTCCATTTACTGCTTCCTCTCTGATTTCCTTGAACAGCAGTTTGTAGTTCTCCTTGAAGAGATCCTTCACTTCCCTTGGTACCTGTATTTCTAGATATTTTATTCTTTTTGTAGCAGTCATGAATGGGAGTTCATTCATGATTTGGCTCTTTGCTTGTCTATTGTTGGTGTATAGGAATGCTAGGGATTTTTGCACACTGATTTTGTATCTTGAGGCTTTGTTGAAGTTGCTTATTAGATTAAGAAGCTTTTTGGCTTAGATGATGGGTTTTCTGGATATAGGATTATGTCATCTGTAAATATAGTTGGACTTCTTCTCTCCCTATTTGAATATGCTTTATTTCTTTCTCCTGCCTGATTGCCCTGGCCAGAACTTCCAGTACTAAGTTGAATAAGACTGGTGAGAGAGGGCATCCTTGTTTTGTGCCAGTTTTTAAGGGAAATGCTTCCAGGATTTGCCCATTTAGTATGATATTAGCTGTGAGTTTTTTGTATCTGACTTATTTCGAGGTATGTTCCTTCAATACCTCATTTATTGAGAGTTTTTAAAATGAGGGGATGTTGAATTTTATTGGAGCCCTTTTCTGCATCATTAGTTCTGTTTATGTGATGAACCAAATTTATTGATTTTTGTATGTTGAACCAACCTTGCATCCTGGGGATGAAGCCTCTTGGATCATGGTAAATAAGTTTTTTGATGTGCTGCTGGACTCAGTTTTCCAGTATTTTATTGAGGATTTTTGCATTAATGTCCATCAGGGATATTGGCCTGATGTTTTCTTTGTTTGTTGTATATCTGCCAGGTTTTGGCATTGGGATGATGCTGGCCTCATAGAATGAGTTAGGGAGGAGTCTCTCCTTTTCAATTTTTTGGAATACTTTCAGTATGCTACCAGCTCATCTTTGTACCTCTGGTAAAATTCAGCTGTGAATCTATCTGAGATTCTGGTCCTGAGATATTTTTGGTTGGTAGGCTATGTATTACTACCTCAATTTCGGAACTCGTTATTGGTCTATTCAGGGATAAAATTTCTTCCTGGCTTAGTCTTATGAAGGTATATGTGTCCAGGAATTTATCGATTTCTTCTAGATTATCTAGGTGTTTATAGTATTTTCTGATGGTTGTTTGTATTTCTGTGGGGTCAGTGGTGATAT
>NW_012101658.1:159957-165031 GCF_000951045.1 Mandrillus leucophaeus | reverse complement strand
GTGATGCCTCCAGCTTTGTTCTTTTTGTTTAGGATTGTCTTGGCTATTCAGGCTTTTTTTTTGGTTCCATATTAATTTTAAAATATTTGTTCTAATTATGTGAAGAATATCAATGGTAGTTGAATGGGAATATCATTGAATCTATAAATTACTTTGGGCAGTATGGTCATTTTCATGATATTGATTCTTCCTATCCATAAGCATGGAATGTTTTTCCATTTACTGCTTCCTCTCTGATTTCCTTGAACAGCAGTTTGTAGTTCTCCTTGAAGAGATCCTTCACTTCCCTTGGTACCTGTATTTCTAGATATTTTATTCTTTTTGTAGCAGTCATGAATGGGAGTTCATTCATGATTTGGCTCTTTGCTTGTCTATTGTTGGTGTATAGGAATGCTAGGGATTTTTGCACACTGATTTTGTATCTTGAGGCTTTGTTGAAGTTGCTTATTAGATTAAGAAGCTTTTTGGCTTAGATGATGGGTTTTCTGGATATAGGATTATGTCATCTGTAAATATAGTTGGACTTCTTCTCTCCCTATTTGAATATGCTTTATTTCTTTCTCCTGCCTGATTGCCCTGGCCAGAACTTCCAGTACTAAGTTGAATAAGACTGGTGAGAGAGGGCATCCTTGTTTTGTGCCAGTTTTTAAGGGAAATGCTTCCAGGATTTGCCCATTTAGTATGATATTAGCTGTGAGTTTTTTGTATCTGACTTATTTCGAGGTATGTTCCTTCAATACCTCATTTATTGAGAGTTTTTAAAATGAGGGGATGTTGAATTTTATTGGAGCCCTTTTCTGCATCATTAGTTCTGTTTATGTGATGAACCAAATTTATTGATTTTTGTATGTTGAACCAACCTTGCATCCTGGGGATGAAGCCTCTTGGATCATGGTAAATAAGTTTTTTGATGTGCTGCTGGACTCAGTTTTCCAGTATTTTATTGAGGATTTTTGCATTAATGTCCATCAGGGATATTGGCCTGATGTTTTCTTTGTTTGTTGTATATCTGCCAGGTTTTGGCATTGGGATGATGCTGGCCTCATAGAATGAGTTAGGGAGGAGTCTCTCCTTTTCAATTTTTTGGAATACTTTCAGTATGCTACCAGCTCATCTTTGTACCTCTGGTAAAATTCAGCTGTGAATCTATCTGAGATTCTGGTCCTGAGATATTTTTGGTTGGTAGGCTATGTATTACTACCTCAATTTCGGAACTCGTTATTGGTCTATTCAGGGATAAAATTTCTTCCTGGCTTAGTCTTATGAAGGTATATGTGTCCAGGAATTTATCGATTTCTTCTAGATTATCTAGGTGTTTATAGTATTTTCTGATGGTTGTTTGTATTTCTGTGGGGTCAGTGGTGATATTCCCCTTAACATTTCTGATTGTGTTTATTTGATTATTTTCTCTTTTCTTCTTTTTTAGTCTAGCTAGCAGTTTATCTATTTTTTTAATGGTTCAAAAAACCAGCTCCTGGATTCATTGATTTTCTGAAGGGCTTTTCATGTCTCTTTCTCCATCAGTTCCACTTTGATCTGGGTTATTCCTGTCTCCTACTAACTTTGGGGTTTGTTTGCTCTTGGTTCTCTGGTTCTTTTAGTTGAGACATTAGGTTGTTAACTTGAGATATTTCTAGCTTTTAAATATGGGCATTTATTACTATAAATTTCCCTCTTAACACTGCTTTAGCTGTGTCCCAGAGATTCTGGTACATTGTCTCTTTGTTCTCATTAGTTTCAAAAAACTTCTTATTTACCCAAAAGTCATTCAGGATGAGTTGTTCAATTTCCATGTAGTTGTGTGATATTTGGTGAATTTCTTAATCTTGAGATCAAATTTGATTGCACTGTGGTCTGAGACACTGTTATGATTTCGGTTCTTTTGCATCTGCTGAGGAGTGTTTTACTTGATTATGTGCTCAGTTTTAGAATAGTTGCCATGTTGCAATGAGAAGAATGTATATGCTCTTGTTTTGAGGTGGATATTTCTGTATATATCTACCAGATCTACTTGATACAGAGCTGAGTTCAGGTCCTGAATATCTTTATTAATTTTCTGTTTAGATGATCTATCTAATATTGTCAGTGCAATGTTAAAGTCTCCCACTACTATCGTATGGGAGTCCTAAGTGTCCTTGTAGATCTGTAAGAACTTGCTTTATGAATCTGGATGCTCCTGTATTGAGTGCATATATATTTATGATAGTTAGCTCTTCTTGTTGAGTTGAACCCTTTACCATTATGTAATGCCATTCTTTATCCATTTTGATCTTTGTTGGTTTGAAGTCTATTTTGTCAGAAACTAGGATTACAACCCCTGCTTTTTTCTGTTTTCCATTTGCTTGGTAAATTCTCCTCCATCCCTTTATTTTGAGCCTATGTGTGTCTTTGCACATGAGATGGGTCTCCTGAAGACAACATACCTATGGGTCTAGGCTCTTTTTACAGCTTGCCATTCTGTGTCTTTTAATTGGGGCAATGAGTCCATTTACCTTTAAGATTATTATTGTTATATGTAAATTTGATCCTTTAATCATGACGCTAGCTGATTATTTTGCAGACTGTTCACACGGTTCCTTCATAGTGTCACTGGTCTGTACTTCAGTGTGTTTTTGCAGTGGCTGTTAATGGTTTTTCCTTTCTATATTTAGTGTATTTTTCAGGAGCTCTTGCAACACAGCTCTTGCAATCCTCTTGCAATGCAGGCTTTTGCAAATTCCCTCCACATTTGTTTGTCTGAAAAGGATCTTATTTCTCCATCACTTATGAAGCTTAGTTTGGTCAGATATGAAATTCTGGGTTGGAAGTTCTTTTCTGTAACAATATTGAATATTGGCCCCCAATCTCTTCTGGCTCATAGGGTTTCCACTGAGAGGTTCTCCATTAGTCTGATAGGCTTGGCTTTGCAGCTGACCTGGTCTTTCTGTCTGGCTTGCCTCTAAATTATTTTTTTTTCACTTCAGCCTTGGAAAATCTGATGATTATGTGTCTTGGGGTTGATCTTCTCATGGAGTATCTTACTGGGGTTCTCTACGTTTCGTGAATTTGAATGCTGGCCTGTGTAGCTAGATTGGGCAAGTTCTTCTGGATGATATTCAAGTTTTCCAACTTGGTTTCATTCTCCCTCTCTTTCCAGTACCCCAATCAGTCATAGGTTTGCTCTCTTAAATAATCCCGTATTTCTCAGAGGTTTTATTCATTCTTTTTCCTTCTTTTTTCCCTATTCTTATATGCCTATCTTATTTCAAAAGATAGTCTTCAAGCTCTGAGATTCTTTCATCCATTCAGTCTGTTCTGCTATTGATACTTGTGATTGCATTGTGAAGTTCTGGTATTGAGTTTTTTAGCTCCATCAGGTCAGTTATGTTCCTCTCTAAACTGGTTATTCTGCCTGTCAGCTTCTGTATTGTTTTTTGTTTGTTTGTTTGTTTTTGAGACGGAGTCTTGCTTTGTTGCCTGGCTGGAGTGCAATGCAGCTTCTGTATTATTTTATAATTCTTAGCTTCTTTGCAATTGATGTACAGCTTGCTCCTTTAGCTTAGCAAAGTTTGTTATTACCCACCTTCTGAAGTCTACTTCTGTCAAGTCAGCCATCTCAGGCTCAGCCCAGTTCTTTGACCTTCCTGGGGAGGTGTTATGGTCATTTGAAGAAGAGGCTCTCTGGCTTTTTGAGTTTTCAGCATTTTTGCATTGATTCTTTTTCATCTTTGTGGGCTTATCTACCTTTGATCTTTGAGGTTGCTAACCTTTGAATGGGGTTTTTGTGGGTTCTTTTTGTTGATGTTATTGTTGTTTTCTGTTTGTTTGGTTTTTGTTTTGTTTTGTTTTGTTTTTATTTACAATCAGGCCACTCATCTGTAGTCCTGCTGCAGTTTGCTGGGGGTCTGCTCCAGACCCCAGTTGCCTCAGTTTTTCCCATACCTGAAGGTATCACCAGTGAAAGCTGCAAAACATCAAAGATGCCAGCCTGCTTCTTCCTCTGGAAGCACTGTCCCAGGAGGATACTGACCTGATGAAAGCCCTAATGCACCTGTAGGAGGTGGCTGGAGACCCCTGTTGTGGGCTCTTACCCAGTGAGGTGGAATGGGATCAGGGATCTGCTTAAAGAAGCATCTGACTGCTTTTTGATAGAGCAGGTGTGCTGTGTTGGTGGGGACTCTTCCTCATCCACACAGTTTGTATTCTCTAAAGCTGGCAGGCTGGAACAGCTGAATCTACTGAACCACAGAGATGTCAGCTGTCCTTCCCAGGGAGCTCCATCCCAAAGAGAGATCAGATCTCTGTCCGCAGAACCCTTGCTGGAGTGGCTGAAGCCTCCCAGGTAGGTCCCGCCCAGTGAGGGGGAATGGATCAGGGTCCTCCTTAAATAGTCTGGCCACAATCCGGCAAGGTCGGTGTGCTGCATTGTGGGTAGCCCTTCCTCATCTGGACTGTTTGTATTCTCCAAACCCACAGGCAGGAGCAGCTGAGTCTACCAGGCCACAAAGAGAGTGGCCACCGGTCCACCCAGGAACTCAGTCCAGACTCAGGCCAACTCCAGCCTGTTGCCACTGGCTTGCCGGAATTCCAAGCCAGTGGGTCTTAACTTGTGAGGTGCTGTGAAAGTGGTGTCTGCAGAATGGTACTGCTTGACTTCCTGGATCCAGCCCCCTTCCTAGGGATATGTACAGATGGATCTCCCTTCTTACCAGGGATCCTGGGACCAGAGTGTATTAAACTCCTGGGTCCCTGTGTGTGCCTCAGTGGCTGCTCTGCCAAGACTCCACATAGCTCTATGTATTGGACCCAAGGCTCTGGTTGTATGAGCTCAGGAGGGGATCTCCGGATTCACTGGTTTCAAAGATCTGTGGGAGAAGCTGATTTCCCGGGTGGGGTTGCACAATCACTCAGCATTTCCCTTTGGTGGGGGTGAGGGTTTCTTTGGCACTGTGCTGCCATTGTCCCTCGCTGCTTGTCTTCATTTTCCATGAGTTGAGTTGTTCGGCTAGTGAGTCCCAGTGAGAACCTGGATATTTCAGTTGAAGGTGCTGAATTCACTCACTGCTTTCAATCCTCTCTGTGAGTGCCGTGGACT
>NW_012101658.1:119008-159907 GCF_000951045.1 Mandrillus leucophaeus | reverse complement strand
CAGGCTGGAACAGCTGAATCTACTGAACCACAGAGATGTCAGCTGTCCTTCCCAGGGAGCTCCATCCCAAAGAGAGATCAGATCTCTGTCCGCAGAACCCTTGCTGGAGTGGCTGAAGCCTCCCAGGTAGGTCCCGCCCAGTGAGGGGGAATGGATCAGGGTCCTCCTTAAATAGTCTGGCCACAATCCGGCAAGGTCGCTGTGCTGCATTGTGGGTAGCCCTTCCTCATCTGGACTGTTTGTATTCTCCAAACCCACAGGCAGGAGCAGCTGAGTCTACCAGGCCACAAAGAGAGTGGCCACCGGTCCACCCAGGAACTCAGTCCAGACTCAGGCCAACTCCAGCCTGTTGCCACTGGCTTGCCGGAATTCCAAGCCAGTGGGTCTTAACTTGTGAGGTGCTGTGAAAGTGGTGTCTGCAGAATGGTACTGCTTGACTTCCTGGATCCAGCCCCCTTCCTAGGGATATGTACAGATGGATCTCCCTTCTTACCAGGGATCCTGGGACCAGAGTGTATTAAACTCCTGGGTCCCTGTGTGTGCCTCAGTGGCTGCTCTGCCAAGACTCCACATAGCTCTATGTATTGGACCCAAGACTCTGGTTGTATGAGCTCAGGAGGGGATCTCCGGATTCACTGGTTTCAAAGATCTGTGGGAGAAACTGATTTCCCGGGTGGGGTTGCACAATCACTCAGCATTTCCCTTTGGTGGGGGTGAGGGTTTCTTTGGCACTGTGCTGCCATTGTCCCTCGCTGCTTGTCTTCATTTTCCATGAGTTGAGTTGTTCGGCTAGTGAGTCCCAGTGAGAACCTGGATATTTCAGTTGAAGGTGCTGAATTCACTCACTGCTTTCAATCCTCTCTGTGAGTGCCGTGGACTACAGCTGCTTTTAATCAGCTATATTCTCTGGTCTCCCTAGATTATTTCTTTTGGTCCAAATACACCAGCAGAAAGTAAGATTAGTGGTTGAGTTAAATAAGCACTTATTAAATTATTGTATCTGTCAGATAATATACTAACCATACAGTGACAATACTTATTTTTAATTTTTTAAATATATTTTAATATTTCCTTCTAAAAATACACACACATGTATACACATACATACTTAAACAAATATAAGTCGAATAACAAGATGGTAATCAAATATGGGAATTAGGAGTGACAGGAAGTTCATTTTCTACAAGGATCAGTTTCGAATTTTCTTTCTTTTCAAGTTGTGGCTTTTTTGATAGACTGAAATGTAAGATTTGGACTGATGGAGGGAAATGTTTTCTAAAGAAGTAAAATAAAGAGAAATATATAATTATAATCATCCTCCAGCGTTTACAAACAATATTAATATTATTTTAGCATGGTCGCAGTCTAAATCAGAAGAAATGCTGTTTTTGAATTGTGAAAGTAAAACAGTAGAATATGTGTGACTTAGCAGAACTAAAAGATAAAAATCTTTAGAGAAAATGGTCTTTAATTAACTAGTTAGCATAGGTGAACACAGAATTTGTGAGATTATAAAATAGAATCTGGCAGATGCCTAAATGGAATAATTATATCATCCTCAGTAGAGATTCTAGAGGAGGTTCACAAGGTAACAACCCTACAAAGGTTCACCTGAAGTTCAGCAGCTATAACAACTTTAATTAATCCCCAGTTATCTTGCAAGATATTGTTAGTTCAGGAAAATTTTAAATTGATCAGAAAAGGTGCTTCACCAAAGAATCCTCAAGAGGCAGCTTAACTGAATGACATTAATGACTGGTAAAGATGACAATGATATAAGGGATCTCTAACTATCATCTTTTTCTCTCACCCTGTGTCTATGAGGAGAAAAAGGTAAGAAACAAATTGATAAGTTTATTATGCAAGCTTCAAATTGTAGGGCTAGTATTACAGTTTCCAGGGAAACTCACATACTTGAAGTTTTGGCTTAAGACAAGTTACCTCCTGGTATTAACACCTTTACTTGAACCAAACATTTAAATTCTGTTCATGTTCTGATATTTTTTTTTTTTTTTTTTTTTTTTTTACGTACTCCTCAAAGACATTAACATTTTCAAAGATCAAGCTTCTGAAATCGTGGAAACTCACAAGATTTTTCAGCATTTCCCAATGTCCAAATTAAAAAAAAACAAACAAACAAAAAAAAAAACAACAACTCTACCAAACCAAATTATACATGTAGAAAAAAGTGGTTTTCATTTACTTAGATATGAGTGATAATATTGCAAATAAAAGCAAAAGACCAAGTCAGATCTTTGATTCTAATAGTAATTTAATTTAGATGTGAAATGTTAAAAATTTATAATCTTCCAATGTAAACTTTTAACTGTAGATTGGTAAAATGGGCAAAATATTAAAATGGAAGTCTTTGCTTTTCTTAAATAATGAATCAGGTGAGGAACTCACACAACCTAGGAAAAGAAGCCTCCCTTCTGTGGAGAATGTACTAGGAGAGCAAAGATGTATAGATGTAGATATAGATTAGATATAGATATAGATATAGATATAGATATAGATATAGATAGATATCTCACTCTGAAATATAAGGCATTAGTTACAAAGTTTTCTAGAATGAAGACCCTTTTGGAATATCTGTAGTTGTCAGGGATAAAACAGTAGGGGGAAAAATTAGACTTCTAAATTAGGATAATCTGTGGAGACTTTAATCAGGGAACTATTTTCAGTGGAAGAGTATCACAAGGAACAATTTAGTCCCCTGAAGATAGTATCCTTAAGGTAAGGTGCTCTACTACCAGAAACAGAAATGAAAGGGAAGCAGAGAAAGCTGTAAGAGAGGCCACCTGACAGGAACTGAGACCCTCTGCTTCAGAATGGCAACCACGGCCATCCTACAGGAGGAAGTACAGGGAGTTTGCACCCTGATCTTACTCTCCTTCCTCTGCCAGTCTCCTACCATTGCTCCCACTGGATGGACACATTAGGAAGCAGAGAAAAACTGATCCAATAGACGGTGTTGCCATTAGTCATCCTCTAGGGAGAGAACAGAATGGGGGCGAGAATGAAAGTGGGAAGGCAAATTACAAAGATCCAGCACAACATCTAAAATTTTTATCACACTTCAATAAGTAGTAATTGTGCATATTAGTGTCAGTTGCTTGAACATATAAATAATGATATGAAATTGTTACGGAAACAGTAATGCTTTTAACTGCAATGTATATTTTATTTATGAGAAAGCAAAAGAAATCAGAATATACAGTGAATATACATATCTACATTTGGTGGAAAGATAGGTTCTCCCTCACACAAACTTCTTAGCTCCTCAAGTGTCAGACCCTATAGGATGGAATCCACTGCTTTTTTTGCTCAAAGGCTACTTGGAGCTATTGGTTTATAATAGCTAACAATCATTTTGTGCTAGCTGCTACACTAAGTGTTTGGAGGTGTTTTATCTCATTTAATCCCTGCAACAACATATGAAGCAGGTATTTTGTTTTCTTCATTTTATATAAAGAAGTTTTAAATTTTAGAAATGTTAAGTGATTTTTCCAAGTATAATATGTTTAAATAGTAAATGCTGCATTTGAACCCACATCTGCCAACTCCAGTTAGACATAAAGACCAACAGGTACTACTACCTGAAAATGTAAATTAATTCAGACGTCTGTTATGTACTGCAAAAAGTCAGAGAGAATATGCATTTAATACAAGAAAATAGGGAGCTATCTGCATGCTTTGCAAACAGTTCTGACCAAAAGATACTTCTGAGCAAGAAAAAAAGAAGAAATTATTTGTTTTTAGGCTATATGTTTAATGTAAGCCCTTCTATGTGATACTGAGTCTACAGAAATCCCTCTAATGAAAACTAAAGTGGGAGGCACTGTAGTTACCCAGTAACTTAATAAAAGTTATAATATTAAGTATATAACAGCTTGTCTTATTCATTTAAGTGGCACTGTTCACTATAAAGTCACTCACCCTCATTTTGTAATTTAATTCTCTTATGTCTCAATGTTATAGTCTATAATGAGATTGAATTTACAGAAGGTTATTGGATTTAAGTATTTTCCCACAGTTACTCTACAATTTACTTGTATTTTCCTGCCCTCTACAGACCTCTGCATGCATAAACAGTAGGTTTGATATTGTTTGAATTTACCATACCAGGATGAGAATTCAGTGCTCAATAAACACTGGATTTTTATTTTTTCTCTTTTTAGTTCTTATTTGACATATTTATTTTAGGCACTTTGGAGAACCACTGTTACTTTTAGGAAAGAAACAATGTGTTTCCTCAAATTATCATTATGTATACATTATATTTATTGATTTTTTAATTAATTTAAGGTTAATTTTGATAATAACTAAACTACTTGCCTAAGTAGTTTAAATACAGTCAATCTGTATTTAAAAATCTACCATTAAAATACTTTTTATGAAACTCTAATAAGAAGAGTTAGAAAAACCATTTTCTCTACTCACATGAATGACAAGTCTCTCAAGAAAACCTAATGAAGTGTTTTAGAAAGTAACTAAAACCCGCTTAATCTTTTATTGAGATCAAGGCATGTCAACATGTCAGTCATTTCTCCTCACCAGGTTAATTTAGAATTAGAAACGCTCCTCAGGAGGAAACAAGAAGGTATTGGGTAAGCCATACACAATCGGTGCTTCAAAAATAGGAAGAATTAGATCATCTTAAATTCTGAAAGAACCTGACGTGTTGCAAAAAGCCCAGCATTAAGGACAGATAAAGAACCTAAGGTGAAATTCTGGTTTCACTGGTAGGTGAAGAGAAGCCTAGCTTCACACACACAAAAGAAAGTTTAACATATGAATAGCACATATAAGGAATCAGGAATGCTTATGAATGTATACAACTGTCAAAGTATGCAATAAGGAATTGTGAAGACTGTGGCAGACTGGAATGTATGTGCCCTATCTAAAGCGACTATCATTTTTTCAACATTAGGATATTGTGGCCAAGTAGTCTAGGTTAAAAAAAAAAAAAAGGAGGTCAGTAATGCTTGTTATTTTTTCCTCCCCAAGAAGAGCTGGAAGTCTAGGTTTTCCAGTTAGTATTCCTGCATTTAGAAACCACCTCAAAACCTCGTAGTCTAGAACAACCGCTTTTACTACACTCAGGAATTTTTTTGTGCATCTGGAGTCTTAACAAGGTACAACAAGGGTGGCTTGTTTTTGCTCCACTGTGTCTGGGGCCTCAGCTGGGAAGGCTCAGAAGCCGAGGGTGACTCAATGGCTGGGATGTGAAATCACCTGGGGATTCTTCTCATATTATACATAGCAGTTGATGCTGGCTGTCAGCTTGTCCCTTAATTAGCACTGTTGCGTGGAGCACCCAGACAGTCCTCTCCATGTCACTTAGACTTCCTCATAGCATGGCAGCTCAGGCTACCAAATATGAGTATCCCAAAAAGCAAAAGAGAAGTTGCATTACTTTTTATGACTTAGCCTCATTCTGCAAACACCTCACAAGTCCAACCAGATTCAAGAGAAGGGATAATAGCCTTTACCTGTCAGTGGGTGACAGCATGATTCAAGAATGGAAGAAAACATGTTGTAGCCATTTTTTTTAAATAAAACCTGCTACATCAGTTTTTCTGTGCAATACTCTGATTTTTAGATGCTGACCACTAATTTAAAGAAATTATACACTTTAAGGATTCAAACATATCTATAGATAGCTATGATTTTCTAAATTCTGTTCAACACAAAATAATCAAGATAGAGAAAAAAAAGTCAGTATTCAGGAAATTCTTCCAAAGGCACAATAGGCAGGATGTACTAAAATACAGAGGACTATTTATAAACAATTAGAGAAGAAGACAGACATTCAGATAAACACATAGCATGTGATAAGTACTGTGCTGGGAGGATGTGTTAGAGGATATGAGAGAGCATGGGAGTTCACATAGGTAGAGGGTTAAGAGAAAGTATCACAAGACTTCCCAGAAGAGCTGATGCCAGGGTAAGATTGTAATGTTAAGTTAAACTTAGGCAAGGACCTCATCACGTGCAAAGACAAAGAAATGAGAATATGATTCATTACTAAAGAACTACATTTTCTTCAGTCAGGTCAGATATTTGAAAATGTTGGGGCATATCGTTGAGGTGATAGGAAGGAAATAAGAAAGCCTAAACACACCACTAAGAAATAAGAAAAAATGAGTATTTGGATAGAATTTGACGTTATCATAAAATCTAGAATTTAGCAAGACCAAATTTATCTCTGGAAAAAATTATGCTCATCCTTTTTCTGCACCAGGCCAATGTAGTTATCTGAACTCAGTAAATTCTCCGTTGGCCGCCATTTCATCCCTTTCCTGAGCAACCTTTCTATGCTTTCATTGTTTTATTTAGTTTCTTAGTCAATTTGCATGTTTAAAAAAAATTTAAAAAAAAAAAGTCTCCAGGTCTTGCTATTTTGCACTTACACCCTGGTAATGAGAGAAGAGAGATGTTTTTATATTTTTGTATAAATATACAGGGTACAGTTGTAATTTGTTCTATGCATAGATTGCATAGTAGTGAAGTAAGGGCTTTTAGGGTAACCATCACCCACATATCATACATTGGACCTATTAATTTCTCATCACCCACTTCCCACCTGGTTCTCCCACTCTTCCGAGTCTCCATTGTCTGCCATTCCACACTCTACATCCATGTGTACATATTATTTATCTCCACTTATAAGGGAGAAATACAGTATTTGTCTTTCTGTGTTTATTTCACTTAAAATAGTAGCCTCCAGTTCCATCCATGTTGTTGCAAAATACATGATTTCATTCTTTTTTATGGATGAGTAGTATTCCATTGTGTACATATACTGTGTTTTCTTTATGCAGTCATCCATTGAAGGACACATAGGTTGATTATATCTTTGCTATTGTGAATAGTGTTGTGATAAACATGAGTGCAGGTAATTTTTTATACGTATATATAAAATGATTTATTGTCGTTTGGGTAGTTGCTTAGTAGTGGGACCACTGTATCAAATCATAGTTCTATTTTTAGTTCTTTGAGAAATCTACATACTGGTTTCCATAGAAGTTGTACTAATTTACATCTCCACCAGCAGTTTATAAACATTTCCTTTTCTCCACATTCTTGCCAAATTCTGCTATTTTTGACTTTTTAATAACAACCATTCGGACTGATATGAGATGGTATCTTATTGTGGTTTTATTTGCATTTCTCTAATGATTGGTGATGTTGATGTTGGCCATTTTTATGTCTTCTTTTGAAAAAAATGTCTATTTATGTGTTTGCTTACTTTTTAATGGGATTATTTGAGGGATTTTTTTGTTGTTATGTTGAGTTGTTTGGGTGCCTTGTAGATTCTGGATATTAGTCCTTTGTTAAATGAATAGTTTTTAAATATTTTCTCCCATTCTGCGGGTTGTCTGTTCACTCAAGTAATTATTTATTTTACTGTGCAGAAGCTTTCTAATTTAATGTAGTCCCTTTCGTCTATTTTTGTTTTTGTTACCTGTGCTTTTGTGATCTTAGTCATGAATTATTTGCGTAGACCAAAGCATAGAAGAGTTTTTCCTAAGTTTCCTTCTAGTGTTTTTATAGTTTCAGGTCTTACATTTCAGACTTTAATACATCTTGAGTTGACTTTTGTACATGGTAAAAGATACGGATCTAGTTTCATTCTTCTGTGTATGGCCATCCATTTTTTCTAGCATCCTTTATTGAAGAAGGTGTGTTCTTTCCCCAGTGTATATTGTTGTCAGTTTTGTCAGTGATCAGATGGCTGTAAATATGTGGTTTTATTTCTGGGTTCTATATTCTGTTTCATTGATCTATGTGTATATTGTGTACAAGTACCGTGCTGTTTGGTTACTATAGGCTTGAGATTCATATGGAATCAAAAAAAGAGCCCGAAAAGCCAAAGCAATTCTAAGAAAACAAAAACAGAAAAAACTAAAGGTATCAGATTACCTGACTTCAAATTGTACTACAAGGATATAGATAAGGAAGATATTTATCTTCTAACACTGCAGTCCACATGGAAAAAGAAAGATCTTTGTGGTCTTAAATCATAGAATTGGAAAACTAGTAACAACACACTTTATATCTTTGGAGGACCTCAGAAAAGAAAATCGAATTTACCTGGGAAAAATGTGGGATAGAGTCAAAAGAAGATACAGATATTATTTAGTTTTTATAATTACAGTTTCAAATGTCTTCAACATCTTTTGATGTGTTATTAAATTCATGTTTATTAAGGGTTTGCTATTTTGCTGGGTGCTAGTAATGGAATGGTTAACAAATATGGTACATTAAAGTATGGGTTCACAATCCTCCAGTTGCAATGCTGTACATCAGATGTTTCATATTCAGAATTTTTTGTATTTTAGAAAGACAATATAATGCATATTTTGTATATTGCGTATCACTACTTGTGACATCTGGGCCAAAAATATATATTAATATTATTGTATTAAGTATATGAATAACTATACTAAGCAAGATATAAATTATTATAAATAGCTTTTTATCATGTTAGGTCAGAATTTTGTTGCTTAATTCCTTCAGACACCCTATTTAAGAAGAAACTTTTGGTTTTATAGCTTTTGGATTTGAAATTTGAGGATAAATAATTGTGGACTTGTGTTACATAATATTCAGTACTATTAAATTATAGGAGACATATGAAAGAAGCAAAAGAGAAGTGTGAAAGGCTAGGCAGGGGGCACAACCATTTCCAAAGGTAGAACTTGACTACTACTAATAATAATAGCTAAACTACTAAGCATTTGCAATGTGCCAGATGCCTATATTAGGTACCTTGTAAACATTATCTAATGAAGTAAATAATTTTATCCTCATGTTACAGATAAGGAAACTAGGATTCCAAATGTTTGCCATGTCCAGGACTTTATAGCTTAATAAGTAAAAGATCCAAACTTTAAACTGGTTTCTGTCCAATTCCAAAGATGGACTCTCTGTCCTAATATCATATTGCTTCCCAAACACTTCATTATATTTTTTAAACACCCCAGCTTATTGGAAAACTCTAAAACTGAAACAACATCTACCTCCTTCTAATCTCAATTTACATACATTGGTCTCTAATGTGTCATGTAAACCTACATATAAATAAATCTAGGTTGTTTTTGCATCCACATGTCAGCCTTGCTTAAAGAAGAAGATATCCCTCTGTCAATATCCAACCTAGAATGTGGTAGAGTATTCTTGATTATAGTTCCTCACCCCTCCCTACTTTCATGACCTTTGCAGTGTGATTTTTCAGTACCTCTCAATAAAGTGGCAGAGTATGTTTTTCTGACTTTTGCTATAATGTATATTGCCTCGACTGATACAGTAAAGTCACAACTAAACCCAGGTCTTAGGAGGTTTATGTGTTTCCCACTTGTCTTCTTGCCATTGCCATGAAAAGAGCTCCCCCATGTGCCTGATTTTCTCTTGGTCTTGGCTTCAGAATGAACACATGAGGAGCTCAGACCTCAGGGAGTGCCAAGCCCAGCTCTGTGCATAACTAGAACAGAGTACAGGAAGCCCAGCCTAGATCAGCCAACTTCCAGCCAAACCAAAAGCTCATGAACTAAGTAATTTCTTATTGTTGTATGATGTTGATATTTTGTAGTTGTTTGTTATGCAGTCTTACTATACCAGTGACAAACTGGTATCAAGAATAATTGCCCCAGACATGATTTCCTTCAACTATTCTTGGTATATCATAATTCCCATTTCACCAAATATCTTAGATGTTTTCTCCTGAAACAATTCCAGTGGTCCTAGTGTCCATCTTAAAGTTGGGCTCAGTGATCTTGAGATATATCAGATGAGAGTTGATGGGTGCAAAGAAAGGGCACTATTACATCCTGCGTTTCTTTCTTCAAAAGTCCTTCAACATATATGAATTTGTGGTTTTCTTAAGTGGCTATGTCACATTATTGTATTTTATTAAACTTGTTATCAACTGAAAACTTAGGTTCTTTCTAAATTAACTGTTGTCAAACCAGTTCTAACATTATCTTGAGTTTTCACAATTGATTTTTTTAAACCTAAGCCTAGAAATGCACATTTATGTCTGTGACATTTCACCTTGTTATTTAAGCTTCTTATTACTGGTTTTGAACTCTCTTTTGAATATTAATTCTTAAAACAGGATACTAGTTATACTTCCTAGCACATCTTATATTTATTATTTTTATTCAAATACTATTCAAGAAAAAATTTAGGAAAAAAGAATACCAAGAATTAAGTTTAGTAGCAACCTTTAAATTGACATTGACCACTAATTAAAGTTCCATTAGAACAGTTGTAAACATAGCCACAAATCTATGTGTCTGTACTGTCAGTCAGCTTACAAATTATTCACATAGAAATTAAATAGTGTTTTTAAATTATTCATTTATTCAACAAATATTTATTGAATATCACTCTTCTGGACTTATGTATACAGAAACAAATAAGGTATTGCTCAGGCTTTGATTAATTCACAGTTACTATAGGTTTTTGAAAAGTATGATCTCAGACTTCTGCATCAGGAACACTGTAAATGCAACTCCAGATTTCTGAGCCCCTGCTGAGTGCAGTTGCATTAAAATCTGAAGAATGGGGCTCAGAAGTTTGCATTTTTTGCCCAGCATCCTTATAATGCTTATGCATACTAGATGTTAAAAAGCATTGTGATAAAGAATTAGATCAAGATTGGAAAAAAAAAAAAAAAAAAAAGCAGCTCAGGTACAATGAGAGCTGATCTACCTGAAGGTGTGAGCAGAGTCTTACACAAGACAAGTGAGAAAGGGTGAATCTTGCCTGGGAGGGTGGGTAAATACATAATACAAAGCTGACCATTCAGCTGGATATCAGGAGGATGATGAATACCTTCCTGGATGAACATGTAGAAGGAGTTCCATGTAGAAAAAGATTACCATAGTCAGGGACATAGAGTCATAAAAACCTCAGGTCTTTAAGAGATACTCCACCATGTCTTGATACAGAGTATATTAAGAGGGAAGTGACAGGGAAGAGGCTGGATAGAATTAAAACATAGAAAATGGACTTGTACTCGGTGCTAAGGAATTGCAATCTGAGAGAAAAGGAAGACATGAAAATACATGGTTAAAATTGAGTTCAAAGTATGTCGCAGTGATGGTAAACAAAGACAAACAGAATTCTGATTTCCTTTCTCTTTGCAGTAATTTGGCATTATTACTAATGTTTTGTAGTAAGCAGGTCTTATAATGCTTCTAATCATGAAACAGTAAAAAATGCACCTGACTTTAGGTACATGCCAAGAGTCTCTGGGTGAATGTGACATTTTTTTTTTTCTTATAGAAAGAAAAACTGACAAAATGAAATCATTGTTATCAGCTCACATATTCTTTCCCCAGACTCTGGTCATTTAAATTTCTAAAGTCTGATGCATGAAAATAACCTTTTGCTTAATAAGTAACAAGTGATTTCGGAACATCATGCAAACACAGGTGAAATTCCATTTGGGACTTGAATGAGGAAGAATATAAATCACTATTAACACATAGCTGTAGTGCAGCTTGCACCAATGAATTCAGTAGCAAAGTCAACTAGATTAAAGTATTGAAATAACTAGAAATTATACCGATGTTTACAGCACTGAAATCCTAGTGATACTCATGAATTGTGACAGCCAAAGATATATGTGATATAGTTAAAATTGTGTCCATTTCAACTAGGGTTCAATAGCTTCTATGTACTTGTACCAAAAGCATGTAACAGTTCATTTAATAACATCATGTACCACTGAGCCTAATTAGTCAGTAGAAAGCATTATTTATAGAAAATTATTGCTATGTTCAAATAATAATTCTACATGATAAAACAAAGATTAGTATTTTGTTATAAAATTGCTCACCCCTCATTTATGTAATAAAGGGTCAAAGTAAGCAAAAAATAAAAGCTAAATTGAAAAGACAATATTGAAGAGTGTTTATAAAGGGAGACAATTTGCAGAATTCTATGCGCATTGTTATATTCAAAAAGCAAAAGCATGTATAAATATATTTCCTTCTCATTTGAGATATGAGGTTACCTCAAATGAGGCAAAATACCCATTTTTTATAAAAGGAATCATTGCAAAGCTGATCATAATTCTACACTAGATGCCTTATATAGATCATCTATCTTGATTCTTAGTCTATGAATACAGCAAATATGTCACTTTCCTCATGAATAAATCAGCCTATATTTCATCCTGTGAACATTAAATACCATCAACTAAAACTTAAGAGGGCATATATGGTTATTTCATGTTTCAGAATATTTCAAGAAGATGAAATCTCTCCAGCGCCGCAACTTTTACGAATATTAAAAAGAGAAGCTTTGCACCTATACGTTTATTGAGTGGACAAATACCAATTATTAATAGTTATTGAGCACCTGATGTGTACTAGACCCTTAAAACAGCCCTATCACAGGTTATCTCATTAATACTTCAAGTCGACATCACTGTTGCCCATATTTAAAGATCAGGAAACTGGGATTTGGTAAGATTAAATGATTTGTCCAAAATGACACTCAGCAATTCTCAATTTTAATTTCAATACTTTTTTGGATTCTGTATATCATTTTTAGAAAAAGTACTGATTGTATTCCAAGTGGATCACAGAATGGAGACTTCACTATTCTCCATCATGAGACTATGGTCTTCTCTTGTCTCACAGTGAGTTGGCTGTGAGTGGGAGATTTACATCTTTGACTTTCTCAAAACAAACCAATCAGAAAAATAACTGCAGGAAGTTATACTGTTTTCTATCTATCTACCAATATACCTATATGTCTATTTATGTTTAATGTATTTATTGTACTCATTAATTTTGGAAGACAAAAAGTTATGTTACATTTATACAGAAACATGACTGCCCTGTAGCACAATGCTTTTCGTGTAATATTATTCATTGAATGCATTGAATAAGTAAATAATACAGTAATAACATTTCAAAAATATTTAAAAATTATTTATTCAATCTTAACAGAATTTCAAAGATACTTTAGAAATGTAGTAATAAAACCCATGATCTTTGCTTTGTTAGTCTGTGAGAGCCAGTGATATTTGAGCACAGAGAGACGTATTTTGATTGAAACATATACATGCAAAAAAATATATTTTATTTAATATTTTTTAGTACACAAAATGATCATTTTTTCAATTTTTGAGTAAAAATTGTTGAGATATTTCTACTTCTTTGAAATATATTTTAATTATTCCAATACTTAAAATGTGTAAAATAAAAGTTATCTAGGGAGTTTGAAGGGCTGATGTGGTTTATTTTCATACCAATGTGAATGTAAGGATATTGAATTCTCAGCAAAGCAAATGATCACACATGTGAGCACTAAATTCTAATATCAGACAGATTAACTTGTATGTTTTAATTCTCTTGCAGTCCTCAGATTAAAGGCCAATTTCTAAATGTAAAACATCTTGAATGAAAATTTAACTGTCTAAAATATGTACACAGAATGCAGGCTAAATAAGCTATATTTTTTTTATATTTAAATATCTTGTCCATTCCAATGATATTGGCACCTGTGATTTTATTATCAAAAGAGATTAAGAATTTTTAACTCTATAGGAATTAATTCATAATAGCAGTTACAAATAGAATATATTATCTTTCCCATGGCTTTCCATTATGACTGGATGTATCATGCTTGTTTGTTATACCTATCTATTTTAATGACTCAGAGCATTTCATTTCTAAACCCTTGAAATTAATGGCAGCCTGATAAATAGTATATATCTTCACTTCCTCCTACTTATGGTATTAGTATTAATACTAACTTATAGTATTGATAGTGTTAATCATGACTGGATTCAGAGACTACCACTCACTTATTTAATTTAGTTATCAAAATTAAAACTTGCTTGAATGTGGTTGCTTTCAAATAAATTTATGTTTTCCCAAATCACTGTAATTTTGCATTTAACTAAAATAATTGACTTTTAACGTTTGAATGAAAAGTGTATATTTTTAACCTTAACAGTATTAGAGCCAATATTTTTAAACAGTCATGCCACTTTGATGTTAATGTTACAACTGCTATTTTTATATTGCAAATTTCTTTATAGAACTTACAGAGTTTGTGGTCAAGGAAGGTTTAGGAATGGACCTGATGGCAAAGATGAAGGAGATAGAGAGTCAAGTGAGTTCACAATACAACTTTGGGAAAGACTGCACTTAGGCTGGACATGGAGTAGAATCCTTGATCCCCCTCCTCATCTCCTGCAGCTCTCTCTTGCTTCCTCTGCCCTGACACTCTGGCTTTCTTGCCATTCCTTGAATATCCTAAATACACCCCTACCTCAGTGCCTTTATGTTTTCTATTCTTTTTTCCTAGAATGCTCTTCCTCTGAAAACTTAATGTTCCCCCTTCCAGATTTAGTCTTTTCTCCTTAGCACTTATAACTGTTTTTTGTTTTGTTGTTTTGTTTTCTTGTTTGTTTGTTTTTTTTTGTTTTGGTTTGTTTTGGTTTTACTTGTATAGTATTTTACTTGTGAACTCCATGAGGGCAAATATCTTTGCCTATTTTGTTCACTGCTATATATCCTAACACTTTGAATGGTGTCTGGCACATAATAGGTTATAAGTAAATTTTGTCACATAAACTGAGATAAAGTAGGTTGAAAACATTCACAATATTATTCTGTTCATGCATACCTTGCAACATTTATATATTTTATTCCAACATATCTAAGTGGTATGTTAATATATCTTTCCACTTTATATTCCCAGAATAGTACTGGTACTCCAAATACTTGTTGAATTATGTAATGATTTTTATGTGATCACAATTGTCTAGGTAATCAGAAGGCAAAGACTTTGGTCCTCAATCCCAAGAGAAGTAGTAAAAGAGAACTATCTCAAATTTCCATACCTTAAACCCAAGCCTCATTACCTGGCATAGTTTCTAGGCTTCTTATCTAAATCTCCCAGCCCATGTCTTATCCTCTCCAGGTGAATAGCATCTTTTCCTTATCACTTAGGAGCTATCTAATAGCCAAATCTACTTTTCTGGATACAAACTTCTCAAAACCTTTAGGCTCTCCCACACATTTCTTGAATATAGTCAGATAGTTGCCTCTTATTGAAGTTAAGTCATAGAAGAGTCAAGGAAAGTAGTAAAGGAAATTCTGTAGCTTGTTCCAAATAGAACTGAATGCTAAGGTGATTGATCAGTGGCATAAGATAGCATGAGGGTCCCGAAATAGAACGGGTAGTGAAAGGGAGAGTACACAGGGAGGGCTGGGTGGTGATCAACGGTGATGAAATGAGTTGTTGGATGGTGATTGCAGGTTAGAAGGTAGCTGTTTAGAGTTGGAATGAATATAAAGCACAGAAGTTCCAATACTTCCGTTTATTCATTTGGCCAATATTCCATTTACTATGTGTCAGGCACTGAGTTGCCCCCTGGGAATACAATAATGATGCAAATAGCCCTGAGCTCATGAAAATCACGTTTTAGTAGGGAAGACAGATAAGCAAATAATTGCACATATAAAGTTGGATTTTCAACAATACCATGCTATTTGTGGGAGGTATATAGCATTACAGGGTTATTGGGCATCTGAGAAAGCTTCCCAGAGGAGGAAAAAATTGAAAGGGGATGCTGAGAAGTGTGTGTGCTTGGGACAAGCTCTTGTTCTTGATGGTAGCTGAGATTTTTCTGAGAAGGAAGAGCAGGACAGCTGTGAGCAGAGGGGAGCTCATAGCTTATCTAATATTCCTAATCTCAATCAGCTCAAGATCATACTATAAATAGATACCCATTTTTGGTCTAGTATTGTGCAAATACAGATGAGAGTGACTATTTTGGATGCGTATAATGGACTGGATGAATTGCAAAGTTGGATTAGTTTAGGACAAGTAACTTAATTAGCTAAAAATAAATTTTCTTTTCTGGTCTTGGGCTAATACTATCACTCAAAAATTGTGGCAATTAAATAAGAAAGGTTGTATAAAGCTCTTAGCACTGTTTGGTGTGTACCAAGTGCCAGGGAAGTATTAAAGATATATTTTTATGGTTATTATTTTTTCTTGGAGGGGAGAAGAAGTAGAAGAATGTTAAAGAGACAGATTACTTAATTTGTTGTTTAAGGCCCTCTTTTACTTTAAAATTCTTGACTCTAGAAATCGGATGGTAGAGGGGTAGGGGGTAGAAAAGATTTAAATCAATTAGGAATTAGCATATAATGGATGTAGGCTCTGTCTTTCACTGCAGATGTTATTAAAATTTTGGCAAAAAGAGAATTAAGCAAATCCTGCTTCTTAATAACCTATGCATTTGAGTTTGGGCCTCCAAAATATCAGATTTTACAAACCTTTCAAAATGCTTTTGAGTTGATGATTGACGTTAGCCCAGAATTATCCTGCAAAGTTGTAAAAAAAATATATTAAGCAGTTTTAATGGTGGATCCTAAATGTAGCATCTAATGACCTGAGATATTATAACTTGTGTTCACAGATCATTTATCTTAATATGTCGATTTTCTCACGTTTTATTTTAATAAAAAAGCCCAAGTTCATAGATACAAAGGAAATATAGGTGTAAAAACACAAAGCAGAGATCAATTGTGAAAATTATTCATACTACAATGATTTGCTTATACATTTATTTACACAATAAATATTTGTAGAGCATCTACTACGTGTTGAATAATGTGCCAGGTGTTGATGATACAGCATCGAAAAAGAAAGACACTGCCCGCAGAGTGACCTGTTTAAGCCAAAATATAATCATGCTTCCCTCTTAAATCCTTCATTGTCTTCAATGGATCTTAATATAAAATCCAAGCTGCTTAACATGTTAAGACAAGGTCCTTCAAGATTTGGTCCCTGTATATGTCTCGAGATTGAATATTGAGCCCCTGTCTCCCTAATACTGACACGCGGTCACTCCAGCGAAGTAGCTGCTGATGGCATACTTTTTCTTGCCTCTGGGACTTGGCTGGTGCTGACCTGCTACCATAAGTCTTCTTCATTCCATCTTACTCAGGAAATTTCTACTTATTTTTAGGGTTTCCATATATGATGAACAACAGCAACAACAAAAAGAATGAATGAGGCACTCTTTAACACTTGTTTAATGGCTTTTCTATTAGACTAATTTCCATGAAGCCCTTTTCAGCCCCGTTTATTTGATGTTTAGTGTTTTACAAAATAGACTGAATGTATCTATATGTAGCTACTAGTCATTTGTTTTTGTTTTATGGTCATTATACTATTACTTTGTATGGTTAGGGATGATGAAAATGAAAGAATGTGTTGGGATATGTGAAGGTGGGAGAAACACATGCAGCTAGTTTCTATGGGAAGGTAGGACTTTCTCTAGAAGGAATAGACAAATGCAAATCATCTTTAAAACCTACCTGCAAGTAGGTTTTCCAACATAAGCATTCCATAGGTATAGGTTTCCCACCATAGGCATGAAGGTGAACTGTTGGTTAACTTCACCTTCAGTACTGGGAATAAGATATTTTCTCCTCCAAGGGAAGATTCAGTATAATAATCATAATTAGCAGATAATACAACAGTACTGAGATCTGGATGGAAGTTGTGGAGTCTTGAGCTATTTTGTGAGGGGTTTCCCATTCCTTCAATCTAGCAGTGTTTAGTGAATACCTTGAATGACATTAAGAGGGGGTTGTGGTTGGTGGTGAGAGTTGATATATCTACATGTGTGTTATACTCATTCATCTACACAGTAGCTTCAATGTTTTTTAAATAGCCTTTCATGGAGCTTTAGGAAGCTTAATAGAAGAATTTGATAGAAACATAAGTGGATATAAAAATAAAGGCACTACCAATTTGCAATTTGAGGATGGGGACCTGGCTGAAAATTTATCTTTGCTTGACTAATATCTCTATCAATACAGTATAATTGCACAATATAATAAGGTTTCAGTGTAAATGCTGATGAGAACAAAATTTAAGAATACTCCCTTAAATGCTAAAAATAGTTAGATAGTTATATATCCTTCACATGTGATTTTCATATTGTTGTTTCATAATATTTTTAACATAGGTTAATTGGCTTGATTATAGTAACCATTTCACCTTGTATATCAAAAGATTGTGTTTATACCATAAATATGTGCAATAAAATAATAAAATGAATTTTTAAAATATGTGACATTGACTAGCAAAAGTCGGCTCTATACTTCTTTTCATTATTTCAGAAGGCTGCTATTTTTATTACATTTGTTTCATTTATCATATTCTTTAATCATGTTGAAATAGGAATAAATGTAGACAAATGAATTCTATATATATACAACATGGTTATTTAATTTTTAATTCACTATTGCTCTATATTCTAGAAATATAGTGATTAAGATTTCTAAACACACTGTTACAATTATGGAGTTGTTAATTAAAATTATGGCAATTATCAGTGATTTGGAACTTAATTACTTTGGTGGTTATAGCAGATATAATTTTTCTAGGAACTGGCACATACGTGAAATCAAGATATGTTAGCTGCATTGACTCAAAATATATCTAATTATTAGTAAAATTCTACACACCATCTTGGCTTTTTGACTTCCAGACCTTATACACTAAAAATAATGAAATAAATTTGTATGTAAATAAGTGGAGTAATGAGGCAGGAGTCAATAGCAGATTAATTTATTACTTTTAATTTGAATTTTATTTTTATCAAAAAAGAAATGAGTTGTTTTTGTTTTACTGTTCCAATTGCTGTCAATATAAGTGGACATCCCTTCTGAAGCATACACAAAATTCTATAAAGAAATTTCCTTCAAAATGCTCTAAGATTATTCATGTTCAAATACAATGATCTCTAACTTCAGTCTTTAAAATTCAATCATTTATTCATTCATTCAGCAAATGTTACTGAATGTCTGTTAGTCTTCAAGGGATTGTGTTAATTGCCAACTATATTATTTTGGGATATGGACTAAGCTTCCATAATAAGGAGGTCTCACAATGCAGTGGCTCAAACGTAGAAAAGTTTATCTCTCTTACATAATAGGCTAGGGCAGGTAGGTGGGCTCTGCTCCATGGCATCATTCACGGATCCAGGCTAGTGAGAAGCCATCATTAACATGAGTCCAAAGTGACTCTAGCCATTGCCATTTCCAGCCAGTTACATGAAAACTGAAAGGAAATAGAGGATAAGCAAGTCATAAAAAATTAGTAACATCACTCTGCACATAGACACTCAAAGGTAAACGAGACTAGAAAATGTAGTTTTGAGCTAATCAGTAACTCTTATGGAATAAGGGACGAATTGGTTATAGAGGGGAAAAACGAGAAGTCTTCTATAGCCCAATGCTGTAGTCATCCACATGTGAGTGAATATCTTTCTTTCTATGAAAAAAAAGTACCTACTTTCTTCCCAACAAAGAATATCTAAGTTTCATTCCAATTATTGCAACCAGCCCAAAATCCAGGACCTCTGGAAAATATGCAGATCTTGACATTAAGTATTGATGTAGTTCTTTACAATTTGGCAACCTGAAAATGATAGATTATCTTTCTTATTCTCAACCTTCTTCCCCATACAAAACACTCAATATTAAGTGGTCAAAGGGAAACAGAATAACTGCAATGGAAGCTATCATGAGAAAAACAGAAGAAAACACATAAGACTCAGTGGGCAATAGCAGTTGCAAAATCCTGCCAAGAGGTAAAGACACCTAGAAACAGCAGTGAAATGTTTTGTTTTGTTTTTTGATAAGGGCATCTGGCAACCTCAGTTCTCCTTTCTGGGAGTCAAGTCAGATATCCTGGAAGGATCTTCTTTATCCCAGTGGATAAATGAACTTATCCATGGCCGTATCTTAATCCTGTAGAGTATGCACTCCTTGGGAACTTTACAATTTTTGCAGCATGCTTTCTTCTGGTGTATGTTTGGAAGCCTAAGGATTGTTCTGGGGATCATATATGGTAGCAAAGTCCAATGGGAAGATGTGAGGACATCTTTGAGCAACATATATTATCTCTTGCTATTGAAATAGAGAAGCAACTAACTTCACTGTACCCTGTTAAGCCTCGAAGTTTTGAACCTTCTATCAATTTAAATTATAGAACTAACACATAAATCAGAAAAAGATAGCCTCTCTTAGTAAAGTTCTATTTACTTTTATATCATCTTATAAAATGACCATTCTTATTTGAACTCATATAATTTGTAAACCTTTCTTAAAAGTAGCAAGGATCACCAATAGTTGGGCTTTGTTCAACATTTTTCTCTAGCAATGTGTATCCAGGTCCATAGCCTGCTTTCCAAGTTGTCACTGGTAATGGTATAACAACGGCCATCAGTTTCCCACCCTAAAGTATTTTTTCTTTGCACCCTCCACCCTCCTACTAAGCTAATACTCTATAGTTTGAGATTTAAATGGTAATTCCACATTTCTACATACTTATTTCTATGTTCATCCACTCTATTGTAACAGAGGCTCAAAATTCAGTGACTCAAATAATATTTTTAAAATGTATTTTTCTCTTAACAATCCCCGAGGCAAGCAGTAGTGTAAAGTAAGACTGCTCCATGTGATCTTTTAGAGGCAGAGGTACCTCCCGTGTTGCAACTCATGACTTCTTAAAGCATTGTCTTTATTTGCCTTGTAGATACTAGATCATCACTTTGAATGCCTTCTACCAACTGAGAAGGTAAAGGTGCACAAGCCCAGGATGAGGAGATTATTCTTAAATGAGAAAGGATGTTGATTTCCACTCCCATCTCTGCACACATCCCATGTGTCCTAACTTAAGTCATGAGGGCACATCTAGCTGAAAGGGTGTATTCACTATGAGTGCAGCCATTTGTCCAAGTAAACATTTATCTGTGGAAGAAATGAGAAGTTCTATTTTAATAATCTAAGGTATAGACTGTGGCAGAGTCCATTTTGATTATTATACATCATTTTCCATTATCTTTCATTATTTTACAAATATCTTGTATGTTCTGTTCTCCCTTGTTTAGAGTTCTGAAAGTTCAAATTCCCTCTTGCTGTGTATGTATCACTTATGATAGACAATAACTGTGCTAACTGTGCTTCCTTATATTCTCTCCCACTGCTGTTCTTTTTCTGTCTCTTATCTTAACAATTAAAATAAAAAGTGAGAAACATATTAATGCCATGCAATGCTGTTAAAGTGCTACTGGTCTTCGCACAGCACACTTTGGGGAACATGATCAGGGGCTTACTCACAGAAAATGTATTGATGATGACAAGGGAAGGAGAAGCTTCCCTCAATGCCAGCATTTTCCTCTATGTTGCTATAAGTGGGACTGCTGGTTGTTAAATTATTTTCTTATGAAGTTCACCTCTTAATCGTTTAAAGAATCAATTTAACAACTCTCAGGAATTTGCTATACCTCTATGAGGACTCTGAGTTGGGTTGCATCATTTCTATCATGTCAAGTATGTGAAAGAAGAGATACGCCTCCAGATTCCAGCCAGTGCCATTAGCCTTCTACAATCTCCAGTCATTAGAAGGATGTAGAGAACACATTACCGTAATTTTTTAGACAGTTTGAATGTAAACATGTTGGGCAGTGAGGGCTGAGCTAGGCAATCATTTTTTCAGCTTCTTTACACTTATATTGAAGTTCATGCATTATAAGTTGCTTCCAAGGAAGATAAGGATGACCAAAGTTTTCTCTGCCCCTCTTTTTATATCTGATATATAGACTTTTCTTTTCTTTTTTTCTTCTCTTTCTTTACTATCAATAAAATCAAAAGTACTTAAAATAATGAGACCTATCGAATTGCTTTGCAGGATAATAATAACCACATTCAGAGAACATCTAATTTTAGGCCCTTCTGTTGTTCCTTCCATCCTAACCCTTTGACATCTATCCCCTACCCTCAGCCCTTATACAATTTGGTTTTTGATATTCAGCCATTGTCTCGATACACTTTTATATACTTAAAATGAATTACTAACCTTGACATAACTTATAAATTAAGATTTATATAGGGGGGCAATTATTGATATCTAACTTTAAACCAAGAAGTGTATTTGAAGGAAAATATAATGTATCATGAATATTTATAGATCCCTCAGTAAGATTAAAAATACATGAATTAGCCCAATAATTAAATTAAATTAATTTTCACTTTTGCATGTTATTCTTTTTAAATCGTGACATGGTTTTATTAGGCTACTCAATTAAATGGTGTCTGGGCTTCCTATGAGCAATTTATTCTATTGTCCTATAAATATTCATTGAGCAGCTGTTATGTGCCAAACATTGTTCTAGAAAATCTGCTTGGAACAACGAGAGGAAATGAATAAATGAGAGACCAATTTTCTATACCAAGAAGTTTATATTCTAGAAGTGGGGAATAGCCAATAAATAAATTAGCAAATGGGTATTTGTGTGTTTGTTTGTATAATATATATGGTGGTGATCAATGAATGCTAAGGTGAGCAAAGCAATGTAGGTGTGGGTGGGCCCTGGTCTAAATATATTGATCAGGGAAACCTCTCATAAGTGACATTTGAGTGAGCTCTGAAAGAATGAGAAAAGGGACAACTGGACATTTAGAAAAAGCATGTTTCGGGTAGGAGAAACAGCGAATGAAAAAGCCCTGAGACAGTAATGTGTTTGTAGTGTTCAGAGAACATCTAGGAGCCCATGTCCCCTGAGTAAGGTGGGTGAACAAGGAGAAAGTGTTAGAGCATGTGGTCTGAGAAATTCTAGAGGGGGGGGGGCAAACGGTGTAGGCAAAATAAGAAGTTTTTATTTTTCTCCTAAAGAATATGGGAAGCTATTTATGAATTTTTGAGTAGAGAGCTAATATGATCTAACTTATTTCCATAAAAATGACTTTGACTACTACGTAGATAATAGCAACAGAGCAATCAGTGCATAGAAACCACTTAGAAGGATAGCATTCTCATTTAAATGAGAGATAGTAATAACTTTAACTCAGTGATAGCTCTGGATATGTTTAGACATGTTCAGATTCCGGATATATTTTGCAATTCGAAGTGAATTTGCTACTAGATAGAACATTAGGAACTAGATGAGACTGCCTAGGGAGTAAGTATGAATAGAAAAGAGAAACATTCAACTGAGCCCTAGTGGTCTCCAAGAATAAGTGATTGGAAAAATGAGAAGGTAACCATAGGGAAGAATGAAGAAATGAAGTGCACTTGAAGACCCATGAAAGAGGAGATCTCAGAAGCAAGTGAAGTGTTTGCAGAATCATGAAATAATCAACCGTGTTAAATGGTGCTAAAGTAAAATGTACACTAAGTCTTGGCCATTGAATGTGAATATGTTAAGATCTTGTCAAGAGCTGTTTCAGTGGAGCAGTGGAATGGCAGCCTGATTGAGCGTCTTCAAATGTCTATGGAGAAGAGTCAGTGAAAAGAGTGAGTAGAGTCACTTCTTTTCAAGAAATGGGATAATTGCTAAAAGGAGTTATGTGGATGAGGGAGAGCTTTTTACGGATAAGAAACACATAAGCTTTGAAATGCTAGTAGGCATCATGCCTTAAAGGGGGAAGTGGATGCAGCAGGAAACAGTGAGGACAATTGTAAAGGGGTAACAGAGTGGGTCGGAGAGAGAGTGTCCTTCGAGTAAGAAATGGAGGAAGAACACCGTTGACAGTTATTGAAATGTGGAAGCATCTAGTAAAATGTCGAGTGAAACAAAATAGCTTATTTATTTGGGGATTGCACAGACATGATGTGAAAGGGATAGAGGGGAGTATAAATATAGTTTAGTGTTTCAATGTGAAAAAAATGATGCATATTTCTTAAGATAACAGCATTAAAAGCCATACATGATTGACCAGATTGTCATCTTAGAGAGCACTTTTTCTTGGAAATAGGCCTTTTATAACTCTCTTCTTGACAGATTTTGAAGTGTTATACTTGTGTTTTAGGGGAAATTTGATTTATCAAATTGGAGGATAGAGATAAAGAAATACTGAGGTGGCATTACAAAACATCATAGCACTCCTTGTCAATAACCTGTGTTTTTCTTACTGAAGATTTATTTAGGATTGTGTTTTATGCCTTGAAGTTCCTGGAATATTACCTCAGCACACATTTTACCTTCAACTTCCATATGAGTTTCTGGGTTGATTTTCCCGGTTACAGTAACATTGATTGCTGTCTAAATTTGTTGCAGTGTGCCTGAATACTATGACTACGGTCATGGAGTAAGTGAGGATGCCTATGACAGCTACGGTAAGACCTTTTCTTTACTAAAACTGTGAAATCGGAACATCCATCAGTCACTGACAACTCGAAAATTATTTCCATCTTTCTCCCCCTAGTTTTTCCAGAAGTTTAGACTAAATTGATTTATGTAATTCCAGAGTGAGATTTGACTTACACAGCTAGTACCAGAAAATTAGACAGATCAATTTTGATCAAATTTTTAAAAGCAATTAATCACAATCATAAATCATTTTCAACAGCAACAGTGATCATTCTGAATAGTGTCTTGTATGTTTAACTGTGTTCATTGTCTACTCATTGATTTGGCAACAATATTGTGTCTTTTCTGCTGTCAAAAGATCATCAGAGTAATACACATTTAAAATATTTACAAACTTTAAGGGCAGAAATTGTTATTATAAAATAACTCTCAGGTTATTTTT
Source organism: Mandrillus leucophaeus (assembly GCF_000951045.1). Classification (NCBI taxonomy): domain Eukaryota; kingdom Metazoa; phylum Chordata; class Mammalia; order Primates; family Cercopithecidae; genus Mandrillus; species Mandrillus leucophaeus. The sequence continues at coordinate 135,308 of NW_012101658.1, read as the reverse complement.
CTAGCATGCATAGCCAAATAAGGCTTGGCTCATAAAAATTGATAGTCAATAAGGATGTCAGTCTATAAAATTAATTTATTTAAAAAATATATTCCTTAATTAAAATACCACTTAAAATTAATCATAATTATACTCAGTTAAGATCTATTGAATTCCTATGACATATCAATACAGTACATCATTTTTGAGACGTACTTTGTGATTCTTTAAAATACATATGTACCCGGGCACGGTGGCTCACGCCTGCAATCACAGCACTTTGGGAGGCCGAGGCAGGTGGATCACAAGATCAGGAGAGCAAGACGATCTTGGCCAACATGGTGAAACCTCATCTCTACTAAAAATACAAAACAAATTAGCTGGGTGTTGTGGTGCATGCCTCTCATCCCAGCTACTCGGGAGACTGAGACAGGAAAATAGCTTGAACCAGGGAGTCGGAGGTTGCAGTGAGCCGAGATTGTGCCACCGCACTCCAGCCTGGCAACAGAGCGTGACTCAGTCTCAATAAATAAATAAATAAATAGCATCACTAGCTGCCCACCTTAAAAAATGACACTCATATAAATATTTATAGTCTTGAATTTTTATTAAAATAATAGCAAGGCTGCTTGGCATTGGTGCATGACTATAGTCCTAGCTACTCCAGAGACTGAGGCAGGAGGATTGCTTCAGCCCAAAAGTTTGAAGCTATAATTATGCAATAATCATGCCTGCAAATAGCCACTGCACTCCAATCTAGGCAACAGAGTGAGACCCTGTCTCTAACAAAAATAAATAAATTAAATAATACCATGTTCACTTTATTCCTCTCTATGGGGAAAAATAAAGGAGACAATGGTTGTTGCTGTGTTTGGGGCTTCATATGATGCTGGGAAAGGCAAGTCCTGATATCGAGAGGAAAGGAGGAAGAATATCTTCCTTAAAACCAGTCATAAACTAACACAAGGCCAAGCCCAGAAATAAGAGGAGAAAAATAAGCCACCACCACCAACCAATCATGGGATGATTAGTTACAGATATTTTGTATTTATTTCTTTAAAATAAATTGAAATACTATGACTACGGTCATGGAGTAAGTGAGGGGATAAAGTATCTTTATCCCAATTTTTATGAGGAAACTGAACAACAAAGGTGAAGTCAATATGAGAGTATGGCTGTGAGGCTCAGCTTCTGTTCTTATATTCTCATCAGTGGTTGAAATACTATTAATTGCTGCTACCATACATGAAGTACCTATTATGGCTCTGTACTAAGCATTTTATAATGAGGATTAGCAATTGCAGAAGTAATCCTTATAGACATTATACATCTATCTATTTGTATACTCTAATCCCCATTAGAATCCTCTAGAGAAGGATGAGAAACAGATAAGGCTTTGGGATGCATACTCATATTGTCATCTGCATTTTTCAGGTGAGAAACTAAGACTCAGAGCATTAAGTACCTTGCCTCAGTTCAACAATTTGCCAGTGACAGAACAAGAATGCGAATTCAAGCGTGTCTGATTATTTGGGGGTTTGTCTGTTTGTTGATTTTGTCAGGAGGCGGGAGCAGGGTTCAGTAGACTAGGTAAAAAGAACAGGATGTGGTACTTTAAACCTGAGTTTGTTTAAAGGAAAGTCGTTCAGCTTCCTTCCTAAATCCTAAATCTTCCTTCCTAAGTTTGGAGTTCTCAAAATGCTATCAGTTGCTATTTCACTATTTTAAGGGGAAGGAGATCTTTTATACTATTATTCAGGAAAAAAAGTAAATAATCCAAAATGAGCACCAGGCTCACTCCCAAATCCAAGTTTTTCTAACACTAATCAAATTAACCTAATCTTTTGCTGTAATATAGCTAGAACTCTTTTCCAAAGCAAATTAACACCATTTCAGAAAGTATTTCACAGAAATATACGTGATGAACAAGTCTGCATAGTTCTGACTCTGTTGGAAAGCTGCCGTAGGAAGTACAGCTTTAGTTTTGTTCGTTATATAATTTCCACTCATTGGAAGGAAGGGGTCAAAGGCATCAGATGGTATTTAATAAAAACACTAGCATCCAAATCCTAGGCTGTCTCCAAAGCCACAGCAGGGAACCAGCCAGGCTGAGGTGTAAGATTGCCTAGCATTTTAGAGCTTCCACATCTGCCCCTGCAGCACTCTTGGAGTTCAACACAGCAATACTTATATTTCTATTGTTCCAAGCACATTCTTGATCATATAGGAATCAGGCCACATGCCGTGTACAATTGGTTACTCAGGATGATCAATGAGTAAGACACAAACTGGGCCTTTCTTTAATTCATTGAAAATTTGCATATAGATATTGCTAGTCTCTGAGAATATGATGATATACAAGGTGGACATTGTCCCTCCTTGGTTTCTGATATTTAATGTTGAGAAACTTATACCTACAGATAAAAAACTGCACCAGATTTTAAACCATTTTATGTAATAATTTTATACAAGTTGAGAGAACATTACTCATTTAACAGATATTTATTTAATGGCTAACACATGTAAGCCATTGATCTCAGTCTTGGAGATATTGTAGTGAACAATCTCTTGAAACTTACATTCTGATGAGAAGACATGTTCTTATTTGTAAGTAGTCGTTTCTGGAAAAATCGAACTTTTACTTGCAAAATACAATCATTTTTTACACTTGATACATCAATTTGAGGAAAATCATGCTCATGAGCTTTACAGAATTACATGCACTGAGATCAATGGAAAGGATAAATTTGATGATATCTGGTGATAAGAGATTAGATTTCTATTTCTGAATTATGTACATTTTGAAATGTCAATACTATGTAATGCTATTGGAAAACGTGTGTAAATACAAACTTGCTTCTCAAGCCTGTTAATGGAGATGCAAGGGCTATGGTCTGGAGGGCCAGGGCTCACCTCTATAATCCCAAGTCTTATATTGTACTTTCTTTGTAGTCTGGTTCTCCTGCTGTAGCAAAGTCTAGATAGAAGTGATCCATTTTACTTTAGGATAACTAACTATCCATAAACACTAAATTTCATTCTGGGCCAAATTACCACTTACCAACCAGAAATTTTCTGCACATAGAAAGTAGTCAATAAATTCTTCATAATAAAGTAATAGGGAAAATGTAGAAAGGGATTTGATTGTCTGAACATAATAAGGAAGATATTAATTAGGCAGCAATTTTAACCTAATAATGTGTATTTACCTATTTTACTAACTAAATTTCATTTCTCTTTTTGCATAACCAAAAAATAAAGTACTTACTGTAGATCTATATGGTCCTGAGATTTGAATTTTGAGAATCTTCTTGTAATAATTGTAATAATACAGGCAATAGAGCAAGGACAAAGTAAGAGGACAAGGAATAGTAAGAGCTCAACACTATAACCTTGCAGCCCAATTAAATTAATATGCATTATGTGCACTCAGATTGTGGCATCAGGTATTTTGTAGTATGATATTAGGTATTAGGTAGTTGGTGATAAGTTGCTTATAATAAAACATCCAAATAGGCAGATGATAAAATGTAAATACAGATGATGAGCAGTGATTTGAGGACCCACACAAGTCAAATATTGATTGTTTTTATTAACTGTTCATACTTTATATATTAACTATTATCTATTTATAGCTTATCTCTAATCAATAGTACACAGTCTTTTAAATCAATAATGGCTATTCCAAAATGTAAATCTCATATCTCCAGCTATTCATTTACTTCCGATCTGAATCAGTAACTCCTCTCTGTTACATTGTGGTTGTATCATGGGTACTGATACTAAATTCCAATGGAATGTCTGCATTTTTACAAAACTAGTAGCCTCAATGTTTAGTTTCCTGGCAACCCCCTAGACTTGGAGAGTTATGTGAGGAGTCTCAGAGTCAGCTGTCCCAAGCACCTTCCTTTCCAGCTCACATTGGCAGGAAGAACTGTGAGGTTAAGTGAAGGCACTGGGAGGGGAAGAAGGAATGCTCTCCCGAATGACAGGGTTCTGCATTCCAAAGACTCAGAGATGGAGCTTCTCATTTAGAAATGATGTGAAATAAGCCCACAGAAATAAAAATTCAGTCCTTCAGTGGGACACTTCATTCTGAATCTTCATACATTATGTTTTGTGTATGAAAACTGAAATTGTATTTGTCTCTTTGGGGCCTATATTTTGTCACTGAAATAATAAATATGTTGACTTCCAGAAAATAATGTATTATCTTAGGTCTTATCACAGTTAAATTATTCAGGATATTTGCAGATAATTTAATATTAAGTATTAAACTATCTTGCTCATAATGTAAATATAACATTTAAATATTAAAATCATGAATGAATTTTATTAAAATATAATTATCTTGTTCATTATAAATATTAATGTTTAATGCATTGGTATTTATTAAATATTTAATTGATTTTAAATTGGTTACTATTAACATTTAGATATTACATTTCTGATAACTTGAATTTGTTTTTGGAGCATGAATATTTGACTTACAGGAATTCCATATCAGTTTCTGCATTTTAAAAATGTTTCTTAATTTATCAGAATCACTATGATTGTTTCAGATGCGTCAGAATGGCTAATAATTCATTAAGGCTGCATTTTAAATACAGTGCCTACATTAGCTTGGCTAAGCAATGCTTCACATAAGAAATAGCCTCTAAGTTCTCTCTGAGACTGATAGCTAAGAATGGACACCAATATTCTTCTCTCTGAGAAAAGAGCTATTTATTAAAATGTATTTAATGTATGAACCGAAGAGTTAATTATGCATCCATTCTTTAGTGGCGTTTTAGATGACAGCTGTGTGGAAGCAAGGAGGATACTATTAATACACTGTCTTGAAATGAATGAAAGCAAAAAGAAATTTCGTGCCATATTCTAGGGCATTTCAGTGCCTCACTTCAAGTCAATTGTGGAACACAAATGTATTCATTTTGTGTTGAGGAGCTGGAATGATTATTTTCCCAGTGTGAAAATAAGCCCTGCATTGATTAATCTGTGAAAACAGCAAAGGAAAATGAAACTAACTGGCAGTTGTGCCAGCCATTTAATTCAAGAACAAAGACTGTCTGGTTTTAATAGTAAATAGAATATAAATTTTGGAAAATTGACTTAGAAATGGAAATGAGATTTCTTAATATTGGCAATAATTTATCAGTCATTTAAAAATAATATATGCAAATAATTTATTTTTTCTGAGATGTATTAAAGTTATTACATAATAGGTTATGGGGAAAAATATCACTGTGCTTTACTTTTCATATAGATTTTTAAACTTTATTTGTAATTAAAAGGAAGAAAGCCTAGTGAAATAATGCTTCTAAAGTATTTTAAAATTCATTTGTGAAATTAATTTTAAAATTAGCTTTCCCTTTTTGTTATTTCAGTGGTTACCATTAGATTGATATCTAATCCAATTAGCCTTGGTAATAAATGCAGAGCATGTTGCCTAGGCAAGAAACAATGAAAAAGAGCAGTGCACCACTACGTCACTGCTTGTATTGCTTATTTTAGGTTCAAAGTATTTACAGTTTCAATTTTGTTTTGAATAATGCACTCCTTAATCCAACAGTTTTAGGTGAGACAAAAACCTGCTTTTGAGTGTTTCAGAGATTATTAACCGTGATTACACATTTTAGGATCACCTGTTGAACTTTGAAAAAAATACCAACTTTCAGTTTCCACCCCAGACTGGATCTATCACAACCTTTGGAGATGAGAACTAGCCATCAGAATTATTTAAAAGCTTCATGGTAGGTGGTTCTAGTGTAAGCTAAGGTTGAGAGTAAGTTTTAGATAGCCACATGCATGGGGGCACATTAGAAGGATCCTATGATCTTAATTTGTAATATCCATTTTTTGATAACTATCTTTATAATTTCTCTCACAGTAATAAGACCAAATTATACTTGAAGCCCTTTTTTCCCCCATCAGTATCTGCTTATGACTACTGAAAAGATGAATGGCCAAACTATGCCAGTCATTTGCATTCTTGAAAGTGATACACAACTTATATGCAGGCTCCTTTTATAACACTGGGCATTTTGTAATCAAACATTGTGTTAGAGAACCTGATATTTTAAGTTCACTCATGAAAACTGTAAATTTAAGTAGTAATAAACATAAGTAACTACCTTTTTGAACAATTGTGTGTTGAATAGTTAAATCTCAACCTTGACTTTTTAAAAAAATTTACCCAACAGATAGAGTCAACAAAAAATTACAGTCCACATGCATTTAACAACGCTCTTGTTGAGAAAATAAAACAAGCCATAGGAAAGGTGTTTTTATTTTTTTTAATCACTTTCTTTTCTGCTGAGTTAATGGCACAATCATTTTGGCTAAGAGGGATGGGAGAGTTGAGTGACTTATTGTCGAACTCTTGGGATGAACAGATCATGTACAAGAAAGTATATTCAAGATGATATAGATTTATATGTAGAATATAGGAAAAATGAATTGTTTATAAAACACAAAGTACAGAATACAAAATATAAACCTGGGGAAAAAATTTTGCCCACATGGAAGTATGTCAGCTAAGAAAAAAAATATATCCTGGGATATGCCACCTTAGAAAATCTTTATAGAATTTCCAGAATTTGAGGAGATTTTTTATGTTTATTAAAAGACAGCATGGATAAAAGAAAAAAAAAGACTAAATACGTTGGTCTAAAATAAATGTGCTACACTTGATTTATCAAACATCATGATTTATTGAATGACAGCATATTTGCTAAATATTTTGGACTAGAATATTGTTAAATGCTCTGAACTAAAATGGCATAGGCATTTTAAAAACACCATCACTACCCCCAAGGAGTTTGAATTACAGGGATTCTTCCCAACATTGCAAATATGTATGTATCTATGTATATCTGTGTATATACATGTATATATGACTACAATCGGTGTCTTCTTGTATTGAACAAATGTCTTAACCGTACTGGTACCTTATCAAACCTTTAGTTCAGTGGGTAACAAGATATGCCAGAAAATAAACGAACAAAGACAACTAAAATAGTTAGATCAGTCTCTCTGAAGCTTGCGATTGTCCAGGAAGATCCCAGGAGAAGCTCCCTCATGCTCAGGGGAGTGCAGCAGCCCGTAATAGATAACTCAAGGGGATTTTGGCATCCAGAAGTTCTGGCACAGATAGGTTCAATCATGGGCCAAGAGGCTTCTGAGAAGACTGAAGAGAGCAAGCAAAGAGACAAAGGGGATGCCCATAGATAGGCCAAACTTTGCAAACTAAGGGCACAGTTTTCCACAAAATTTCCACGAAATTCTACTTCATACATCACTCACAAGTTTGGGGGACTCCAGGCTACTCTCACTTCTGACCGGCTGTCTACAAATTCAGGGGTTCCCACTGTCTTCTCAAGTTTAATAATTTTTCAGAACAACTCAAAGGACCAAGGAAAGTGCTATACTTACAATTATAGTTTTATCAGAGCAAAAGGGTACAAATCAAAACCAGTCAAAGAGAGACACACATAAGGCAAGAGGAAAGTCTGAGAGGATCCCAAACATGAAGGTTCTGACAGCTGCTGGGCCACATTACCCTCCTGACACGTCACTATGTAATAAAATATAAAAGTATTGCTAACCAGGGAAGCTCACAGGAGTCTCAGTGTCCAGACATTTTATTATGGTTTCATTGTATAGACATGATGGATTAAATCATATCAATATCCAGCCTTCTCCACTCCTCAGGTTGGGCTGCTATCACATAGGCCAAAGCCCCAACTCTCTAATATTATGGTTAGTCTTCCTGGCATGACCATTGCCATCTTGAATCATCTTCTTAGTATAAACTATAAGGTGTAGTTGAAGGGGCTCACCATGAATAATAAAGACCTCCGATCACTAGGGAAATTTTAGGATTTAGAGCTTACCTCCCTGTAACCAGGGACAAACACTATCTAAGATCTTTCACGAGTGGTGGGAGCCATTTAACAACCTGGAAAAGCAGGGAAAGGCACACTGTGGCATCAGCACAGACACTTAGAGTAGGTCATGCAGAAATATTAACATTTGTAGAGCTGAAAACCTGATTTTTTCTAATTGCTGTAACTTTGGCTCATTTCTGTTCTTAGGTAGAGAAATGAAGAATGTAGGGGGAGTGAGACTATCAGGCAACTACAAATTTAATCTCTGTCTGTGAAGCTCTGTCACCAAGCCTACCTTCTTTACTGAGTTAAAGGGAGTACTGGAATTCTTTGAGAAGAGAATTATACCGTATTACTTTATATCACTACGTTTATTCTCCCTTCTATTATTCTTCATATTATGAACTCCTTATGTGCATTTCAAAAAGTCTTTAGCTGAATTCTAGTCTTTTGAATGATTCAGGATTTTATTTGATAATAATGAAAGTGTGTTTTAGACTTTAGTCAGATAACCTTCTACATTGTGTCCAATTATCATTCTCCATTTTTTCTGTACCTTCCATTTTGAAAATCCTTTCTCTAGCTAGCTTCTTTGTCTCCTTTTTATTTAAATGAGTTCTTAACTCCATAGCAATAAAATAGGCACATACTTATTTAAAAATATTAAGAACCACTGGCCTGTATTATTCTACAGCTGCAGGATACTATACAGCAGAGCCAAGAATAAAATGTTTAATTTTAATGATATATATAATTTTCAATTATTAATGGATGATAATTAGAAATAAAATGGCACAGATTGAGTCAACTTTTTAAATACAATAATGTGTAGGATAGGGACTAGAACTGAATAGGCAATTTGAAAACACCACCACTACCACCAAGGAGTTGGAATTATGGGGATTCTTTCTAATATTGCAAATCACAGTGGCCTCGCCTGGGAAAACAGAAGCTGGTAAAAATTATGCATTCCATGCAAAACTACCTGGAATATTGTTCTTGGCGCAACCTGAAGTTTGTCAGGAATTTTTTTTAACCTTCCTTGAGTTCACAATTAGAATATAGCAGTAATTCAAACCAACTAAGCTTAGGCACAGAAGATAAAATTGTGAAACCAGTTTATAATATGGAAATTAGGTATATACGTGAAGTAAATTGGAGATATTAAGCACAATAATATAAAAATGCAGAAAAGTTTAAAAAATGGTTTTAAGATTGTAGAAAGGAATCTTTCAACAAGAAAGAGGCAGAACAATAACGCAAATGCAGATCAGCTGTAAGACTCTGGGAACTACCATTCAAAAGTGAAGGAATCCATCTGAGGGAAGCCTATGGGTCTGAAAGGAAGAGGCAAAATATTTAAATGTAACTAATTTGTTCAGTAAATAATTACTGAGTGCCTGCCATGTGCATGGTAAGATTTTAGGGTTGAGAATGGAGTTCATAGAAAGGCTAAGTCCTTTGTTACTCTGTAAATGGATTATCCCAAGTGATACATTTTTTCTAACAGAGGACATCTAATTAAAAATCTGAAAGAGTGATAAAAGCTGTAAATGCTTCCCAGAAGCTGATTGAATTTTCTGAGAGGATAAATGATGATGAACTCAAAGTTAGCAACCCTTCTTGTTGGAACATAATGCACCATGTTCATCTGTGAAAAGAGATGCTGGTCACCCATATTTCTCCCTCTTCTGTTACCCTCTGCATCTTAAAATAATAAACTATATAATTACAAATAGTGGGAATACACGTTGTAGAGTTGAAATGGTTGGGTCACTCAGTTCCAAATTTCCATTAATATTTTAAAATGCTCAGAGCAGTGCAAAGAACTCCGCATTCCACTTTGGATTTGCACCTTCACAAATTCAGTTGAAGCGACCCACATTCTTGCTAACAAAATTATAACTACAGTTTCTTTCATTTGGCTAATTAATTGTTGTTGGAGTCAACACTAATTATTGTATAATTCAAGGAAAGTAAAATAAATTAAGTCTTGTTTTCTAGGGGGAAAAAAAGAGGAAAAGGAGAAAGCGTTGGTGGATAGATGGTGAGACAGTTAGAGACAAAAATTCTGTATCTTCCCAACAACTAAACTTTCTGAGTCATAGTTTCCTCATCTTTAAAAAAAGGTAGTGTCAACAGCTACCTTGTAGGAAAAGCGTGATATTTGCTAATAATATACACAAAATACCTAGCGCTGTGATAGGCCCTTCAAAGTTGTGATAAGAGTGTTTTTTAAATATGATAGGTGTTTAAACATTAAGTAAATAAAATGGATGCTATCGTAATAGTGAGTTGCAACAATAGCAAAACATCTAAACTAACATATTCTTTGGGACTAAATAGCCTCAAAACAACCCATGAATATTGTATTTGAAAGGTGCTTTCAAATAGAATAATACTCCTTAGAAACATCAGAAACTTAGCTGAGATGAACAAACTGAGTGGCTCAAAGCCAGGGTGAATTTTAATCAACCATGTCATGATGCCATTATATGATTTGCAAAGCAAAAACACTAGCGGTTTGTAATGATAGAGACTAACTTAAGTTTCCTACTTTAGTTGTGATTTTTGCATATTGATTTACAGTGTACCAAAAATAAATAGCATGAACTTCCTTCTTTTTGCTGTGGGTTTAACAAGCTTTTTTTACGATTCTTTTCCATATTTCAGAGATACAGACAAATAACTATCTAAGACAGCAAAATAAGAGTATCATGACTGCACTCAGTAAGCTCCATGATCTCCTTTATCCTTTCTGAACTGATCTCTAAAATTAATTTCCTCTTAGATGGTGTTTTAAAACTACTTCCTGAAACATAAACATTAAAAGTTTGCTTTCCAGATACTTAAATAATGCCAGCTTTTCCTGAATTGGCCCCTTGTTCCTACGCTTCATGTTTTTCCCAACTACCTCAGTATCTCTGGAACTATCAGAGAACGCAGTTTTGCAACTTTAAAAACCATCCAGATTTTTCTTTCCCACTGTGAATGCTCCCTGAGGTACCTGGTCCCACTGCAGAAATAAGGACACATTGACAAATGCATAGCACTTAATAGGCCTCATTTCGCACAGTATTTGAGATACAGAAACTTTTGAAGTCACAGTAATATTGAATGCACAAGAGTTACCTAGGTAATTTACACTCTTCTATCAAAGTCAAATGTTCCTCAATGATGTTGACTACCATGAAATAGGGATGGACTCTAGGCAGTCTGTAAAACCTGATTCGCTGGGTAAAATAGCAGCCTAAGTTAATAAAAAACAGAACTTTTGAAAGAAATATTGACATATACTGTATACATGCAACATGACAACCTAATTACTAACAATGCCTTTTTGAAAAGTTCTGTTTTACTTATTTTGCATAATTGGTCTGAAACCCCTTTTTTATTTAGTAGCACCATTCATTTATATACAGCTTACAAATATTCTTATTTGTTCTTATTCAGTGTCTACCACTGTAGACGATATCTCCTCTCATAGATCTTAGAGTCCAGTTTAGAAGCAAGGCCAGATAATACAAAATAATTAACACAGGAAAGTCTTTAAAGAAAGTGAATTCTCTTAGATAAGTTCAACAGCACCCGTGTTCTTACTGAGTATATTTGCTCAGAAAATCCCTTCTTTGAGATGATTAAATGTTAGAGTTCAATACAAGTTCAGCTGAATGATGAAAGTTAGACCTCCTTTCCCTGTGCTTTCCCCAGCATTTTCTTAAAACATCAATTAAAATTGTGTTATAATCTATGAAATTTCATGTTAGTTTTTTCCTGTGTCTTTTATGGGCCCCTTCAACTGTCCTTATATGCAGGGCATAGTTTAGTTACTAGCATATCGGAGATCTTCAATAAATGAAAAATGTATTTAGTGATGCTTTATTATTCGTATAATAAATATAAATTTATCTCATATTTCTTATAATATATGATACTTTAAAGCCTGAATTGGAAGCCAAGAAAGGGTGGCAATTGGATCAAGTCACTTAACTTCTGTTTCTCATGTCTTGATTTGCTATTTTCATATTCACAGTTATGTAACCCATTCCATAATTTTAATTTGGCAGATAGTTATTTCGTACCTTTTTTGAGGAGAAATTTGTTATTAGATTAATTCATAGCCTAGCTGGTGCTTCTCATGTGACAGTGATCCTGATATTGACAGAATCTTACTTCTTTTGTCATTTCCCTAAAGGATAAATAAATTTCATTGGATGCAGTGAGTTTTTTTTTAATTTTAATCATTATTTTATTTATTTATTTTACTATACTTTATGTTCTAGGGTACACGTGCACAACGTGCAGGTTTGTTACTATCACAGTGAGTTTTTTAAATGACATCTTAGAACATGCCATGGGACTAGAAAAAAACAGGACTCTAAAATTCGTAGGAAGGCTTAAAATATTTAGAATCTTCTTGTCTACTAAGAGACCCAAGAGGACAGATAAATTCTAAGTTCATTGGTGGGTCTTTATAACTTCAGATTTCAGAGAAACTCCATCATGAGGAACCCAGTCATGATTTGTCTCTCCCTATGTTTGGGCCTCTTCCATGCTCAAGATTCCATGGGACTCAGGTTAGAATCCCTTCTATCTGTGGTACTGGCAGTAAAGAAATCCAGAGGCCTAAATATCGCTGGTGAACAATGAGGGGCTTGGCCGACCATATAAAGTTCAATGACGCACTATATGGTGGCACTGGAAAAACATTCATTGGGTCAGTACTCTCCAATTGCAATCCAAAGAACGTATTTTCACTAAGAAAAACTGGCGTGCATTATCATGTGGCAATTGTAAATCTGTAACTATATATAAACATTCTGATATTAGGAAAGATAAAGATGGACACAAATAAAAATAATACTTTTCCTGATCTCTCTTTGCTATTGTTAACAAGAACATGTAAACAATGGAAGCAAGGTCTGAATTAAGTGAAATAAGTCCTTAATTTCCTCTGCTAATGGTATGGAATCTTGGACAATTAGAAACTTACTTTCGCTTGGGTAGGAAATCACTTTGGCTGGCGATTTACTTTTCCAGTTACAAGTATCATGAACTAACAATAATTTCCATTTTCCTACCCTTGAGCAAGGAGGAAAGAGCATAGTATTAATTCACATAGAAGAACAGCATTATGAAAGAGCACATTTTTGTGCCATGAAATATGATGTTTTTCTACTTTTTTGTAACAGGATCCCACTACAATTACTTCATTGAATTCAATAGTGAAATATTTTTGATACTTAGATAACTAACCCTTTTGAGTAAGAAGTCTGATTTTTAACTCTATAACAAATACATAAGATTTCTAATTAAAGAGTTTTAAAAATAAATGTTAAACTTCTTTAGCTCAACTGTTTCTGTTTTTTGAATTATCACTGGGACTTTCTGCATAGTTCCTTTCTTCATTCATCCACCCTTTCTGTCATGTAAACTTTTCCTGCTTCAGCCCTAACTAGGCACTGCATTTCTCCCAGGCACTGGGGAAGCAACAGTGGATAGCAACAGTCCCTATTCTAATGTTGGCTAACATTTAAGACATGAATAGTTTTAGCTCATCAATTAACTGCCCTAGAGACTTAGAAAAAGTCAGCTGAAGCCAAGTTGATGAGTAGTTATTAAACACTTATGTCCTCTGTAGCAAGTCCCTAGGTTTATGTCAATTTAAAATTCTGAAAAAATCTGGGAGTGTATGTGACAAGTGTTCTGTCACTCCGCTCATGATTGTTCAGCTATTTTTCAGGAACATTCAGAATCTAAAAAAGGACCTGGGACTTCTATTTCCTGGGAAAACTTGAAGCCTCTATTATCTCAGCTCTTAAATCCTGTAGAGTGAAACCCAGGGATTTCTAACACTCTAGAATAATTGGAGCAAAAGTAGTACATTCTTTTTGCTCCAATAATATCCCATAATAAATTGGTATCGCATAATAAATTGGGATACATTTTACCATCAGAAGACAAAAACAATGATATAGCCTGGATTATCTCATGAACATGGTGTAAATACTCGTTTTACATAAGGCTAAGTAGGTACTTTCAAGCTTGTACATGCTGAATGTGTTTTCCCTATGAGTACACCAAAAACAGTTTTATTTAGTTCCAATCAAGCAAATACATGGAATTCTTTTCATTTTTATGTTCATAAAGTCAAACGGTTTGGGGATAAATTCCTGCCTTCAAAAGATTACAACAGAAAGACCAATATCTGCATTTTCCTACCAAAAACAACATGGTCTAGAGCAGGAATCTGTAAAACTTTTCTGCAAAAGCCCAGAGTATAAATATTTTAGGCTTTTCAAGCAGTATAATCTCTGTCACAATTACTCAACTTTTCCTTTGTATCGTGAAAGCAGCAATAGACAATATGTAAATAAATAGCATGCCTGTGTTCCAGTAAAACTATTTACAAAACAATAAGCTGGCCAAATTTGGTTCACAGGCCAGAGTATGCCAACCTCTGATCCAGGTAAACCTATATTTTGAGCAACGGCAACATTTGTTGTATTCATTTCGTTTGTTACTCCTATTTTTATCCTATCACATACTGAAGTAAAATACTAAATAGTAAAAGAGATTTTTAAAAATTTATTATCAGGTATCTGTTGTAATAATAATTCCCTGGTGAGAATATTCTCAAAAAACTAATATTTGTCCACTTAAGTGCCATTTTTCCCAACGATGATAACCTTTTGATCATTTTTCTACATAGTAGATTGTTTTCATTTGCTCTGTATCATAATGAGTACAATTGAAATTTTGTATGCTTTTCTGGCAGTCTTTCTCAACTAATTCTTATGATCAGATGAACTATCTAGGGGCAAATGCCCTATCTTAGTTGACCTCAATCTGCAATTATTTCCCAGTTAATATTTCCATTATTTTATATATCAGTTATCAATATCTATGTGTCTCTAGTAACCTTCTTCCCTTTGTCCATACCTCCTTTTACACACCCATGCATGAAATATGCTCTTGATGAGGAACTGAATCCTGATTGAGAGACCAAAATAACCTAGTGGCTGGAATCATATAAAATGTTACCATAAAGCCAACATTGAGTTCTTTTAAAGAATAATTGCATTTCTTTTCTGGGGACACAGATTTTTACAATAGCTATTTTCCACAGTACTCAAAAGCTTGGTTGCTTCTTTCTTGCTCTTTTGGAATAATAGATTTCTATTACTCTCAATGTTTTGGAACCTAGCCAAAATTAGCAGGTAAATGGAGTTTTCTTGGTGTACTAATACTTCTTTATTTACTGAATTGTTTACTTGGAAAAAGTGATATCTTTGTGTTTTGTTTTGTTTACTGATTTTGCTGCTTAAGTTTTTTTTTCTACTCTATCTTCTGCTTATGTCTCACTTTCTCTCTACAATTTAGCCCAATGGATCTCAACCCTGGACTATGTAACTATCATCTGGGGAGTATCTGAATACCAAACCCTAGGTCCCAGCCCATAGATTTTTCTAATCAGTAGATTTAGGGGACAGAGAACAGGCATTAGTTATCTTTTATTGTGATTGTTTAATATTTCCAGTTGATTCTCAAGTTATTCAAGGGCTAAGGACTACTGGTTTACTATATCCGATTTATTTATTTATTTTTAAGAATTCTGTGTAAAAAGATTTTGTGGGCAGGGGTTTACACTGATACTCCTCCTTCTATTTTGTGGCATTTAAATCTAACACATATTAAATACATGGTACACATTTATATACACATTTTTGATAGTCTTACGATGTGGAAAAAATAGGCTTTAGCGTTCAGTGTTGAGATCTTTCGTTTTCTTTTTCTCGGTCAACTATTGTGCCTTACATGACTATTTTTTAGTAACTGTGAAGTCATGTGTGTGTTACTGTCTTTCTCTTTTTCACAGCACCAGAAGAATGGGCCACAACCCGCTCTAGCTTGAAGGCACCACCACCGAGGTCAGCAAGAGGGGGATACAGGGAACACCCCTATGGTAGATATTGAAGGTCCTTCCCACCTGTGACCTCACCTTAAAGACAATTCATAGCCTGTGGTCTCCACATAAACAGCAACAAGACAAGTAATAGTCCTTTTTTTTTTGTTTGTTGTTTTCTATTCTAGGGATAACTGCTCATGATTACTCCCATATATTTCTTGTATTTCCCTCTATACTGTTGGTGTGACATTGACACTAGTATTATTTTACAAAACAGACTGAAAAAGACATTGGCAAGCATAGTCTATAAACCTCTCAGTAGGATGATATTCTCTTGGTTGTTTTTCATTGTTGTGTGTAATCTTTTTTTTTTTTTCCTTTTTTTTTTTTTTTTGAGACGGAGTCTCGCTCTGTCACCAGGCTGGAGTTCTCAACCAACTAGCAGAAACTTTGTTTAGGGTTGCTAAAAGACTGTAATATGATTTTTGAACTAGCTGATAATAAAGTTGTAGATAAGATGTTT